>NW_024070186.1:140078879-140354449 GCF_014754425.2 Oryx dammah
AATAGACCACCTAACTTTACACCTAAAACAACTGGACAAAGAAGAAGAAGAACAACAACAACAACAATCTAAAATTAGCAGAAGGAAAGAAATCATAAATATCTGAGCAGAAATAAATGAAAAAGAAATGAAAGAAACAATATTAAAGATTAACAAAATTAAAAGCTCATTCTTTGAGAAGATAAACAAAATTGACAAGCTATTAGCCTCACTCATCAAAATAAAAATAAAAAAGCAAAGAATCAAATCAACAGAATTAGAAATTAAAAAGCAGAGGTTACAACAGACAATGAAAAAATACAAAGGATTTTAAGGGATTTTAAGACACTCTTATGAACAACATTATGGCAATAATATAGATAACCTGGAAGAAATGGACAGATTCTTAGAAAAGTTCAATCTTCCAAGACTGAACCAGGAAGAAAGAGAAATTATGAACAACCCAACTACTTGCACTGAAATTGAAGCTGTGATCATAAATCTCCCTAAAAACAAAAGCCCATGACCAGATGGCTTCACAGGAAATTTTTATCAAACATTTAGAGAAAAGTAATGCCTATCCTTTTAAAACTCTTTCAAAAAATTGCAGAGGAAGGAACACTTCCAAACTCATTCTACAAGGCCACTATCACCTTGATACCAAAACCAGAAAAAGAGAACACAAAAAATGAAAACTATAGGCCAATATCACATAATGCAAAAATCCTCAACAAAATTTTAGCAAACAGAATTCAACAACATATCAAGAAGCTCATATACCATGATCAAGTTGGATTTATTTTAGCAATGCAAGGATTCTTTAGTATATGTAAATGAATCAATGTGATATACCATATTAAGAAATTAAAAGTTAAAAACCTATGATAATCTCAAGAGATACAGAAAGAGCTTTTGAGAAAATTCAGCACCCATTTATGATTAAAACTCTCAAAAAACTGGGCATAGAAGAAACCTACCTCAACATAGTAAAGACCATATATGATAAGCCTAGAGCAAACATTATTCTCAATGGTGAAAAACTGAAATCATTCCCCCTAAGATCAGGAACAAGACAAGAGTATCCAGTTTCACCACTATTATTCAACATAGTTCTGGAAGTCCTAGCTACAGCAATCAGAGAAGAAAAAGAAATAAAAGGAATTCAGTTCAGAAAAGAGGAACTAAAGCTCTCACTGTTTGCAGACGACGTGATACTGTACATGATGCTAAGTCACTTCAGTCATGTCCGACTCTGTGTGACCCCATAGACGGCAGCCCACCAAGCTCCCCTGTACCTGGGATTCTCCAGGCAAGAACACTGGAGTGGGTAGGAAACCCTAAAGAAGTATGAGAAAGTTCCTAGAGCTAATCAGACAATTTAGCAAAGTTGTAGGAAACAAAATCAATACACAGAAATCACTTTCGTTTCCATATGCTAGCAATGAAAAATCAGAAAGAGAAATTAAGAAATCAATTGCATCCAGCATTGCAACACAAAGAATTAAATATCTAAGAATAAACTTACCTAAGGGGAAAAAAGAACTGTACACAGAAAATGAGAAGACACTATTGAAAGAAATCAAAGATAACATAAACAGATGGAGAGATATTCCATGCTCCTGGGTAGGAAGAATCAATATTGTGAATATGATTATACTATCAAATGCAACCTACAGATTCAGTGTGATCCATATGAAATTACCAATTGCTTTTTTCACAGAACTAGAACAAAAAAATTACACAATCCATATGGAAACACAAAAGACCCCAAATAGCCAAAGCAGTCTTGAAAAAGAAGAATGGAGCTGGAGGAATCAACTTTCCTGACTTCAGATTATACCACAAAGATTCAGTTATCAATACAGTCTGGTACTGCACAAAAACAGAAATATAGACCAGTGGAACAAGATACAAATTCCAGAAATAAACCCATGCACCTATGGGTACCTTACTTTAACAAAGGAGTCAAGACTATATAATGGGGCAAAGACAGCCTCTTCAATAAATGGTGCTGGAAAAACTGGACAGCTACATGTAAATGAGTGCAATTAGAACACTTCCTAACACCGTACACAAAGATAAACTCAAAATGGATTAAAGACCTAGATGTAATACCAGAAACAATAAAACTCTTAGAGGGAAACATAGGCAGAACACTCAATGACATAAATCAAAGCAAGATCTTCTATGACCCACCTCCTAAAGTAACAGAAATAAAAACAAAAGTAAACCAGTGGGACTTGATGAAGCTTAAAAGTTTTTGCACAAAAAAGGAAACCATAAGAAAGGTTAACAGACAATCCTCAGAATGGGAGAACATAATAGCAAATTAAACAACTGACAAAGGCTTAATTTTCAAAATATACAAGCAGCTCATGCAACTCAATGCCAGAGAAAAAAACAACCCAATCAAAAAGTGAAACAAGACCTAAAGAGACATTTCTCCAAAGAAGACATACAGATTGCTAACAAACATGTTAAAAGATGCTCAACATTGCTCATTATTACAGGAAGGCAAGTCAAATCTATAATGAGGTTTTAAACTACAATGACCTCACACCAAATGCTAGAGAGGGTGTAGAGAAAAGGGAATGCTCTTGCACTGCTGGTGGGAATGTAAATTGATACAGCCACTATGGAGGACAGTATGGAGATTCCTTGAAAAACTAGGAATAAAACCACTATATGACCCAGCCATCCCACTCCTATGCATTTACCCTAAGGAAACCAAAACTGAAAAACACACATGTATCCCACTGTTCACTGCAGCACTATTTATAATAATTAAAATATGAAAGCAACCTAGATGTCCTTTGACAGAGGAATGGATAAAAAGTTTTAGTACATATACACAATGGAATATTACTCAGCCATAAAAAGGAACACACTTGAGTCAGTTCTGATGAGGTGGATAAACCTAGAACCTATTACACAGAGTGAAGTGAGTCAGAAAGAGTAATATTATATTCTAACCCATACATATAAAGTCTGGAAGTATGGTGGTGAAGAATTTATTTACAGGACAGCAATGGAGAAATAGACATAGAGAATAGACTCATGGACATGGGGAGAGGGGAAGAGCAGGTGAGATGTATGGAAAGAGTAACATGGAGACTTACATTACCATATGTAAAATAGATAGCCAACAGGAATTTGCTGTATGGCTCAGGAAACTCAAACAGGGGCTCTGTATCAACCTAGAGAGGTGGGATGGGGAGGGAGATGGGAGGGAGTTTCAAAAGGGAGGGAATATATGTATACCTATGGCTGATTCATGTTGAGGTTTGACAGAAAACAACAAAATTCTGTAAAGCAATTATCCTTCAGTAAAAAATACATTAAAAATAAAAAATAATTTGTTCAATTAAAAATCACAAATTAGTGAATGCAAGGAGGAAATGTTTTATAATGGTTGTTATATAAAACACAGAAAAGAAAGATCTTGTCTTTCTGCTTGGAATATTCACTACCACTTTGAAATTCTGCTAACTTAATTTTAGAAGGATTTGCCAAATATAAAACAATATGTTTTAGTCAGTTTTATGGTGACAGAGGGTTGAGTGGGTATTTGGTTTTGACTTCACAGTGACAAGGAACAGGGTATCATTTGTTTATAGAAATTTGCCACAACAAAAGTTCCTCCTATGTTGGTAGAATTTTTTTACCTCCAGAAAATGCCCTAGGATATCATTTTTTCTCCATCTTTCTTACCATTGTCTTAAGCATGAAAGAAATCTAAATCTGCTTTTTATAAAAACAAAACCCAAAGATTTAACTTGCCTTCTGTGGTCTCTCAAATACTGTTTGTCTCTAAGTATATCTGTATGTATTTATTGTTTCAGAATATTATATTGGCATTTACAAATGCCAAGTATATTCAGACACATTTCAGTCATAGTCGAGTTCCTAGTTGGTAGGGAGATTAGGGAAAGGCTAAATGGGAATTGATCATTTCTTTTCTTCACCCACAGCTCAGAAAAACAGCTGAGACCCTGTCTAAAGGGCAAGTGCTTCACCTGCCTATCTGTAATGAGATAATTGCCTACCTGTCAATTCATCCTTCTGTTTTCCTTCACTCAAAAATGGCTTTTAAAATTGTGAAAATCTTCATATCTGTCTCTGAGTGCAAGGAGGAGGGCAGAATTTGAAGAGACTATTGTCCTTAGAGTGCTATTTACAGTTTCACCTTTTAAAAATACAGAATGCCCCCAAAGCAGGGATCACCTAGTTCTGTATGTTGTTTAAAGAAAGGTGCTTCTTCTGAGATCTCAGAGGTTTAAAAATCAAGACACCTAAGCTGTGGCTTAGATGGCAAACGTCTTCGAGAGAAAGAGGAGCAAGTGATTACAGTGATTGATCCAGCACTGTTCTTTAAGTTGTTCTTGGCAGTTCCTGGAATGACTTAACAGATAAAAGATGTTATAAAATATTACCTAGCTCTGTATTGAGAATGGTACCATGAATGAATTAAAATAAAGAAAAAGTGGCAAAAGTGTTGTGTTAAATTTTCACATTCATGGGAAAATTAACTTGTTTGGCATTTCACATATATGGTGAATTTGCAGCAAACGAACCACAGGAAACCAGATGTGGATGATGAAGAAAGATTTTAATTAACCATTCATTGAATTTCCCCACAGTATTCAAATATAGGATATATACTCTTAAGCTTAAATGACGTTGAAAGTTTATACTTAAATAGGAAAGCAGTTGTTCTTAAATAATGGATTCATATTCCCATTGAGATGGCAGAGTGCTTTGAATACAAGCAGGAGCTTCAGATAATCTTGCGAGGTTCCACTGGTCTTTATTTCCTAGCATAGGTCTGTGTTCATTCAGTATTGAATTGCATTGCCACATGCTACAGGACCATCACTCATAGGAGTTTCTAAGTTTAAAAAAATTCCAGGACTTTAAAGATCATAAAAGCAATGAGAAATCAGGAAGGGGTATAGATTTGAGGAAATTTATATAAATTTAAATATAGCAATATCTTAATTAATACTAATCTCTCTCCCTAAAAAGAGAGCTTTGGAAAAAGATTTAGAATGCCTTAGGGCTTCCACAATGGCACCCCACTCCAATACTCTTGCCTGGAAAATCCAATGGATGGAGGAGCCTGGAAAGCTGCGGTCCATGGGGTCACTGAGGGTTGGACATGACTGAATAACTTCACTTTCACTTTTCACTTTCATGCATTGGGGAAGGACATGGTAACCCACTCCAATGTTCTTGTCTGGAGAATCATAGGGACAGAGGAACCTGGTGGGCTGCCGTCTATGGGGTCGCACAGAGTCGGACATGACTGAAGTGACCTAGCAACAGCAGCAGCAGCAGCAGGACTTCCCAGGTGGTGCTAGTAATAAAGAACCTGCCTGCTAGTGCAGGAGACAGATGGGATGTTGGTTTGATCCCTGGGTTGAAAAGATCCCTGGAGAAGGAAATGGGAACCCACTCCAGTGTTCTTGCCTGGAGAATCTTGCCATGGACATTCTTGTCCCTGGCAGGCTGCAGTTCACAGAGTCAAAAAGAGTGGGACTTAACTGAACAAGTTAGCACACAGTGCAGTGCTTTGTGTCAGGGATTCCACAACCACCAAATCATATTTTCATCCTCCTTGCACTCAATCCACTGTATAATGCTACTGTCAACTTCTTTCTTCTTGAAAATCTTTATTTTTACAGGCAATACACATTTTTATTTTCCATCTATCTTTCATTGTTTTTATTCTATTTTTCACCAGTTTTTCATTATTCACTCATTCCTAAAATGTGGTGTCTAAATTGATTTATTTCTCTCATTTCAAGTTAGTTTCTTTGTTAACATCCTCTACTGATGGACTTTCAAAAATTGCTTCCATATTGACAACTCTTAAATTGTCTTTTCTAGTTCAGACACTCTCCTCTTATTGTAGATACTTATTTCCAGATGTTAGTTTGTAGCTCGATCTTAATACAGTGCCTGCTTTTGCTAGCCTGTCAAAAAAATTTTATCTATCTTCCTGTCTTTGATTATATAGCCAACTTCTGAGTCTGCCACTTTCTTAAAAAATATTATTATTTGTTCGTGCCAGATCTTAGTTGTGGCATGAGTGTTCTTCTGTCTTTGTTGCAGCCTACAGGATCTTTGGTTGCATGTGGGATCTAGTTCCCTGACCAGGGATTGAACCTAGTCCCCTGCATTGAGAACACGGAGTCTTAACTACTAGACCACCAGGGAAATTCCTGCCACTGTCTTCTATTAAAAATCTTACCACATTTTTTTTACTCCTTCTCTTTCATCTCTCTTCAAATATTGTAGCACAAAATCATCTCCTTACTTTAATCATTCTGGCACTGGCCCATGCCTGGAAAGGAAAGTGAAAATTGCTTAGTCGTGTCTGACTCTTTGTGGCCCCATAGACTAGAGAGTCCATGGAATTCTCCAGGCCAGAATACTGAAGTGGGTAGCCGTTGCCTCCTCCAGGGGATCTTTCCAACCCAGGTATCGAACCAAGGTCTCCCTCGTTGCAGGCAGATTCTTTATCAGCTGAACCATCAGGGAAGCCCGTTCCTGAAATGTGCAGTCAAATTTTTGTAATAAATTCATGAATGTTTTCTCTGCCTCAGATTTTACATGTTCAATCCATTCTTTAACTGACACTACATTTTTTGTTTGTTTGTTTGTTCTAGTTCAAAGATCTAGCCATCATATGCTGTGTAAATTCCTTTGTATCCAGCCTCATAGCCTACAGGTAAGTTTAACTTTTATTTCATGGAATTTGAATATATATAGTTTTTGAGTATTATAGTCCACATAATATCTTCCACTTTCCTTTCCAGACAACATCCTTAATCCTAATTAAAACCAAGCAGAACACTTTGATGCTTTTTGACAGTATCATTCCATGTTCAACCCTTTCCTTGATCATGACCTAGAGACACAATCAAATTGGTCTAAACTTAGAAACACTCTCATAGGTCCTTTGACTAAATTTAATCATTTCCTCTCCAATGTTCCAAATGCAAATATTTAAACTTGTCTAATAGCATTTATCACCTTCTGATATCCATTAAGGAAAACCATGTTCAGTTCAGTGCAGTTCAGTCACTCAATCGTGTCCAACTCTTTGCAACCCCATGAAATCACAGCACGCCAGGCTTCCCTGTTCATCACCAACTGCCAGAGTCTACTCAAACTCATGTCCATCGAGTCAGTAATGCCATACAGTCATCTCATCCTCTGTTGTCCCCTTCTCCCGCTGCCTCTAAACCTCCTACCTTCAGGGTCTATTCCAATGAGTTAACTCTTCACATTAGGTGGCCAAAGTATTGGACTTTCAGCTTTAGCATCAGTCCTTCCAATGAACACCCAGGACTGATCTCCTTTAGTATGGACTGGTTGGACCTCCTTGCAGTCTAAGGGACTTTCAAAAGTCTTTTCCAACACCACAGTTCAAAAGCATCAATTCTTCGGTGCTCAGCTTTCTTCACAGTCCAACTCTCACATCCATACATGATCACTGGAAAAACCATAGCCTTGACTTGAAGGACCTTTGTTGACAAAGTAATGTCTCTGTTTTTGAATATGCTATCTAGGTTGATCATAACTTTCCTTCCAAGCAGTAAGCGTCTTTTAATTTCATGGCTGCAGTCACCATCTTCAGTGACTTTGGAGCCCCCCAAAATAAAGTCTGCCACTGTTTCCACTGTTTTCCCATCTATTTCCCATGTAGTGATGGGACCAGTTGCCATGATCTTAGTTTTGTGAATGTTGAGCTTTAAGCCAACTTTTTGAATCTCCTCTTTCACTTTCATCAAGAGGCTTTTTAGTTCCTCTTCACTTTCTGCCATAAGGGTGGTATCATCTGCATATCTGAGGTTATTGATATTTCTCCTGGCAATCTTGATTTCAGCCTGTGCTCCTTCCAGCCCAGCATTTCTCATGATGTACTCTGCATATAAGTTAAATAAGCAGGGTGACAGTATACAGCCTTGGCGTACTCCTTTTCCTATTTGGAACCAGTCTGTTGTTCCATGTCCAGTTCTAAATGTAGTTTTTTGGCCTGCATATAGGTATCTCAAGAGGCAGGTCAGGTGGTCTTGTATTCCCATCTCTTTCAGAATTTTCCACAGTTTATTGTGATCCACACAATCAAAGGCTTTGGCATAGTCAATAAAGCAGAAATAGATGTTTTTCTGGAACTCTCTTGCTTTTTTGATGATCCAGTGGATGTTGGCAATTTGATCTCTGGTTCTTCTGCCATTCATAAAACCAGCTTGCACATCTGGAAGTTCACGGTTCACATATTGCTGAAGCCTGGCTTGGAAAATTTTGAGCATTACTTTACTAGTGTGTGAGATGGGTGCAATTCTGCGGTAGTTTGAGCATTCTTTGGCATTGCCTTTCTTTGGGATTGGAATGAAAACCGATCTTATATAGTCCTATGGCCACTGCTGAGTTTTCCAAATTTGCTGACATATTGAGTGCAGCACTTTCACAGCATCATCTTTCAGGATTTGAAATAGCTCCACTGGAATTCCATCATCTCCACTAGCTTTGTTCATAGTGCTGCTTTCTAAGGTCCACTTGACTTTGCATTCCAGGATGTCTGGCTCTAGGTGAGTGATCATACCATTGTGATTATCTGAGTCATGAAGATATTTTTTGTACCGTTCTTCTGTGTATTCTAGCCACCTCTTTTTAATATATTTTACTTCTGTTAGGTTCATAACATTTCTCTCCTTTATCGAGCCCATCTTTGTATGAAATGTTCCCTTGGTATCTCTAATTTTTTGAAGAGATCTCTAGTCTTTCCTATTCTACTGTTTTCCTCTATTTCTTTGCATTGATCTTGAAGAAGGCTTTCTTATCTCTCCTTGCTATTCTTTGAAACTCTGCATTCAAATGGGAATATCTTCCCTTTTCTCCTTTGCTTTTCACTTCTCTTCTTTTCACAGCTATCTGTAAGGCCTCCCCAGACAGCCATTTTGCTTTTTTGCATTTCTTTTTCTTGGGGATGGTCTTGATCCCTGTCTCATGTACAGTGTCAAGAACCTCCATCCATAGTTCATCAGGCACACTGTCTATCAGATCTAGTCCCTTAAATCTATTTCTCACTTCCACTGTAGAATCATAAAGGATTTGATTTAGGTCATACTTGAATGGTCTCATGGCTTTCCCTACTTTCTTCAATTTGTCTGAATTTAGCAATAAGTGTTTCATGATCTGAGCCACAGTCAGCTCCTGGTCTTGTTTTTGCTGACTATATAGAGCTTCTCCATCTTTGGCTGCAAAGAATATAATCAGTCTGATTTTGCTATTGACCATCTGGTGATATCCATGTGTAGAGACTTCTCTTGTGTTGGTGGAAGAGGGTGTTTGCTATGACCAGTGTGTTCTTTTGGCAAAATTCTATTAGCCTTTGCCCTGCTTCATTCTGTACTCCAAGGCCAAATTTTTCTGTTACTTCAGGTGTTTCTTGACTTCCTACTTTTGCATTCCAGTCCTCTATAATGAAAAGGACATCTTTTTCGGGTGTTGTTCTAAAAGGTCTTGTAATTCTTCATAGAACTGTTCAACTTCAGCTTCTTCAGCATTACTAGTTGGGGCATAGGCTTGTATTACCGTGCTATTGAGTGGTTTGCCTTGAAAACGAATTGAGATCATTCTGTTGTTTTTGAGATTGCATCCAAGTACTGCATTTCGGACTCTTTTGTTGATCATGATGGCTACTCCATTTCTTCTAAGGGATCCCTGCCCACAGTAGTAGATATAATGGTCATCTGAGTTAAAATCACCCATTCTAGTCCACGTTAGTTCTTTGATTCCTAGAATGTTGACGTTCACTCTTTCCCTCTCCTGTTTGTCCACTTCTAATTTGCCTTGATTCATGGACCTAACATTCCAGGTTCCTATGCAATATTGCTCTTTACAGCATCAGACCTTGCTTCTATCACCAGTCACATCCACAACTGCGTATTGTTTTTGCTTTGGCTCCATCACTTTAATCTTTCTGGAGTTATTTCTCCACTGAAATCCAGTAGCATATTGGGCACCTACTGACCTGGGGAGTTCCTCTTTCAGTATCCTATCATTTTGCCTTTTCATGGGGTTCTCAAGGAAAGAATACTGAAGTGGTTTGCTATTCCCTTCTCCAGTGGACCACACTCTGTCAAGAGTGACATTTCAGACAAGTATCTCTTGCAAAGTTTGGCATACTATGGAATGATTTTGAGAAAGGTCTAAGGAAAGTAGGGGTTAGTTTTGGATGTCACTTTCCCTGAGGCCAGTTTAAGAGAGCTGGAGATTAACTAGGCATTGGAGACTGTCAATAAAGTAGAGATTGCTTAGTAATTGTGTATCTATAGCTATAAATGAAGAAGGCAAAGAAGGTGATTGATAAGAAAGCAGTAGTCACTGAAAGAGGAGATTATTCTGGCATTTTGCTCTGCTCTGTGACATTGGGAGAGTCAATGCTTCCTATTAACTCAGCTGTCATTTTCTGTGCATAGCCACCCCCTCTTCTCCAAGCCTAATTAATGAGAGAGAGACTTTTTTGTGTGTGTCTGTTTCAATCTAAACTGATTTTTTTCCCCATTTTTAGACAGTGTTTCACATTCTCCCATAGGTATATAATATTGTCTCTGCTACTTAAGGAGAGAGACAGTATTTGTTCATCTTTTTCAGGAGACATTAATATACCTGATCAGTCAAGAAGCAACTTTGGAATTGTATGGGTTCCATTCCTGTTTCTCATATTTGTAGCATTTTTATAATTTTATATGCTTGGCCTGTTTCCCTGGAAATAAAATGGGAATAATAATATAATATCTCATAATCTTGTACTGAATAATGAAGTCATAATTCCTTTCAACTCTGTTACATAATGGTTGGTCTTCATAACTCTTCAGTAAGCATTACATCACAGTCTTTAGTTTTCATACTGTCCTTGTACAAATATCTATACATAACATACTCTTATAATCACCAAAAAATAAAATTAAGGGAAAAATACATCCCATTATAAAAATTCAAGGACAGCTCTTTTATTGTGATATAGTTACTTCTTATTTCCAATTTTCTGCTTTGTAAAATCCAGTTTTCAGATTTAGGGTCATTTCTTTTGGAGAGATTTTCTAAAATAGAATGGTTGTTTTGGAATCATGTATCTATAGGTTTAACTCACATATAAATGTATTATTAGGGATTATGTTTCTTTTTTATGAGCATAGTGAAAATTTATGAGGGAAGCAAACACACTAGGAGAAATATACAATGGAAAATTTCAGTCCTTTAAAGTAATTCCATAAATAAGCATTACCTTTATTATTTATATAAATATTCATTACCCAAGTAGATATACTAAACAACAACAATGAAGTAGATATAAATGTGTTTCTTACACTTGAACTCTGCAGAGAATACTAATTGGTACAAGTTGATGCTCAATATTATTGAGATGAGTAATTGAAAAAAATTTACTACCTCATTCTTCCAAAACACAGTGAAAGTTAAAGTGGAATTTAATTTATCTCTATGTTCCAGCCCTCTGTAACAGGGGCTGGACACAGAGATAAAAATCATGGACCATATCTTCAAGAAGTTCATAATCTGGTTGATAAAGCAAAGTATGAGACACAGTTTTATCACCTCTGATTGTTTTAAAACCTTTCAAATTACTAAAATTAAATAATCTTCCTGCTCTCCACAAAATAAAAGGCAGAGAGAGAGAAAGAGAGAGAGAGCCAAGATGAGAGAGATATTGAAAGGATGAGGAAAGAAAGAGAAAAGGAAACGTGCTTTGACATTTTGGCAGCAACTAAGTGAAGGGCTTCATATTCTTGATTGAGATTATTTGCCAAATATATCTTAGCTGTGGACCATGTATTTTGTCTGACTTATTAATTCCCTTGCAGCAGGACATATCCTTGGAGACAAGATTTAGTCCTCTCTTGCATTCACGTATCACAAGGAAATGAATGTTACAATGATCAGCCTGCCTATCACTATTTGTTTGGCTATTTCAGAAGAGTTGTATATTTATGCTGGATGATTAAAAGTCATTTACTTATTAAATCAAAATTTTGGGGAGCATGGGAAACTAAAAATAATCAGAATCAATCATCTTGGAAAACATACAATACTTGCCTTGTTAGATGCTGTTTTGTATTATATAGAAATAGTTTTAATTATTTCAGTGAAGTAGTACTTCAGATTAAGAGTTCTGGGGCAGAGCTGCCTGGGTTTGAATGGCTACCACCATGTTTATGTATTTTATCAAAAGTAATACACTTTTAAAATGTGAATCACTATTTTATATTTCATCCTCTTGACACACACAGCAAAATTATACAGATAACTTATTGGATACCAATCATTAATATTTCAAGACACATCTTGATTTCAGAAATATTGCAATATGAACAAATGCATGGTTGGAGCAGATGAAATCTGGCAATAGAGTGAACATGGGCAAATACTTCATCTAAATAAAACTAAACTATTTTATTTTAAGAAAGATTATTAATAAAAGCACTGCCTATTGAAACTAGATGATTAAAGCATAGAGTTCACATAAATTTATTAGATTACACAATATTCAGTTCAGTTCAGTTCAGTCCCTCAGTCATGTCCGATTCTTTGCGACCCCATGAACTGCAGAACACCAGGCCTCCCTGTCCATCACCAACTCGCGGAGTTAACTCAAACTCACATCCATCGAGTCGGTGATGCCATCCAGCCATCTCATTCTCTGTTGTCCCCTTCTCCTCCTGCCCCCAATCCCTCCCAGCATCAGAGTCTTTTCCAATGAGTCAACTCTTCACATTAGGTGGCCAGAGTATTGGATTTTCAGCTTTAGCATCAGTCCTTCCAATGAACACCCAGGACTGATTTCCTTTAGAATGGACTGGGTGAATCTCCTTGAAGTCCAAGGGACTCTCAATAGTCTTCTCCAACACCACAGTTCAAAAGCATCAATTCTTTGGCACTCAGCTTTCTTCACAGTCCAACTCTCACAACCATACATGACCACTGGAAAACCACAGCCTTTACTAGACGGACCTTTGTTGGCAAAGTTATGCCTCTGCTTTTGAATATGCTATCTAAGTCGGTCATAACTTTCCTTCCAAGGAGTAAGCGTCTTTTAATATCATGGCTGCAATCACCATCTGCAGTGATTTTGGAGCCCCCCAAAATAAAGTCTGACACTGTTTCCACTGTTTCCTCATCTACAGCTAGTAAGTGTTAAACTTACTAGCTTACATAAAATAATCAACTTCTTATATTTTTAAAAGTAATGTTATAACATTAAAAACAAAGAGAGAAAACAACAAAGAAGCTAACTTCTTTCACATGGCCATTTTCCTAGAAGCTGGGAACAAACAGCCTATGATAATCTACACAGTGGTTCTTCAAGGCTGGTTCCATCAAGCAGGGCAAGAGGATATGGGAAAGGCCACAGTCCTATAGACCCAGGCCCCAAGTTGGCAGTGGCATTCACAGCATGGGAAATATTGAATCTCATAGATTCTGTCTACCTATAATGTGGGGCTGAGAAATGAACTCTCTAGCTAGAAAGACTCAGGCCTAGAAACAACCCTCTTGCTAGGTAAGGAAAGGCGAATGGATTCAGTGGAGAGCTAACAATTCTACCATGGTACATGTTCAGTAAATGTTGCTCAGTCACTAAATCATGTTTGCCACTTTTTGACCCCATGGACTGCCGCATGCTGGGGTTCCCTGTCCCTCACCACCTCCCAGATTTGACCCAAGTTCATGAGTCCATTGAATTGGTGATATTATCCAACCTTCTCATCCTCTGATGCCCTGTTCTTTTGCCTTCTCAGCATCAGGGTCTTTTCCAGTGAGTTGACTATTCACATCAGGTGGCCAAAGTATTGGAGCTTCACCTTCATTATCAGTCCTTCCAGTGAGTATTCAGGGTTGATTTCCCTTAGAACTAAATGGCTTGATCTCTTTGTTGTCCAAGGGACTCTCAATAAATATCGACTATTATTTTATTATTAGCCAAAATCAAAAAAGTTTATGAAAGAGAAAAATAGTGCATTAGCTTAATAAGATCATAAAATGGCAAGAAATGCTTGTTCCTAAAACATAGAAAACTCAAAGTTTTATTTATTTGTGATATTTTAAGTATAATGTGTTCTCAGTATTTTATCATTACATTTTAATGAAGGCACAACTGCATCTGGATCTTATTTTTCGTGACTTGGGGATAAGATCAAGGTATTTTTTCTCATGTTTATTGGTCATTTTCATAGTTATCTAGAAATGGTAAACTATGTTTCTGAAATTTTCCACAAAATTATTTGAAAATGAGTAAGAAAAATTATAATGATGCTTTGTTGTGGTTAAAAGTATACTGCATGCATGCTACAAACATGCCTGACTGTTTGCGACTCTATGGACTATAGTCTGCCAAGCTCCTCTGTCCGTGGGGATTCACTAGGGAAAAATACAAGAGTGGGTGTCATGCCCTCCTTCAGGGGATCTTCCTGACCCAGGAATTGAACCAATGTCTCTTATGTCTTCTGCATTAGTAGGCAAGTTCTTTACCACTAGCACCATCTGGGAAGCCCTTAAAAACATACTACTTTGTACAAATATATGGTCCCAGTAATTCAGAAATAATGGAATCAAGTCATGTCACTGTGAAGTCAAATAATGCTATCTTTGTTTAAAAAAAATAAAAAAGAATCCCACTGCTGCAGGTTGAAGATTGGCTTTCTTTCAGACATACCTGAAAATATGGAGCAGCTGTTTTTCCATGTTTTTGTAAAATAATCTTTGATAAATGTAAAGAATTCCTTCCCTAGAATGTGTGACATTATCAAGAAAGTCTTTTTGTAATACTCTGTTTCCCTGCATTTGGTTTACATTTTTATTCATATGTGGTACCTATCACTAACCTATGTGCTAAGCTTTGGTTTCACTGTCAATCCTAATTATTTTGCTGAACGTCACCATTTCCAATTCTCAAGCAGGCTCTGCTTGTAAATTCTCTTTAGCCACAATGTTGTTCAGTCGCTAAGTCATGTCTAACTCTTTGTGGCCCCGTGTACTGCAGCAGGCCACACTTTCCTGTACTCCACTATGCCCCAGATTTTGCTCAGACTCATGTCCATTGAATTGGTGATGCTATCTAACCATCTCATCCTGTGCTACCCTCTTCTCCTTCAGCCACAATGTATTATTTTGAATAAAAACAAACAGTGTAAAAAATACATAAAAAGTAAAATACTACTGGTGATAAAAAGGCACATTAAATATATCATAGTAAAACAAAACACGGCTTCCTTGATAATCCCCCCTCATTTAATCACTTTTTCTTAAAATACAAGACTTGTTAGTTAAATGTATTTTGAATTTCTTAATACAGTGTACTGAACCACTAGTCTCTAATGATAGAATGAAGCCTACTACAACATTCTCTATGCTCAACAATGTGTTTAAAACATAACGTGTTTGTCATAGCTCATTAGCTCACTGAATGAATTTGTCCGAATCATGAAGGCAAAATGGTTTTAAACTCCTAGGGCACATCTTTTCTTCTACTCATGTAATTTATACCTTCATCACTTGCTCTCAGAGCAGTCTTTTCACTAAGGACAGTATTTTGAAGTATTGCTCCAGTAAGATATAATGAGAACATACTGTGAGAGGCAGTTAAAGAGAGACAGACAGAGAATAAGAAATTGCATGCTGAGAAAAAGAGTTATACAAACACTTAACCCAGACACTCTCTCTGGGCTTTGTGGTTTTGCTGTCTGATTCGTGAAAAAGAATGTGAACAGATAAAGAATCATACCAGGGTTTAAGTTCATCTTTTAGTGAAGGAATATCCACATGTTTCTATGATTTAGAATCACAAAACTATTTTTGTATGGTTTCATTAGATTGCTGTGTATAGAATCAATTTACAGCAGGAACCAAAGATCAGGGAGTTTAAATGATTCTTTAAGAATGATCCCTATAACATGTAGCTGGGGAGGTGGCTATTAATGATGGAAAGAAATAGAGAGCACCAGCAGAATGGATATACAAACAGAAAGATTTTTCTAAATAGATTTCTTAAAGCTGAAGTATGTGAACTTGGTTCTTTTCCTATTTTGAAATTTGTATGTAAGATTGAAAGTATTATTACATAGTAATGTATTCCATATTGTATACACATGGAATTAATTCTGTGCAATTTCACATATATTTGCCTATAAATCATATAGTTACTTATAGGAGAAGTATGTTATGGATGATAATATGAAAATAGATTTTACTTAAGGCCACATTAAAATTGAATTTAACATACTGGCCAATGTGTAACGTGAATAGAGGAGTTATTTAAAATAAAATATTTAGTAGATCAAAAAAAAGGTAGTTTACTGTGAGCTCCAAATTATACTGAAATTGAAAAAATTGAATTCTAAATAAAGAAGAACTATTGAGTATGATTATTATAAATGATGATTCTTAATTCTTGAGAATATAACAGGCTTAGTCTGGAATAGCCATGTCTAGTGAGATTATATATACAGTTAAACCACAGTTAGAGAATGAAAAAATAATGAACTATAAAATTGCCCTAAAGTATATGTCAGAAAAGTAGTGTAATTTCTGTTGTACAAAACAGTATTTTTCATATAATAAATCTGAAGGAAACAAGACAGATACTATATTTTTTTTCCAAACAGAGTTGAAAAACTGCCTTGGTAGAAAGAATCTACATTCAAATATTTATCACAATATTTATGTTATCTGTGGAAAGATGTGCACTCAACTTATACTCTACTGGTGCTCTTATCTAGTTCATACCATTTGTGTTGCTAGGCAATATTTTTTCATAATAATTTGTTTCATGAGACCTTTCATCATCAATCATTAAATATTCTTTTTGCTCGACTGAATGATCTACAAGGTTAAACTCATACAACTAAATTCAAACACCTACATTTTTAAAAGGATTGTACCCCACCAGGCTCCTCTGTCCATGGGATTTCTCAGGCAAGAATACTGCAGTGGGTTGCCATTTCCTTCCCCAGAGGATCTTCCTGACCCAGGGATCAAACCTGGGTCTCCTGCATTGCAGGCAGATTCTTTACTGACTGAGCCTCCAGGGAAGCCCATAAAAGGAACAAAGGTGCATATTAAATGCCAATACTTTTTTGGATTTTAGAGTGAATCTGTTCGACTTTACAGTTGCTAGAATACTGTGCTTATTGTGGTAACACTATGTTTCATAATCTCCCATCAAGGGATTTTTTTTAATAGCTCAAGATTTTTAAACCTAAATACCATCCATTGCCATAAAATTTACCTGAAAGTAAAAAGTCAGTATTCTGACAAACTATAGAATGATTTTATACTTGAGCTTATTCTGCAACCTGCAATTAACTCAAAATCTGAGAGTAGATTAAGGTTAGTAGAAATCTTTTAGTTTCCTTGCTGCTTAAATTCCTGTTTTTCTTTGTGTTTACACTTTTGTTTCCCTTGATAAAATTAAGCATATTTATGTATGATTTAGCAATGTACTCTGTTGCACTGTTTGAATTTTAAACTAATAATAAATTAACACATTTAGTATACTCTAACTATATTTTCACTAAAAAAATCCACTTGATCTTTAATAATAAAATTCTGACCACAGCTTTTTTGATCAATGCAGCAGAATTAGATTGATAGTCAACTGGAAGTCAAATGTATTGAAATAAACTCAAATATTTGAAAGAAATTTTGAAACTTTATTTTTTGCAATTTATAATCTATATTCTACAGTATACTGTATAGTTTTATTGGCTTACAAGTACAAAAATTTCTCTGTTGCCAATTAAATAGTAAATGGATGCATGAATTATACCTGATATAAACATAATCTTTTTTTTTTTTTAATTTTACTTTACAATTCTGTATTGGTTTTGCCATACATTGACATGAATCCACCACGGGTGTACATGTGTTCTCAAACATGAACCCCCCTCCCACCCACCTCCCCACAACATCTCTCTGGGTCATCCCCGTGTACCAGCCCCAAGCGTGCCGTATCCTGCATCGGACATAGACTGACGATTCGATTCTTACATGATATTATACATGTTTCAATGCCATTCTCCCAAATCATCTCACCCTCTCTCTCTCCCTCTGAGTCCAAAAGTCCGCTATACACATCTGTGTCTTTTTTGCTGTCCTGCATACAGGGTCATCATTGCCATCTTTCTAAATTCCATATATATGTGTTAGTATACTGTATTGGTGTTTTTCTTTCTGGCTTACTTCACTCTGTATAATCGGCTCCAGTTTCATCCATCTCATCAGAACTGATTCAAATGTATTCTTTTTAACAGCTGAGTACTACTCCATTGTGTATATGTACCACAGCTTTCTTATCCATTCATCTGCTGATGGACATCTAGGTTGTTTCCATGTCCTGGCTATTATAAACAGTGCTGTGAAGGGAACCCTCCTACACTGTTGGTGGGAATGCAAACTAGTACAGCCACTATGGAGAACAGTGTGGAGATTCCTTAAAAAACTACAAATAGAACTGCATAATCTTGTTTTGAATATACAATATCTTTTGAAGTAATTGATGGATTGTTGGAAAAGACTCTTGAGAGTCCCTTGGACTGCAAGGAGATCCATCCAATCCATTCTAAAGGAGATCAGTCCTGGGTGTTCTTTGGAAGGAATGATGCTAAAGCTGAAACTCCAGTACTTTGGCCACCTCATGTGAAGAGTTGACTCATTGGAAAAGACTCTGATGCTGGGAGAGATTAGGAGCAGGAGGAGAAGGGGGCGATCGAGGATGAGATGGCTGGATGGCATCACCAACTCGATGGACGTGAGTTTGGGTGAACTCCGGGAGTTGGTGATGGACAGGGAGGCCTGGAGTGCTGCAATTCATGGGGTCGCAAAGAGTCGGACACGACTGAGCAACTGAACTGAGCTGAATGGTTCCAAGAAAACTAATGGTTGATCATAAACTCTCCTTAGAGTGTTTATATTTGTTTTTACTTCAAATTAAATAAATAGCATATAGGGATTTTTGATAGTGAAAAATTACTGAAAAATACACTGAAGATGATTTTATCAAACATTATTTTGATTTGAATACTTTAACATTGCTTTTTCATGTCTCAATCCTTGTGTGATATCCATTGCGATTTACTCTATAAATGATTCTAAACAAAAGGATCATTACCACGAGAAGTTATATATATATTTGAAACAGATGGTCTAAAATTTTTTGAACACTAATTTTTAAAAAAATTTTTGAACTTTTGTTGTTAATATTTTGATGAAAATATACAGTAAAATTTGCTCAAGTACAAGAAACTGGCTTTTTAAAACTTTGTTAACATTTATAAACTTTAGTACAAAATATATTTTATCATGGGAACTTTAAGTAACCTTTCTTATGATCTTCAGAAACCTCAGAGCCCCATTTCCTAAATTATTTTATATGACTTGAACTTCTTTTGTTGTTGTTTAGACATGTTTAGAAGAGCTTTTCCCAGAAAAACAGGTTGATTTATTCAATTTCATCTTGGCATTCCAATTGTTATATACTCCAAGTTGAGGAAATGCTGGAAGGGGAATGTAAAACTTTATCTAAATGTTCTAGTTCTCATTTTATTATTCTCCTTTTGACCAAGGAGAGCTATGCAACATAAGTAAAGTGACAGTAAAGGGCACACAAGTGGTCATTTAACTCAAAGGAAACGAAGTTATATTACATCTCACTATTGGGAGCAAGGATTGTTCCAGTCTCCAAGGATAGGCTATAAAGTAGTCATGAATATGACAGTTGATTTTAAAAGATGATAGAATTAACATTCTTTTAACCCTACTCTTTCAGTTAAAAAAAAGTGTTTGGCTAAGATTATTTCTTGCCATCCTTTGTTTTTATATTGTTTTGTTTTATATTTTTTGTTTTATGTTGTTTTGTGTAGTGCTTTGTTTTTGCTCTTAGTTCTGTTGTTGTTTGTGCTTTTTGTCCTTGAACACCGCCAAGGTTGCAGTGAGACAAAAATTCATGAGGATGCTGGGAGTGTGTGACATTAACACGATAGTGGAATATGCTTGCAACTGTTTCTGAAACTTTAAGCTCCCATTTTGACTGGATTATAATTTTTACCTGAATCAAAATACAAAGGCAGCCAATATTGTACTTCAGGATTTATGTAATATACTTCATACATAAATGTTCATTTTCACTTTTATCTTTGAATAGGTACATTCTATCTACCCCATTCTCAGGATCCAGATAGCAGGTTATGATGCTGAAAGGATGAATAACAGGTGTATGGACAGATATTATAGCAGCAGAGCCATGGGCGACTTCATTATGACTGAGATTGGACAGAATGTGTTCCCATCTACAGCTCTTTGCTATGTCACAAATATACCAATGGACACACTGAAATACTTAGATATCTTACTTGATCTGTAACATAGTTAATAGGCTACACAGCATATTGCGATATTTTCTTTTCATCATATTCAATCATTCATTCTACATACATTAAGTAATTTAACGTATGTAGATGTATGTAGAACAAACCATAACAATCATCAGAGAGCTTATAATTTAGGGAGGAACAAAAATAAGTTAAAAAATGGCAGAAATAAATATTTAACTTAAAACTGGAAAAGGCAAAATATATTCACTATTTAGAAATCATGGAAGAAGTGTGCTTGACCTACTCTGAGGATAAAGGAAAGTTCTCTCCAGTGAGATCTGAAGAATGAGTATAATGAATTGATTAACTATGGACAAAATGGAAGAACATTTAGATAAAGACAACACGTTATGCTAGAGACAGGGAGGAGCAATGCGTGCTTGTCGAAATGAAGGCAAGCCAGTGTGGATGGAGCACAGAGAATGGAGAGTGGGTGGAGAGAGGGGATGATGGGAAGGGTAGCTGAGTGCAGATCATTCTAAACCATTCTTAGGGCATGGGGTTTACTACTCTTTATTCACTTGCAGTTTCCATTAGAGGAATTTCTGGTTAGCTTTCTTAATGACACCATGATTTCTTGTCCAGATTGACTGTAGTCTTACTTTTTTCACTCAGCAACTACCTATTGAGTGATTACTAGGGAATCAAATTATTCAGTGAACCTGAATTTTGTTACCCCAGGAAAGCAGATAACTTAGACTAGAAGAAGTAGAATTGCTTTTCCATTGAGGGTATTGAGTGTCCCATAGTATTTATAATGCATCAAAAGGTAATGATTCATAAAATATCAATGCTAATTGAGGAATATAGCAAAGTGAAGATTTATTCCATCTTAATTTCAAGTATTTGAAGGGACTGAATGTCAGATCATTTATAGTGCTTCTCTATGGTGACATTATTTTAATGATGTCATTTAAATCCATTTCCAGTGCAATACACTAATTTATAAATGATAAATTGCATTATTTAATATTTCAATTGAGACATTGGTTAGATGTAGAGGTCTAATTGTTTAATAAAGAGTTTAACGATTTCCTTGTATCTTAAATTAAAATACTCCATTTAATTCATGATTTTAAACTGACAATTTCTTTCAACTTGTCAGAAACATCATATATTGATTGTGAAACAATTTTTATATAGTGTTTTTAAGATCCACTTAACTTGCAATTTTGAACAACCCTACAAAGAACACACTGCATGGAAAAAAAAGAAAAATGATGAGTTCACTTTTATAGCTATACACTTAGTCCCAAACCAATAAGTCTCTTGCCCTTTTTCTCATTTATCATATATTTGTAAGAGAGACTTGCCTTAAGGGGGGAAAATGTTAAATAGGGAAGTTAATATTTGAAACACTTACCTCATCTTTCCCTTGTCACTTCTCTTTTTACAAACAAAATGGTACCTAGAAGTAAATCATTTTGAACAAATAGAACATAAGCACACACTAAATGTCTTGACCTTTTATTCATATTATGTATGTTATTGTTCAACTGAGTGCATTGTGATCCAAGTGAAAGATGGACAGTGAACATTCCTGTTCAAGTAGAATATGTTAAAAGACTCCCAGCTGTCATTAGATGGAGTTCTGTTTAAGGAATCAGAATTGGGGACCCAGTGATTTCTGTGTGTATCCAAATTAATGTGTTCTGGATCTCTTCCACAAAAGGACAAATCATCAGCAGAAAGATTAGATTTATTGAAACAGTATTTATTGCTAATGCCTGCAGAGATGAAAAATCACTGACAGACAAGCAATTCCCATTGCCATGTTGCATTCTGGAACAACTGATTGAGATCTGAAATGAGCTCACAGAACCTGAAGTGAGACTTAGAGAAACAGACTTGTTTCTCCCTCAGACTTTGGGGCTTTCAGAAAGAACCAAAAAGATCCTCTGGTAGAAGCAGGGGCCAAAAGCAACATGATGGTTCAGAATCTCTAATCCAAGGAGCCCTACTGCCAACTCAGTGTAGATGGGGTCTGAGGTTTGGATGGGAAATCTCCCTTTCCTGGGAGGATAGGTCTAGGATCTGGGGCATAAGACATTCATTTGCAGTTGTAGTATGTGGCAAACTTTTTGTGACGTTACTGTTCATGGGTGAATTGAGACTTGGGTCGAAGATTTCAGGTTGACCTTAATTTTTCCTGGTAAACAATGAATTTGGGAAGTCTCTAGGAGATCCTTGCTAGGAGTCTCTTTCAGGGATACAGCTTTGGACAAGTTAACCCTTCTTATTTTCATGCATAAGGGATAATTTTGCACAATTTGGAGGACAGATATTAAAGACCTATAATTATCACTGGAGTCCATTTTCTTCTTTAGATTCTATTTGTGTATCTCTGTGGCAACTCATTCACATTCTCTGGGAAATGCTCGCTTCTGTTTCTTCAGAATCATTTGCATTTTGAAACACCGCCATACAGGTGCAGTGGGAGTCACCAGCTGGGATTAGAGTGGATTTTAAGTAACAGCATTAACATGTATGGCTTTCCTGGTGGTTCAGTGGTTAAGAACTGACTTCCAGTGAAGTAAATGGGGGTTCAATCCCTGGGTCAGGAAGATCCCCTGGAGAAGAAAATGGTAACCAACTCTAGTTTTCTTGCCTGGGAAATCCCATGGACAGAGGAGCCTAGTGAGCTACAGTCCACGGGTTTTCAAAGAGTGGGACACGGCTTAGCAACCAAACTAAACTTAATTAGCACATATGTGTTGATTTTGTAAGGAAATTAATGTAATGATCTTTTGATCCTTTTTCATAATTAAACACTTTTGTTCCTTCAAAATCATGTTAAAATTACTTGATTAGTTTCAATCTTTTTTTTCCATTTCATAAGGAAAAATAATTTTGTGAACTAGTACATGTGTGCCTATATACATGTACATAATTATGTGAATTAGCATGTATGCACAAATATTTTTATAAATGACATTAAGGCACAGTCAATTGCTTTAGTTGTAAGTGAGAATTTTTATAAATATTTCTAGTATATAATATTTATTTTCCCTTGCATTCAACTGCTGTTTGAACATTTTACAATAGCATTAATATAAAAGATATTCTTTTTGACCCCTTTTATCACCTTCAGATATTTCTGTAATGTTCCTAACTAGTTTACTATATTCACATTGTCAACAGAACTTTGTGCTTTTCAACATTTAACACCTGTGAAGAACTATGACTTTAGTGCAAGCCAGGGACATAATTGGCTGCAAAATAAACTTTAACTAACTAGCAAGTATATAGAACTTACAGCAAAAGTATTTCAAGGAACCCAAAACTTCTTTTGCAGTGTTACTTTGTTCCAAATTTCTGTTTCAATGTGTTTACTTTCAGATTCCTGGTAATCTCTGATGACCTTTGGATGCTATTTATTAAGCTGTCCACAGTATTCTCTGTAATTTTATTTCTCTGTATATTAGCAGTTTCTGTGAGTTTCTTTCCTCCATAAAGATATTGCATTGCAAAAAAAAAAAAGATATTGCATTGCATGTTTATATGATCGTCAAGTCTTTTTTTGAAAACAGGGTCTCTTTCACACTTCTTGTGTAAGTGTGTGTATCTTTCAGTTCAGTTCAGTCACTCAGTTGTGTCCGACTCTCTGCGACCCCATGAATCACAGCAGGCCAAGCCTCCCTGTCCATCACCAACTCCCAGAGTCCACCCAAACCCATGTCCATTGAGTCGGTGATGCCATCCAACCATCTCATCCTCTGTCATCCCTTTCTCCTGCCCTCAATCTTTCCAGAATCAGGGTCTTTTCAAATGAGTCAGTTTTTCGCATCAGGTGGCCAAAGTATTGGAGTTTCAGCTTTAGCATCAGTCCTTCCAATGTGTACTTAGGACTGAGCTCCTTTAGGATTGACTGGTTGGGTATCTTTATTGGTCCATAAATTACCCCTTACCCAAGTTACTGTGTAAAAAGTCTATTTGTGGGCAGTCATATCCAACCACAATCTTCACCACTGCCTTCATTTCACCATGTTTCTTTATTTTTCCTCCTCTCATCTACACATATATTTCCTGCTTTCTTTGCCCTTGCAGAAGTGGTCCTCAATTAAGCCTGGAGGTGGAGCTTACAAAAGAATATTCATTGATGAATAAAATTTTGACTCACCCAATTCAGAGTAGACAATTAGGAAGGTTTGAGAGCTTTCTTCTTTTTTTAAAAAGATTCTTTTCTTCCTTTCTTGTTTCCTTCCTTCCTCCCTTTCTTTTCTTTTTTTCTCACCACTTAATGGCTTCTCAGAAGCCAGATGTCATGTAATTTCTGTGTCCAAGTGTATGTGTCTATGTGTCTGTATGTCCTGTATGTGTGATGAGATTTAGGTAGCATAGGATTAAAAAATCGCTTCTGAGGGTAACAGAAAGAGATTTTTAGGCAGGGCAAAATGGACTTCCCAGGTGGTGCTAGTGGCGGAAAACCACCTGCCAACACAGGAGATATAAAATATTCAGGTTTGATTCCTGGATCAGGAAGATCCCCTGGAGCAGGGCATGGCAGCCCGCTCCAGTATTCTCACCTGGAGAATCTCATGGATAGAGGAGCCTGGTGGGCTACAGTTCATGGGGTCACAAAAAGTTGTATGTGACTGAAGTAATTGAGCATACACTCAGGGAAAACCATATCACCATCTGGAAACATAGAGTGTTATCTCCTATGGTACATTAATATCCCTCATAATGCCCATGTATTATATTTCTGATGAAAATATCTTGTATGTATGTTGGTATTCTTTCATCAGTCATATCATTATCTCTTCATTAAATCACATACTTCTGGAGTGTCCAAATATTCACTTGCTTTCTTGTCTTTTATACTGTGATATTTTGGAGTTTATCATGTGAGCCATTCTTTGCAATTCCTCTTTGAATTCCTTGCCTTGACTTACTTGTGGCAATTTTCTTTTTCTACAAATGGTAGTAGCCTTGAAGACACTTTGCTCCCCAAAGGAACTTAGATTCTTCTGAAGGAGGCAGTGTCTTCATGATTCCGTTCACTAGTCACGCCAAGAGCACACTCCCAGGGTGGCCTTCAATTCGTGTCTGAGCATGGTAGGTGTATTACAGCCTGGTCATGTTTGCTCAGTACAGACCACTCTGACTTTGCTCATGCTAAGTTGCTTCAGTCATGGCCAACTCTTTGGGACCCCATGAACTGTAGCCTGACAGGCTCCTCTATCCATGGGATTCTCCAGGCAAAATATCAGAGTGGGTTGCCATGCCCTCCTCCAAGGGATCTTTTTGACCCAGGGACTGAACCCATGACTTGGCTCTAGAGCTTACTTTTGTGTTGGCTGAAACACTGAAAGGTGTGTGATGTGTTCTCAGGCTGTCTGTCTGGTCCTGCTTTCTCCCCCATTTGTCTTTTACAGGCTCTGTCACCCACGAAGTCACATCCACTCCTAACTCTGTTTCAGTGTTAGCTTCCTACTGACACATTAAATCACAAAGGAAAGCAAGGCCTGCAGATGTGTTTTGCTATTCTCTATCATCAACGTCATGCATTTCCATCAGCTTTCATCACCATTTCTCCAGTGTTGGCTGTCGAGTTGGTTCTTTCACTAGAACAAAGGAAAAGAAGTGTCTACATTGACCTTGACTTCATCTCATTTCTTCTCCTCATGATCTTCTCTTTCTCCCACTTTTGCATCTCCCTTTCCTTCTCGAGTGTGTCTCCCAATGCACACTTAGGAATCACAAGAACAGGCTTTGCTCTATGAGTGTGGGGTTTGTCAGTGGTTTAAATTGTGAGTTCTGGAGATATAGGTTCATGTTCTAACTCCTGGAACTTATGAATATGATGCTATTTGGAAAAAAAAAAAGGCTCTTTGCACATGTAATTAAGGATCTGAAGACAAGATCATCTTTGATTAGTGTGGACCCTAAATCCAAGTGTACATCTTTATAACAGAAGAAAAGGAAATAAGACAGACTAATAATGAAAAAAGTCACGTAAAGATGGGGCAGAGATTTCTATGCTGCCACAAACCAAGGAATGCTTAGAGTTACAAGAAGCTGGAAGAGATAAGAAACAATTCTTCCCTAAGTCATTCAAGGA
The DNA here is from genome assembly GCF_014754425.2 of Oryx dammah. Classification (NCBI taxonomy): domain Eukaryota; kingdom Metazoa; phylum Chordata; class Mammalia; order Artiodactyla; family Bovidae; genus Oryx; species Oryx dammah. Next base: position 140,105,379 of record NW_024070186.1, read on the forward strand.
CATAGAGCACATAGAACTCCTTAATCACAGATTTATCCTCACCAAGATTGGGAGAATGCATTTCTGTTGTTCTAACCCACTGGGTTTGTAGCAATTTGTTACAACATCCCTAGGGAATTAATACAGGTTGGAAAGGAGAATGGGCAGGGTGGACTCTGGCTGATTCGTTTACTCCAGAGACAGTAAACAATGAATAGACTTTTCTGATGGCCACATATTTCCTCAGTTGTTTATTAACTTTTCCAGAAAATGATTCCTAACTGCAGTGGTGGGACAGGTTTTATATACATGTGAGAGAGCATTTTAGAAACAGCTAGGAATGTTTATGGAAGGACATAGTCAGGGGTGGATAACAACATCTAGAGTGAAGATTTTTACTTAAGACGCTCCTGTTTTCTATCCATTTTCTCACCTTAACTGACCCTGTGCCACATATCCTGGGATCTGGAATATTCTGGTTCAATATTTTTAGAGAATAAACTTCTGATTCCTTTAGGGTCCTAGGGGAGGTAAAGATATAGCTATTCATCTAGTCCTTCTAATTTCATCCCCTAGTCTTCCATCTACCCCTTATAGTTCCTTCCAACTCTGAAAACTCAAAATATTCAAGCAAATTGGACCAGTTTTATTCCTGTTAGTATCCCTCTTCTCACTTAGGTTCCATCTTTCTGTGCTTGGCTAAAATATCTAATCTTTCCCCTTTAAAAATATTTGATGACATTGTTTCTGCAATTCTGTTTTTTTCTTTTCCTTTTCCTCTCCATTGTTCAGTTCTTGGGGACCTATATGACTCTTGTCATTTTAGTGGTGTTTTGAAATGCAACAAAGAAAAACTTGTTCACTCTGAATGTTATACAGTGATTCCTCCCTTCCTTTTTATTTGATCTTATTTGCTGACAACATGTTCATAAAGTTACCAGGGCTACAAAGCAGAAAGTAAATTCCAATTTGTTTCCTTTCCCTCGTGGCCTCTAGAGCTCTGTCACAAAGGCAGGCATATTTGCTTCATAATCTTTTTAGTGGTAAGTACACTCACTAATCACTATCCTTAATATTGCCACTTTAATTAGACTTCTCATAATCTCTCAATTAAGTCCTGTGACCTGATCTTGGTCCTTTTAATAACGCATCCTCAAACCCATAATCCACAAACCTGTCTCACATGCATAGCTGGCTGTGTCATTTTCTTTTGAAACCCTTCAACAACTGCTCTTATGGTGCTGGATCAAAGTGCATCTCCTTAGCATGGAACAAAATAGGACCTTCCTGGTATAATCTCTTGACATTATCTCATCCATAAATTTTCAATGCACCCAGGCTACTCTCTTAAAATAGCAGCTATAATCTCTGTAGCTTTATCATTTTTTCTAAGTAAAATGACTTTCATTTTGTTTTTTTCTTTTCCGTCTCCTACTCATCTTTTAAAATAAATCAGATACTTTGTTTCATCTCTACTATGAAGCCTTCCTCGCCCACTGCCCCTCATCCAGTTCCACCAGGCTGGTTTAGTTGCTTATTATTTTCTTTTTGCTTGGACACTGCCTCTATTATTATCTTTCTTATATAGTTAGCATGTAAAGATAATTATATCTTATATCACATTTATAATAATTATCTTTATATGCTCTCTTTTCTGTCTCTAAGAGGTGGGTGTTTTGAAATATTTGTCTTTCTGCCTGGAAAGATTTTTTTTTTTCCTACATTCTCCTGACTAAATACCCCAGCCTAGATCAGGCACCATGATTTTATTTTAAGCTCCCCATATAAGAAAGCCTTATTTGGATATGAACCTTCAGACATAATGGCATTTAGAACTTATTACTCCACTGTGCTGTACAGGTCAATTTCCCTGCATCATGATACCATCCATCACTCTAAACAGTAAAGAAGGATACCTCTAAGAATGTAAGAATGGAATTATGGTAAAATCGACTTGCAGTAGTTGACCTAGCCTTGGGTAAAGTATACTACTTCTGAGCCATAATGCACAAATGGGTGATTGAACAATTTCCTCCAATAAAGAGGTCAGAATCTTGCTCCAGAAAAAGACTAACTATTTTGGCAGGTTCAAGTCTGCAACAGGGCCAATATCTAAGATGAAGAATGTTTAAATCAGGGGCAAATTTTGAGTAAAACACATGAGATTAAGACTAGGTGAATCTGTTAGTTTTCCACATTGAGTTTTCAGAGAAATAAATTGACTGAGAATTATATTTTTCTCATCAAAATTTGGAATATTCTCTCTCTCAGTTTCAGTCTGTCTCTCTCTGACATATATTGGCATCACTGAGGAATTTGGGTTCTGTTTTCAGAGCTTCTTTTCTCACTAGCCTGAGAGATAGACTCAATCTTTCCATCTAGATATTCAAACATGCATTATTTGCTCAAGAATTTTATTAAGTGAGTGGGTGCATGTACAATATTTTTAACACAAAAATGTAATTGGTAGATTGATTATAAATCTATAAATTACACAACTTTATTCACTAAAATATAAGATCAGTTCAGTTTTAACATTGTGATTTTATAAGACTTATGAGAAAATCTGTTGACAGTGAGATTGTTGACATTTTCTTTTATATTTTGCTCCACTTTCATTTTAATTGTTATTGTGCAGTCCAAAGTAACCCTTAGGTAGAAGCTGAGGCTGGAATAATGACATTATCAGTCCTCTATTTCCAAGTTGAAGCACATTGAACCAGTCCCTCATATTTAATACACCAAGAAATAAGTTTTCTGGAGCTTTGAGAGCACCTTGTTATTCTTACCTCCTTTGTTTTGTTTGTTTTTTTGGTGTGTAATAATCCTTGAAATATTATATTTCATAACATGATGCATCAAACATGTCATGTCCCAGGAGGTCATGATTTAATGTTAAGCAGAGAAATAGTCTCAGATAATGAAATGAAAATCAAATCTAGCAGTTGCTAGGGAATTGAAGATGTCTACACAATTACCCAGTATAACAAGAATAAACTGTGTAATATATATTTCCTACTTTTTTCTCTTCATTGTGTGGAGGGGAGTTTTATTTTCTCTTTGGAGGTCATCATTTTCATAAGTATATTATGTTCCAAGTGTGAATACATCTAGTAGCAGCAGTAAAAGATGGTGACATTATGAATACATTCCCTGCTCAGCCTTAGAATTCAATCCTATAGCACTCTATTCCATTATATTTGCACTGTTGTAAATAGAGAAGAAATAAAATAGCCAGGATCAAAAATATAAATTGTTGAAACTATCCCCAAAAAAGTAAGTGCTCAAAGATGATAAGGATATTTCCTTTGGGTTTCAGTGATAAGTTTTGGATGGTATTTCATATAGTTTATTTCAGTAAAAGAATAAAAGAAACACAATGATATTCAGTTATTTAAAATTGGAGATATATATACCTATATCATTCTTTAAGAATTGTACACAACTCTTTGCATCTTATGAATCTGCACTGAGAAATAGCCATTTTGCATCACTCAGTTCAGTTGCTCAGTCATGTCCGACTCTGTGACCCCATGAATCGCAGCAAGCCAGGCCTCCTTGTCCATCACCATCTCCCGGAGTTCACTCAAACTCACGTCCATTGACTCGGTGATGCCATCCAGCCATCTCATCCTCTGTCGTCCCCTTTTCCTCTTGCCCCCAATCCCTCTCAGCATCAGAGTCTTTTCAAATGAGTCAACTCTTTCCATGAGGTGGCCAAAGTAATGGAGTTTCAGCTTTAGCATCATTCCTTCCAAAGAACACCAGGGCTGATCTCCTTTAGAATGGACTGGTTGGATCTCCTTGCAGTCCAAGTGACTCTCAAGAGTCTTCTCCAATACCACAGTTCAAAAGCATCAATTCTTTGGCACTCAGCTTTTTCACAGTCCAACTCTCACATATATATATGACCACTGGAAAAGCTATGGTCTTGACTAGAAGGACCTTTGTTGGCAAGTAATGTCTCTGCTTTTCAATATGCTATCTAGGGTGGTCATAACTTTTCTTCCAAGGAGTAAGCGTCTTTTAATTTCATGGCTGCAGTCACCATCTGCAGTGATTTTGGAGCCCCCCAAAACAAAGTCTGACACTGTTTCCACTGTTTCCCCATCTATTTTCCATGAAGTGATGGGACCGGATGCAATCATCTGTGTTTTCTGAATGTTGAGTTTTAAGCCAACTTTTTCACTCTCCTCTTTCACTTTCATCAAGAGGCTTTTTAGTTCCTTTTCACTTTCTGCCATAAGCGTGGTGTCATCTGCATATCTAAGGTTATTGATATTTCTCCCGGCAATCTTGATTCCAGCTTGTGCTTCTTCCAGCCCAGTATTTCTCATGATGTACTCTGCATAGAAGTTAAATAAGCAGGGTGACAATATACAGCCTTGACGTACTCCTTTTCCTATTTGGAGCCAGTCTGTTGTTCCATGTCCAGTTCTAAATGTTGCTTCCGAACCTGCATATAGGTTTCTCAAGAGGCAGGTCAGATGGTCTGGTATTCCCATCTCTTTCAGAATATTCTACAGTTTATTGTGATCCACACAGTCAAAGGCTTTGTCATAATCAATAAAGCAGAAATAGACGTTTTTCTGGAACTATCTTGGATTTTCAATGATCCAGCAGATGTTGGCAATTTGATCTCTGGTTCCTCTGCCTTTTCTAAAACCAGCTTGAACATCTGGAAGTTCACGGTTCACTTCAGGTACTGCTGAAGCCTGGCTTGGAGAATGTTGAGCATTACTTTACTAGCATGTGAGATGAGTGCAATTGTGTGCTGTTTTGTGCATTCTTTGGCATTGCTTTTCCTTAGGAGTGGAATGAAAATTGAACTTTTCCAGTCCTGTGTCCACTGCTGAGTTTTCCAAATTTGCTGGTATACTGAATGCAGCCCTTTGACAGCATCAGCTTTCAGGATTTGAAATAACCCAACTGGAATTCCATAACATCCACTAGCTTTATTTCATAGTGATGCTTTCTAAGGCCCACTTGACTTCACATTGCAGGATGTCTGGCTCTAGGTGAGTGATAATACCATCATGATTATCTGAGTCATAAAGATCTTTTTTGTACAGTTCTGTGTATTCTTGCCACCTCTTCTTAATATTTTGTGCTTCTGTTAGGTCCATACCATTTCTGTCCTTTATCAAGCCCATCTCTGCATGAAATTTCCCTTGGTATCTCTAATTTTCTTGAAGAGATCTCTAGTCTTCCCATTCTGTTGTTTTCCTCTATTTATTTGCATTAATCATTGAGGAAGGCGTTCTTTTCTCTCCTTGCTATTCTTTAGAGCTCTGCATTCAAATGGGAATATCGTTCCTTTTCTCCTTTGCTTTTCGCCTCTCTTCTTTTCACAGCTATTTGTAAGGCCTCCCCAGACAGCCAGTTTGCTGTTTTGCATTTCTTTTCCCTGGGGATGCTCTTGATCCCTGTCTCCTGTACAATGTCATGAATCTCAGTCCATAGTTCATCAGGTACTCTATCTATCAGCTCTAGGCCCTTAAATCTATTTCTCATTTCCACTGTAGAATCATAAGGGATTTGATTTAGGTCATACCTGAATGGTCTACTGGTTTTCCCTACTTTCTTTAATTTAAGTCTGAATTTGACAATAAGAAGCTCATGATCTGAGCCAGTCAGCTCCCAGTCTTGTTTTTGCTGACTGTATAGAGCTTCTCCATCTTTGGCTGCAAAGAATATAATCAATCTGATTTCAGGGTTGACCATCTGGTGATGTCCATGTGTAGAGTCTTCTCTTGTGTTGTTGGAAGAAGGTGTTTGCTATGACCACTGCGTTCTCTTGGAAAAACTCTATTAGTCCTTGCCCTGCTTCATTCCATATTCCAAGGCCAAATTTGCCTGATACTCCAGGTGTTTCTTGACTTCTTACTTTTGCATTCCAGTCCCCTGTAATGAAAAGGACATCTTTTTTGGGTGTTAGCGCTAAAAGGTTTTGTAGGTCTTCATAGAACTGTTCAACTTCAGCTTTTTCAGTGTTACTGGTTGGGGCATAGACTTGGTTTACAGTGATATTGAATGGTTTGCCTTGGAAACGCAAAGAGATCAATCTGCCGTTTTTGAGACTGCATCCAAGTATTGCATTTTGGACTCTTTTGTTGACCATGATGGCTACTCCATTTCTTCTAAGGGATTCCTACTTGCAGTAGTAGATATAATGGTCATCTGAGTTAAATTCACCCATTCCAGTCCATTTTAGTTCTCTGATTCCTAGAATGTCAACGTTCACTCTTGCCATCTCCTGTTTGTCCACTTCGAATTTGCCTTGATTCATGGACCTAACATTCCAGATTCCTATGCAATATTGCTGTTTACAGCATCAGACCTTGCTTCTATCACCAGTCACACCCGCAACTGGGTATTGTTTTTGCTTTGGCTCCATCTCTTCATTATTTCTGGAGTCATTTCTCCACTGATCTCCAGTATCATATTGGGCACCTACTGACCTTGGGAGTTCCTCTTTCAGTAATCTATCATTTTGCCTTTTCATAGTGTTCATGGGGTTCTCAAGGCAAGAATACTGAAGTGATTTGCCATTCCCTTCTACAGTGGACCACATTCTGTCAGACCTCTCCACCATGACCCGCCCATCTTGGGTACCCCCACAGGCATGGCTTAGTTTCACTGAGTTAGACAAGGCTGTGGTTCTAGTGTGACTAGATTGACTAGTTTTCTGTGATTATGGTTTCACATCACTAGAGAAGTGTAATTGAAGGAGGACAAAAGAACAAACCCTATAATAGAGATTATAACTAAGTCAAAGTAAACAAATAAAATGAAATCTTACTTTGCTACTTAAACTTTTATTTATGAAAATTCCATTGCTTACCTTCAATTTGCCCTGGCCTCCTGTTTTCCCATTCTGTTTATCTTTATTCTTCTTGTATATGTTTCAAGTTCATTATTGTCTGTTTTTTGCTACACACTTTTTATTTCTATTTATGAGTTGCAAGGGATAGGATTACTGACATTATAAAGATAAGAAGAGACAGAGAAACTCAGGAAAAGATGAAGAGATATGTTTGCATATCAAGAGATTTTTACTATTACATAAAAATAAAATTTTTTTAAAAAGAAACTTCATTCAATTCCAGATCTCACTCCAGTCATCTTTCTCTTCTCATTCATAGTTAAATCTCTTGGAAATCTTGTCTGAAGTTCATGATTCTGAAGCTTAGCTAACACATGCTTTTTAAGCTATTGCAACCTGGCTTCTGCCACTACCAATAAATTTTGTTCTTGCCCAGGGCATCTGTGCTAACCTTTTTGTGAAAGGTACATTTTTACACATTAGTTGTCTTGACTTTTCAGTACTGCTTGTATTCATTGAGACTCCTTTTATTTATTTATTTATTTATTTTTATTAAAAAAATTTTATTGGAGTGTAGTTGATTTACAAACATCGTTTTAGTTTCAGGTATATATATATATGTACACACACACACAAACACATAGTGAGGTAGTTAAGGAGATACTGAATAGTGAAAGTAAATCAGTCATATCCGACTCTTTGTGACCCCTGGACAGTAGCCTGCCTGGCTCCTCTGTCCATGGAATTCTCTAGGCCAGAATATTGAAGTGGGTAGTTGTTCCCTTCTCTAGGGGATCTTCCCAACCCAGAGATCAAACTCAGGTCTCCAACTTTGCAGGTGGATTCTTTACCACCTGAGCCACCAGGGAAACCCATGTATGTACATATACACAGACACACATACATATATTCACAGAATCCCAAAAGGATTCTGTTCTCATACAGGCTGTTACAAAGTATTGAATTTAACATTCCCTGAGCTATATTGTAGGTTCTTATCCTTTTTATATACAGTAGTGTCAATAGTGTATGTCAATATCTTCTTCTTGAATGGCTTTCTTCCTTTCTCAGTGTCCAATTATGCTTCTTTGGAATCTAACCCTGTGCCCACCCACTGAATTTGTTATTTAATCAGAATTATTTCCTAGATTTTCTTCCCTTTTTATTTGAACACTTGTAATAAGTGATCTTTATTCTTCAAACTTCTGTTACCAGCTCTAGTGTCAGCATCTCCCAAATATGTAACCAGACCAGATAATCTTAATTAACTCCAAGTCCATATGTCTACCAGACTTCTGGAGATTTCAAAGCACCATAAAAGTCAGCTAAATTCTTTAGGTATGTGTGCTCAGTTGCTTCAGTTATGTCCAACTCTTTTGCCACCCCATGGACTGTAGCCTGCCAGCCTCTCTGTCCATGGGATTCTCCAGGCAAGAATGCTGGAGTACATTTCCATGCCTTCCTCCAGGGGATCTTCCCGACCGAGGGATCAAACCCTAGTCTCTTACATCTACCTGCATTGGCAGGTGAATTTTTAACACTGGTGCACCTCAGTTCAGTTCAGTTCAGTTGCTCAATTGTGTCTGATTATTTGTGACCCCATGAACTGCAGCACGCCAGGCCTGTCCATCACCAACTCCTGGAGTTTACACAAACTGATGTCCATCGAATCAGTGATGCCATCTAACCATTTCATCCTCTGTCATCCCCTTCTTCTCCTATCCCCAACCCCTTCCAGCATCAGGGACTTTTCCAATGAGTCAGTTCTTTGTATCAGGTGGCCACTATTGGAGTTTCAGCTTCAGCATCGGTCTTTCCAATGAATATCCAGGACTGATCTCCTTTAGGATGGACTGGTTGGATCTGCTTGGAGTCCAAGGGACTCTCAAGAGTCTTCTCCAACACAACAGTTCAAAAGCATCAACTCTTCGGCACTCAGCTTTCTTCACAGTCCAACTCTCACATCCATACATGACCAATGGAAAAACCATAGCCTTGACTAGATGGACCTTTGTTGACAAAGTAAGGTCTCTGCTTTTTAATATTCTGTCTAGGTTGGTCATAACTTTTCTTCCAAGGAGTAAGTGTCTTTTAATTTCATGGCTGCAGTCACCATCTGCAGTGATTTTGGAGCCCCCAAAAATAAAGTCTGACACCGTTTCCACTGTTTTCCCATCTATTTCCCATGAAGTAATGGGACAATTTTCCATGATCTTAGTTTTCTGAATGTTGAGCTTTAAGCCAAAATTTTCACTCTCCACTTTCACTTTCATCAAAAAGCTTTTTAGCTTCTCTTCACTTTCTACCATAAGGGTGCTGTCATTTGCATATCTGAGGTTATTGATATTTCTCCCGGCAATCTTGATCCAAGCTTGTGCTTCCTCCAGCCCAGCATTTCTCATGATGTATTCTGCATAGAAGTTAAATAAGCAGGGTGATGATATACAGCCTTGATTTACACCTTTTCCTATTTGGAATTAGTCTGTTGTTCCATGTCCAGTTCTAACTGTTGCTTCCTGACCTTCATATAGGTTTCTCAAGAGGCAGGTCAGGTGGTCTGGTATTCCCATCTCTTTCAGAATTTTCCACAGTTTATTGTGATTGACACAGTCAAAGACTTTGGCATAGTCAATAAAGCAGAAATAGATGTTTTTCTGGAACTCTTGCTTTTTCAATGATCCAGCAGATTTTGGCAATTTGATCTCTGGTTCCTCTGACTTTTCTAAAATCAGCTTGAACATTTGAAAGTCCACGGTTCACGTATTGCTGAAGGCTGGCTTGGAGAACATTGAGCATTACTTTACTAGCTTGTGAAATAAGTGCAATTGTGCAGTAGTTTGTGCATTCTTTGGCATTGCCTTTCTTTAGGATTGGTATGAAAACTGACCTTTTCCAGTCCTGTGGCCACTGCTGAGTTTTCCAAATTTGCTGGCATATTGAGTTTAGTACTTTCACAGCATCATCTTTCAGGATTTGAGATAATTCCACTGGAATTCCATCACCTGCACTATCTTTGTTCATAGTGATTCTTTCTAAGGCCACTTGATTTCACATTCCAGGATGCCTGGCTTTAGATGAATGATCACACCATGGTGATTATCTAGGAAGCTCTAATTATGGGCTTCCCTGGTGGCTCAGAAGCTCTAAATTCTTTGTATATTTCTTCTAATTTACTGATGGTTTCTATCTTATACAAGGTTCCCTGAAAACAGACTGGCATGAAAAGCTGCCTGTAAGTAATATCAAAGGAAATATATGGAGATATCTTCTGTAGAAGAGAAAGGAAGGGCTTGGCAGAGAGGAGTTGAACTGTACCAGTTACAGGTTTTAGCCAGTAACAGTGAATTCTGGATTAGAACACCCTTCAGGGTTGTCCCAAATTGAGACACAAGTATTGCGCTTTTGTACCGTGGCATTTTCCTGTCACTTGGTGTTTGCTCATACTTGAAGAAGAGCTAGTAACTTCAGGATCTGCATCTCCTTCCCTTAAGAGCAATTCCTTAGGGAAACCTCAGCTGTGAGCCAGTAGCTGACAACATTCCCAGTAGCTGGAAGAATGATAGCCTCATTTCTGAAAGGTGATCTGGGCAGATCAAGAGAAATCTGTTGGAACTTCTCTGGTGTTCCAGTGGCTAAGACTCCATGCATTCAACATAGCAGGCCCTGTTTCACTCCCTGGCCAGGGATCTATGTTCCATACACTACAACTAAGGGTTCACATGCCACAGTTAAAGATCCCAGTAACTAAAACTTGGCACAGCCAAATAAATAAATAGATAGATATGAAAAGCAAAAAAGAAAGAGAGAGAGAGAGAAATCTTGTTACTGACTATAAACTTGAAACAAATGATTCAACCCAGCTAGGATTAGATTCCCTTAGATTCTAATTGACCTTTTTTTTTTTTTTTTTTGGAGTAATTTGGAAAAGGAAGGTAAAAGGAAACATTTGAAGCTCCTGCTGGTGCTATAATTTTCATGGCATCACTTAGCATTTCTATCTCCTGATACCCAGTCTAGATTCCCCACACTCTGTTTTAGTATCTCTGTTAGCCTAAGTGAATTGTAGAGTGGCATGATTCAGAAACCCACCCCAGAATTATCTGGCTTATCTGTTTACAGCATATCCTTCTCAGACCATGGCTGCTGCATTTGTCAATTTGCAGTCAAAATTTGACTAAAAAGTAGGGAAAGAGACCCCCAAATGATTTCCAAGTGAATTTTTTCACTGTCCCCACTATATAATATCAATTTTACCTCCTCTCATGTTAGCATGATGACACGACTCTGTGATAAAGAGATGCCATCACCAGGTGGCAGTGATAAACTTCACTGGTACTTTTACTCTTTTCCCTGGTGACAGTGTTCTTCTCAAGCAACTAGGAACTTTATTCCCATAGAGCCTAATGCTGTGAAGACAAGGAGCATGAATTCTCCATTTGGGGAATAACAGTAAATGGAACATTTCCTCTATTTCCATTCCTTTATTCCTGTATCAACATTTTCTACCTACTGGGATCTCAGTAACATAAAATGATCATTGCTTTAGGACATTTGCTGAATCCTGGACTATGGAAGCATGAAACCCCATCACTTCAGAGAATCCTTTTCAAACAGTATATTAACACATCTATATGGAATTTAGAAAGATGGTAATGATAACCGTGTATGTGAGACAGCAAAAGAGACCCAAATGTAAAGAACAGACTTTTGGACTCTGTGGGAGAGGGAGAGGATGGGAGGATTTGGGAGAATGGCATTGAAACATGTATACTACCATGTAAGAAATGAATCACTAGTCTAGGTTTGACAGGATACAGGATGTTTGGGGCTGGTACACTGGGATGATCCAGAGAGATGATATGGGGAGGGTGGTGGGAGGGGGGTTCAGGGTTGGAACTCATATACACCTGTGGTGGATTCATGTCAATGTAGGGCAAAACCAATACAGTATTGTAAAGTAAAAAACTAAAATAAAGTTAAAAATTAAAATTTAAAAAAAAAATGTTGTCTCACCTGCAGCTTCAAAGCCTGTTTCTTTGCTCATCAGGATAGCAGCTTCTTGGAGGTATGGTGTGCCATGTAATAATCAGTAGATCCCATGGTCATGGGCTCCTTGGCATATTTCCTTGCCTGAAAGTGAGCTTCCTGGGCTCTATCATCTGAAACAATCTCATGTGAGATTATAGGTCTATAAGTCTCTAAAGTATTGGCTGCCCTGTAGGCAAACTCTTAGCTGAAATATGAAATACACATCGCTATCCTTTCAGGTTTTAAGCACATTACACAATACATGTGACAGCAGGTTGTGGATGTCCAGCACTGTTTTACTGGATATTTGCAAATTACACTTGGTGAAAGGAAAACCATGCTGATGGGCTATGCATAAACATGACATCTGCCACCCTGGCCACTCTTATGAATCATTGTGCCAATAAACAATGATAGAAGTTTTCTGATGTCAAGTAACTATGTTCTTCAGTCTACTCAATGGTTTAAAGTCTCTCCATAGAGTATTCTCTCCAGTGACTAACTTATATTTCAAAGATCTCTATACTTGTGCCCACTGCCACAGCTTCATCCACATGCTATTTCTTTAAATTTATGGATCCTTGATCTCCTCCCCCATTCTTTTTGAAAATTTATCTCCAGGGCCCTGAATAGAAAAGAAAAAGTGTCATTTACTGTCACTTGTGATATCACAGAAATAGAGAATTAAATATTTGTATCACATAAATAATAAAATACAGAGTCATTTCTCAGTATGTGCTAATGGTTTTCAAATAATTTCCCTAGTATCTCTCTGTTTTTTTAATTTTTATTTTTACTTTATTTTACTTTACAATACTGTATTGGTTTTGCCACACATTGACATGAATCTGCCACGGGTGTACATGAGTTCCCAAACATGAACCCCCCCTCCCACCTCCCACCCCATATCATCTCTCTGGGTCATCCCAGTGCACCAGCCCCAAGCATCCTGTATCCTGCATCGAACATAGACTGGAGATTCGTTTCTTACATGATAGTATACATGTTTCAATGCCATTCTCCTAAATCATCCCACCCTCTCCCTCTCTCTCAGAGTCCAAAAGTCCACTCTACACATCTGTGTCTCTTTTGCTGTCTCACATACAGGGTCATCATTGCCATCTTTCTAAATTCCATATATATGTGTTAGTATACTGTATTGGTGTTTTTCTTTCTGGCTTACTTCACTCTGTATAATTGGCTCCAGTTTCATCCATCTCATTAGAACTGATTCAAATGTATTCTTTTTAATGGCTGAGTAATACTCCATTGTGTATATGTACCACTGCTTTCTTATCCATTCATCTGCTGATGGACATCTAGGTTGCTTCCATGTCCTGGCTATTATAAACAGTGCTGCAATGAACACTGGGGTACATGTGTCTCTTTCAATTTTGGTTTCCTTAGTGTGTATGCCCAGCAGTGGGATTGCTGGGTCATAAGGCAGATCAACTAAACAGAAAATTAATAAAGAAATGCAAACTTTAAATGATATAATAGACCAGTTAGACCTAATTGATATCTATAGGACATTTAACCGCTAGTATCTCCTTTGTTCATGTTGCAATAATAAAGACATGTATTCATAAATGTTTACAAATTTTTTTAATAAAATTGTATTAGATATTAAAAATAAAAGCTGATTCTGATCCTTACTTCTGTCAGGGATAGAAATGAATATATTGACAAAAACCAATGCTAATCTGCTAGAATAATACAACTGGAATTTTAGTGTGTTAGCTGGTCAGTCTTGTCTGACTCTTCACAACCCCATGCTCTATAGCCCACCAGGCTCCTCTGTCCATAAAATTCTCAAGACAAGAATACTGAAGTGGGTTGTCATTCCCTTCTCCAGGGGATCTTCCTGACCCAGGACTTGAACCCAGATCTACAGCGTTGCTGGTAGATTCTTTACTGTCTGAGCCACAAGGGAAGCCCATAACTGGCATAGCAGGTGCAATTGAAGCAGCAGCTTCTTGAAATGGGCTTCTCTGATAGCTCCGATGGTAAAGAAGCGGCATGCAATTCAAGAGACCCAGGTTTGAGCCCTGGGTGAAGAAGATTCCCTGGAGAAGAGAATGGCAAGCCACTCCAGTATTCTTGCCTGGAGAATCTCATGAACAGAGGAGCTTTGCAGAGTACAGTCCATGGTGTTGCAAAGAGTCAGACACGAATGAGCATTAAACACTTTCTTCTTGAAATATTCCTTTCATAGGTCGCACCTGCCCTCATTTAGGTCAGACTTGTTTAACAGGGTGATGTCAGCAACCACGACCTCCGCATATTTTAAGTCTTCAATAATCCCTGACATTCTCCTACCTCCCTAGATACAATATTGCTTTTGATTTATGTTTTGACTGGTCATGCAGTTTTAGAGGGTTGCACGTGACTCTTCCAATGAGATACCTCTTATCTCAAGAAACTACTATGGTAGTTCTGCTAATCATCAAGTGTGTTTATTCCATCTGCAAATTTGCTAAAATGAACTCAAGATGAATCAGATTTGGAAACAGGTTTCATTTCTTAAAAACTATTCAGCCCATCACAATGCTTGGTGGCTCATGTATCAACATCAACTTCAATAATTTTTAAATGTCTGAGTATTTTAATTCCCTGTGATCATTACCATCAGATTGGTACTGGATACATTTAGGGAAGAATTACTCAGTACACCTGCCAAAGTGGTACAGCATACTTCTCCAAGGGGAGCTAAGTTACATGAGTCGTGTCCAACTCTTTGCAACCCCATGGACTGTAGCCTGTAGCCCGCCAGGCTCCTCTGTCTGTGGGATTCTCCAAGCAAGGATACTGGATTGGGTTTCCACGCCCTCCTCCAAGGGGTCTTTCTAACCCATGGATCAAATCCTCATTTCATGCATTGGCAGGCAGGTTCTTTACCACTAGTGGCACCTGGAAAGCCCATTATTTTAGTCAGTGAGTTTCTAGGCTGAGTCCAGAAATTTTTTTCAGTTTCAGGTCTGGAAAGTGAACAAATGATCTTAACTTTTGTCAGATCCTCTCCTTCAGACTCCTAATCATCCATCCTTGCTATACAGCTTTTTTTTATTATTATTATATACACTGAGAAATACTCTCATTGGTTACTCATCTTTTCCCCTAGGAATGATGTGCTACTCACTATTTGTACAGTCCTCAGTGGTTCAGGATGCTGTTAATCTGATGTTATTCATTGCTTATTTGTACTCTTGCTTTCTACTTGTGTTATACATGGCCATCTGACCTCCACTATTTTGATATTCCAACATCCCTATTGTTCCCTGTTGCTACTATGGAGATTAATCCTGGATCAGTATCCCGTATTTTCACTCAGGTTCTAAAGAAGACAACCACCATTGAGCTCCTCAAGAAGATTGTTGTTATCTTCATTAATAAAACTTACCTTGCAGACTCTTATGTAAGGCATAGTCAGTTGCTAATCTTTCTGTCTTAATGTATTATGTTCAGTCTACAATGGTTCTTTTCTGAAAGCATATCTCTTCCTAGACATGCCCTTCTCAGTATCCAGTCCCTATATAATCTATTGGATGCCTTCAGTATATGTTGACTTCATCCCTTTTTTTAACTAGAAGAGACAACACCAATTCTGTTTGGTCTTTGTTATAATCTAGTGGTCAGGATGAGAAGATTGGAAGGATCCTGAGGAAGGGGTGGGCTGCATTATCAAGGAGGAGATTCCTGCATCATTGTATAAGCCAGGCTAATGGTCAGAGCTATGTGAAAGGATGGGACCAATTCTCCAGGCCTAGGGAGTTCTGGAAGATATAGGTGTCAGTTTTCTCAAACACATTGATTCAGAGGCCCCTACTCCTACTCTTATAGAGGTCCTTGCTTTTCCAATCTGACCCAGAACAGCAGAATTGCCAACCTCCCCTGAACTTACTCTACATTTAAAACTAAGTCTTAGACCTGAATATTAAGTTTCTGTCCTTTGACTACAGAAAATAAATGTCTTTTTAAAAGTGTCTGCTGAATTTCAGAGCCACTTAAGTTGGTGATTAACAATCTCGGCCTTTCCTTATTTTTCTTTGACCTATTAGTAGCACTTAGTTATAGCCCATTGATCCCACAGTCTTTATGATCATCAATTCCCACTACAGCTTACAAATCTCTGAGCTGTTATATTCAGTGCATTTTGTTTCATCAGTAGTCAAACTGTGCCAGTGCTGAATCCAGGGCTATCACTGTTATTGCACATACCACTACTATCCTGCTCCTCATTGTCAATTGGGCTTCCCTCGTAGCTCAGCAGTAAAGAATCCACCTGCAATGCAGGAGACTGGGTTTGATCCCTGGGTGGGGAAGATCCCCTGGAGAAGGGAACAGCTCCCCATTCCAGTATTCTAGGCTGGAGAACTCCATGCACTGTGTAGTCCATGGGGTCGCAAAGAATCGGACATGACTGAGCAACTTTTACTTTCACTGCCAATTAGTCTTTAAGTGAAATATCCAGATCTAAAAAGTTTATTTTAAAACCTGCTTCCTAGGACGACTTGTGATTCAACTATATTAAGTCAATTGGAAATACAGAACAGAGGAAAATGTACAGGCAAGTGGTTTATTAAACTGAGTCTAAGGCACAAAACCTGTAAAAAACTGAGGGAATTGGGTAATGGGAGAAGTTGAATTTAAGCATGATGTGGTTGGACTATATGCCATAGTGGATGCCCTGGGATCTCTGAAGCTTCCCTATCAATTCAGCATTTCCTTCTTTGAGGGGAAGTGGCCTGACTTTTGTACTATTGCAGTAGCCAGTCATTGCATATGGGCTACTCCCTAGATAAAAGGGTACACATGAGGAAGGGTGTGCCTACAGCGGAAGGCGGTTCCTAGAAGCAACTCAGATGAGATATCAGCTCAGTCCTGCCAGGATCTAAGGAAACGAGTGCCTCCATCCTCAAGGGGAGGTTAGTTGCCCATGCCAGTGTCTTATCTCATTCACTCAGTGAATGGGGTCTTCATCTAATCAGTGTTCTGCTTCTTAACAGTGAGAGGCAAACTTGGCTCTTTCCATGATACTCACATGCAGTCAATGAAATCCTCTCAATTCTACCTTTCAACTAATTCCTTGAGTAGTTCACTTCCTTTGCCATCCTCACTGTATGTATTCTAGTTCAGACGGCCATCACTTCTTACCTGGACACCTGCACACCATCCTCCCTTGTATTATTCCAAATTCAGCCATGCCACATGCCAAGGATTACAGGTGGGGTGACATTTTCAAATCATTACTCCACTGATGAAAGCAATGCAAAACATTTACAAATACTTCACCACAAAGGCCACCATTTGTAAAATAGCTTTAAAACTTTTTATGGTATGCCTGACATATTTTTAACCTTGTTGCAATATGCTAGAGCTGAAGTAAAAAGGGCCACAGATTGAGTGTGTGTTTAATTTCCTTAAATAACAGAAATTTATTTTTTTTCACAGTTCTGGAGTCTGGAGATCCAAGATCAAGATTTTGGACCAGTTGACTTCTTCTAGGGCTTCTCCTATTGGTTTGTAACTGGCCTTCTTCCTCTAGTATTTAAAAGTTTTTTTTTTTTTTTTTCCTCGTTTAGTGTCTATGTCCTGATCTCCTTTTCTTTTAAGGACACTGGCTAAGCAAGAATATGACCCACCCCAGTGAACTCATTAAATCTTAATTACTCCTGTAAAGACTGTCTTTCCATCAATCACATTCTGAGTTACTGGGGACAGGACTTCAGGATACTGATTTGGTGGGCCCACACTTCTGTCCATAACATGCCACCTTTAAAATCTGGAAAAACATATTATTACCCACTTAATTCAAGCTTGACTTCATATTAGTTTATGATTTTAACTCTTTTCTCCTTCTTTCTCTATTCCTTCAGATTTAGGATTGAATGTCATTTTCACTTAGGACCATTTCCTTGTATCTATACAAGTTGAATTAGTGGCTTTTCTCTGAATTCCCATTATACTCTTTTCATTCATAGAATAACACGTATCACATGTTATTTTAATTGTGGACTTTCTCATTTATTTCTTCCTTTAGACTATAAACCCCCAAAAGGAAAGAAATACTGTCTTATTCACTATCATGTCCCCAGGACCCATCACAACACCTAACACGGATTGTTGTTTTACAACCCCTAAGTTGTATCCAACTCTCTGTGACCCCATGAACTGCAGCACTTCAGGCTCCTCTGTCATCTACCATCCCCCTGAGTTTGCTCAGATTCATATCCTTTGAGTCAGTGATGCCATCTAACCATCTTGTCCTCTGTTGTCCCCTTCCTCTTATGCCTTCAATCTTTCCCAGCATTAGGCTCTTTTCTAATGAGTCAGCTTTTTGCATCAAGTGGCCAAATTACTGCAGCTTCAGCTTCCGTCTTTCCAATGAATATTTATGGTTAATTCCTTTAGGATTGACTGGTTTGATCTCCTTGTTGTCCAAAGGACTCTCAAGAGTCTTCTCCAGCACAATTTGAAAGCTTTAATTCTTTGGTGCTTAGCCTTCTTTATGGTCCAAATCTTACATCCGTATGTGACTGCTGGAAAAATCATAGCTTTGATTCTATGGATCTTTGTTGGCAAAGTGATGTCTCTGCTTTTTAATATGCTGTCTAGGATTGTCATAGCTCTCTTTCCAAGGAGCAAGAGTCTTTTAATTTCATGACTGCTGTCATTGAAGTGGTTTTGGAGTCCAAGAAAATAATATCTGTCATTGGATTAGAATTGTAATGAATAATTTTGCTATTACCTCCTTGCATTATTAGTTATTTAAAGATTGAGTGTGTCTTATTCAATATTGTTCTACCACAACATCCAGAAAATTAGCTTACCTAATGATAAGTGTACAGTAATTGCTGATTTAAATAGTTAAACATTTAAAAAATACTTTGGCAATTTTTGAAGTGCTTCAGAAATTACATAAAGTGTAGACATTAACTTATATTCCTATATACTTATGATTATGGCTAAAATCTCAATAATATTTTTACAGAAATAGATCCTAAATGAAGGTCAATGAAAATTTGGATTTTGTGTAAAGATTTTTAGTGTCAGTCCTTTAATAACAATTATTTTCTTCAATCTTTGCAATGAATACCTACAGTGTAGACTGATTCTTTTTTTTTTCATTAGATTTCAATAACACTAAAAGGTACATGTAAGGATTTTATGGAAAAAGTGGCATAGTGTAACTATAGAGTTATTCATAGTGAGATAAAATGGTATATCTAGGAAACCTGCAAGAAAAGAAGTAACTAGAAATATGGAAGCAAATATTTGGGGGCATTATTCTGAAAAATGTAGAAATTAAGATAGTGAAAGGAATTTTGAAGCGCATTTAAACTAATGTGTTAATTTCAGAGATGAAGATTTGACATAGAAATCCTCAAACTATAGTTGAGCAACAGCAGCAAAATAAGACCCTCATCCATTTTATATATCACTGTGTTTTCAAACAAAATAAATCTTGCACTAAATACATAGACTCCACATCTGCACTTATGAGATGTTGCAAATCCATATTAATATTTAAAATATGATTTGTTTGCTACTTTGTATGGAACACTTTTTCTTTTGGATGTGTATGGATTCTATAAAAATGAGATTTAAACCTACATTCAATAGAGATTTACCAGAAACACATAAATTGCGTGATTCAAAAAGAAAGGTTTAGTAAAGAGTTTCCAATACTTATTACCTCCCAGAAATTATATCTTTATATTTTAAGGCATAGAGTAAAAGCATCTAAATAAAAAAAGAAGTAAAAATCCAAACCAAAAACCTGGCAAATAGTTGAGTTTATTAACAAAGAGAAGGGATACATAGAATGTCAGTTATTAATGACAAAAGGCATACTGGTTTACACTTATATAATCTTTACCAATTTGGGGCTTTCCAGGTGATTCAGTGCTGACGAATCTGCCTGCTAATGCAGGAGACGTGGATTTGATTCCTGGATTCGGAAGATCCCCTGGAGATGGGAATGGCTACCCACTCCAGTATTCTTGCCTGGAGAATTCCACGAAAAGAGGATCCTGACAGGCTACAGTCCATGGGGTTGCAAAAGAGTTGGACACAACTGAGTAACTAATACTTTCTTTACCAATCTTAAGACACTTCTGGCATATTTTCTTCTATTTGAGTCATAGTCAAATAAGGTCTGTAGGTCACTTAAATCTACCATTTATACATCCAGACACACAAGTTCAGAGCTTTTGTGATTTGTCCAAGTTTACCTAAATAGACAAACCCTGTCAAAATCACCAAGACCTTCACACTGCTAAAGCCATTGTTCAATTTTCAGTCTTCATTTCACCTGACCCAGTGGGCATATTGACCATACCTCATGCCTTACTCCCACATCTTTGAAACACTGCCTTTATTTGGCTTCCAGAATACCACTTGCTTTTGGCCAGATAAAGAAGAAAACAATGGCCAAAAGCAAGTGGTGTCCTGGAGGCCAGATAAAGGCAGTTAGACATGGTGGAAAATAATTCCTGGCTCCCTTTCCTCAACCAGCTTTTGTATCTATAGGCTTTCCCTCTACTGTGTATGGATAATCCACTTTTCACCAGGGGGCACAACCTGTGAAATGGAAAATGTGATTTGAGCATTGGCTGTCACAATGTTCAGGTCATTGCTAAATTGGACAAGAAGCAGTGTATTTATGTAAATATGTGTAAATTACAAGACTGCTGAGTTTCTGTAAAAGGATGTATACAGATATTTTAAAGTGCTGCTAAACTTCACTACCTCTACTCCTCACATCCCAATCAAAGCCACAGTCATCTCATCTGGATTATTGCAATAAACTTTTTTTAAAATTTAATATTATTGCTTCCACCTTATCCCTCCTCTACCCAGAGTACTTGTAACCTAGCAGCTCTTGCAATCTTGCATCAGATAACCTTGATCTTTTTGGAAAAATCCTTCAGGGTCTGATCTTACTCAGACTAAAGAGAAAAATATTTACAGTTGTCCAGAAGATGCTCCAGGATCCCATGTCAGCTTGTAAATCTGTGTTGTGATCTCCTGCAGATATTCCTTGCTCACTCTCTTGCAGTCATACTGACCTCTTTGCTATCCAAGAAACACATCAGGATATTTACACTGACTATTCTCTCTCCAGAAATCTTTTCTCTAGCTATCATTTCACAATAACTCTCTCACTCTTTGATTTAGATACTACCATCATCATTGAGCTCTGCTTTGAAATTCTCATCTACACATCCTCTTTGATTTTTATACTTATGCACATCCTCTAACAAACTGGACAATTTGTTTATCAGGACAATATATCCAGACACTCATGGGGGCCTTGGCAGGGGATTTAGCCTGCCTCTATCAAGATCAATAAAATGGTTTAAAGAAAGCAATATTCCAACTACAATAGTGTGAAGAAGAGGAATTTGAAACTTAGGTGCATGTTTTTCCTCATATCCAGATATATTCATTTATCTCCCCATTTTAAGTCTTTAGTACAAAAAATATGTGTGTGTGCTTAGTTTCTCAGTCGTGTCCAACTCTTTTGTGACACCTGAACTGCAGCCCTCAAGGCTCTTCTATCCATGGGATTTCATAGGCAAGAATACTGGAATGGGTTGCCGTTCCCTTCTCCAGGGGCTCTTCCTCACCCTGGAATCAAACCCTCCTCTCCTGCATGTCCTGCCTTTGTGGGCAGGTTCTCTACCATTGAGCCACCTGGGAAGCCCATGGAAAGTTATGTAATACATTTCAAATTAAAAAATGGACTAGGAAAAAAATGGGTATCTCTGTTATTTCTCTTTTTCAGAAGCCATACTAGATATTTCCCTAACCTTAAAATTAATACCCCTAGAGTAGAGGGTTGAATAATGTACCTCAAAAATTCTTATCTTCCAGAAATCTCAGAATGTGACATGATTTGGAAATGGAAATGTTGCAGATATAATTTGTAAAGATTAGATTCTGAATTGAAACAGATCCTAGATCTATTGACTGGTGTCTGTTTAAGAAGAGATGAGAACACACACACACAGGGAAGAAGGCCATATGAAGGCAGCAGAGATGAAATTATGCTGCTGCAACCAAAGAACAAGGAATAGCAAGGGCCATCAGAAGCTGGAAGAGACAAGAAAGGATCCTCCCTTAGAGCTTCAGAAGATACATAGCCTTGCCAAACCTCGATTTCAGATATCAGACCCCTACAGTTGTGAAAGAATTAATTTCCGTTGTTTAAAGCCAACCAGTTTGTGGGAATGTGTTGTAGCTGCCTTAGGAAACTAGTACACACATTATAAATACAATGAAGATATACAGTAAGTATAATCAACCATCTGTAACAATTATTTCACCAAAGGAATAGTTTGTAAATAGATAGTTGAAGAAATTATGGAAGACCATCCTCTAATTCACGTAGTCTAGAAGCATAATGAAATAAATAATTTCATATCTAAGCAATTATATTTTCCTCTGTCTGAAGGAAAAATAATATTTTAAAGGGGAGATATACAATAGAATTTAGCAAGGCAAGTGCCAGAGAACAAATTTGTTGTTAGGAAATTTTCTGTAGTTTCAATGATAGAAGATATACTGACTAGCTAATCTGAACATATATTTACCTGTAATTGAGAAATATTATGCCATACTAGAGAGTTGTATTTTCATTGTAAACCAATTAAAATGTACTTAAACATGAATGCATTGTGCATATGATAAATGTAAAATAGTGATAATTTTTGCATACATTTAACAGCTTCAAACTAAAAAGTGAGAGTGGAACAAGGAGAGTGGTGACTATGTCATAATGTCTCATTTACTTAATTATTCAGGTGTTTAAGTATTTATGAAACAGCTTCTTCACTAGGCAATAACATAATATTTTTAAAAATATTTCTCTGGTTTCCCTAATCATTTTCCCATAAATTATCTCTATTATTATTCTGTCAAATTGCAAAAAACACATAGTAATTATAATTGCATCCAATTTTCCCTTTCCTCCACCTTTATTTTATTCTCTTGTATCAGTTCATATCCAATCAGGAGATAGAAACTATAATATAATTTGAACAGGATAAGTGAAAGTGAAGTCACTCAGTCATGTCTGACTATTTTTGACCCCATGGACTGTAGCCTACCAGGCTCTTCTGTCCATGGGATTTTCCAGGCAATAGTACTGGAGTGGATTGCCATTTCCTTCTCCAATGGATCTTCCTGACCCAGGGATGGAACCCAGGTCTCCTGCATTGTAGACAGACACTTTACCATCTGAGCCATGAGGGATTTAATATAATAATTATTAACAATAAGCAAAAACATGATCAACATGGAAATAGAATTTAAGTACATGAAGAAGAAAGGACAAATTTGAATGAGCATGTCCCTGTCCCAGTGCCAGGGTCTAAGTCTCCTTTGCAGAGGTTGTCATCCCAGTCCATTGGATGGGGGGGGGGCGCGGAGTTTACTGGGCTGCCACAGCCACAAAGGCTAGAGACACTACATCTACTCTGCAGGTAGGTCAACTCAGGAAAGGTATGAAGAGTTTCTTAGGAGTGTCAAGAGCCTAGGATTCTCTGGGAAAGTTTGCATAAAATACCTTCTTATCCTAGAGGGTGCAGGCTGACAGAGGCTAGAATTAAGTGAAAAAATAAATCTGCAACTTAAAAGTTGAGTTGTTCTTAAGTCAGTAAGTCATATCCAACTCTTTACCAGCCAATGAACTGCAGCATGCCAGGCTTCCCTGTCCTTCACTATCTCCTGGAGCTTGCTCAAACTCATGTCCATTGAGTCAGTGATGCCATTCAACCATTTCATCCTCTGTCACCCGCTTCTTCTTCTGCCTTCAATCTTTCCTATCGCTAGGGTCTTTTCCAATGAGTTGACTCTTCTCATCAGGTGGCCAAAGTATTAGAGTTTCAACTTCAGCATCAGTCCTTCCAATGAATATTCACGGTTGATTTCCTTTCAGATTGACTAGTTTGAACTCCTTTCTGTCCAAGGGACTCTCAAAAGTCTTCTCCAGTGCCACACTTCAAAAGTATCAATTTGATGGCACTTTGCCTTCTTTATGGTCCAAATCTCACATCCATACATGAGCACAGAAAACACAATAGCTTTCACTCTATGGACCTTTGTTAGCAAAGTCATGTCTCTACTTTTTGATACACTGTCTAGGTTTATCATAGCTTTCCTTCCAAGGAGCAAGCATCATCTACAGTGATTTTGGAGCTCCCCCCAAAATAAAATGTGCCAATTTTTAAACCTTTTTCCCCATCTGTTTGGCAAGAGTGATGGGACTGAATGCAATGATGTTAGTTTTTTGAATGTTAATTTTTTGTTGTTTTTTAGTCACTCAGTCATGCCCAACTTTTTGTGACCCCATAGACTGCAGTATACCAGTCTTCCCTGTACTTCATCATCTCCCAGAGCTTGCTCAAAGTCATGTTCATCGACACAGTGATGCCATGCAACCATCTCATCCTCTGTCATCCCCTTATCCTGCTTCAGGATAAGGGTCTTTCCCAGCATCAGGGTCTTTTCTAATGAGTCAACTCTTCACATCAGGTAGCCAAAGTATCAGATCTTCAGCTTAAGTATCAATCCTTCCAATAAATATTCAGGATTGATTTTCTTTAGGATTAACTGGTCTAAAGAACTCAAGAGTCTTCTCCAATGTCACAATTCAAAGCATCAATTCATGGGTGTTCAGTCTTTGTTAAAATTTAAGCCAGCTTTTTCACTTTCCCCTTTCACCTTCATCAAGAGGCTCCTTAATTCCTTTTTGCTTTCTTCCATTAGAGTATTATCATCTGCATATATAAGATTTCAAACATTTCTTTGAGATTGTTGATATTTCTTCCAGAAATCTTGATTCCAGCTTGTGACTCATCCAGCCCAGCATTTCACATGATGTGCTCTGCATAAGTTAAATAAGCAGGGTGGCAATATATAGCCTAGACATACTCCTTTCCCAATTTTGAACCAGTCCATTGTTCCATGTCTAGTTATAACTGTTGCTTCTTGAGCTTAATGCAGGTTTTTCAGGAGGCAAATAGATAATCTGGTATTCTCACCTCTTTGAAATTTTTCTACAGTTTTTTTGTGATCCACACAGTCAAAGCTTTTAACATAGTCAATGAAGCAGAAGTAGATTTTTTTTTTTTAATTTCCTTGCTTTTTCTATGATCCAATGTGAAGTGTTATTTGCTAAGTCTCGTCCAACTCTGTGATCCCATGGACTGTAGCCTTCCAGTTTCCTCTGTCCATGGAATTCTCCAAGCAAGAATACTGGAGTGATTTGCCATTCCCTTCTCCAGGGGATCTTTTCAACCTGGAGATGGAACCTTGGTCTCCTGCATAGCAGGAAGATTCTTTACTGTCTGAGCCACAAGGGAAGCCCTGTGATCCAATAGATGTTGGCCATTTGATCTCTGGTTCCTCTGGTTTTTTTCAAGCCTACTTGAGTTGAGAGTTATGTTTTATTTGGCAGACAAAAGCCTGGGACACAGCATCTCATATAACACTTGCAAGACTGCTCCAAATAGGTGGTGGCTGCAGGAGCTGACTCCTAGGTGGGGGATGAGCATCTTGTCTCCTTTATGAGTTCTGTTAGCTCTCACCATAACTTGATGGCTTGATGGTTGCAACATCCTTTGTTTACTGATATGACAGTCAGTATTTTTCATTCATACGAGCAAGCAAGAGTGGAGAGGGACTCAGAGCTTTGGGGACCTGTCCTTCCAGGGCAGCTTGAAGTCCTGAGTGTCTGTTTCAGAATGGTAACAGAAAAGTGGTCACCAGACCTGGTTGCAAAATTGTTGGAAAAACTACATGCTCTGAACTTAAGAAGAATCCTTATACAGCTGCAGGGGAGCAGCATGAAGAAAGAAAATGTATCAACAAAATAGACCTGGAAATAGAAGTTCCTTATTATTCCAATGTCCCTCTAGTGTTCTCTACTGACAAACTATATTATTGTGCTTGCTACAAAGCTCCTTTATTGTAGAGCAAAGTACATTTGGAACCAAGAGCAATCCATTGATAACTAGAGCATTCTTCTTTGGTTGTCTAATTCAAATATTTCTAAAACCACTATCTCACATACCCAGGGGGCTAAATATTAAATCTCATTTTCCACTGACACTGATATTTTGATGTATCCCTTATTCTGCAAACTGAATTATCTTTGGAGCTACCATTTTGTGTAACTCTAAGGAATATCATTCATATAGGAACCTATGTGAATGACACACACCATTGGGTTGTGCAATGAATGTGCCCGGAGGTCTTAAATATCCATATATATTGTATTTTAGGTCACATGATTTAAGTCCTTGAGAATAAAGCTTAAACTCCTTTATATCTTAGGTTTTTCCTTCTCTGATCAATATTCCAGTGATATTTCAAGCTTCTACTTTCACTGCCTACTTTATGTGGCAGACATTCTAAATGCAGCTTGTGCTATTTCGCCTTTGGGCTTTGATATATTCTCCCCAATCTCAATCGTTCTCATCATCTTGTTTCTGTTTATGGATATTCCTCTATATATCCTCATGTTTTGGCTTCAGTGGCATCTCTTTCATTGATCTTCTGAAATAGAAACATTTACTCCTGATGAGAACCACAGTCATGCCCATTTACAGTACTTTCTTTTTTACACATTCTTGATTAACTACATTGTATTATCATTAAGACATCTGTGCCCACCTTTATACTTCAACATCAGTTACTGCGTGCCTCAGTTATTTTGGATAAATAGGATGTCCATTTATTTATTTTGATAGTAAAGTAATTTCTAATAAACATTAGAAACAAATTTTTTTAAAAATCACAGTTTTTTATTTCTCTTTTAATTAAAATGAGAAAATATATTAAGCATTTAAGCAAAACTCATCTAATTTCAAATAGATAGAAAGATCTTATGGGAATATTTATTTACATAATCCACCCATAATGTTTGGTTGGCAGAATGCCATTTCCCCACCCCCCCCAAAATAATAAAATTCTCAGCCACTTTTACTATAAACATAACTTCTTTCTTTTAATTTAAATTCATTTATTTTAATTGGAGGCTAATTACTTTACAATATTGTATTCGTTCTGCCACACATCAACATGAATCCGCCACGGGCGCACATATATTCCCCACCCTGAAACCCCCCTCCCACTTCCCTTCCAGTACCCTCCCTCTGGGTCTTCCCTGTGAACCGAGAGAAGACATATCTTTTAAAAATGAGGGTACAGAATCAGTCTACAAGCATTTCAATTCTGACTGTAGATCTTTCTACTATGTGGCCTTGAAAAATTAATGTCATACTGGGCTTTCCTTGTTTTTTTTATCCAGTGAACATGGATGATAAGATTGTATCCATCTGAATATGTGTACAATACACATATGCACAGTTACAAATTCACATTTGCAAAAATCATTCTTCGTTTGTCTGTAACCAGAATTTAATTAAATTTCTCATTCCACTGGCTCATAAAGTCTCAGTTAAGTCATGTTTCTTGCTTCGTTTCTAGAGCCAACACTTAAATTCTAAATCAGAGTAGTTGGAAAAGTCAGACAGTCTCATGGTAACTGTGTGTGCATTTGTGTGCAAGGAGATGGAGGTATATTACATCAGGTCCAGTTGTCAGCCACACACACTGCCATCTGCTGAGTGAGCTTGTTACATAAGGTGAACCTCTCATTTTGGGGCCAAGCAGTTCACTGCTATGACATCCTCTTCAGGGTTCCTGTCCCTCGGACCAAGCTTCATGTGGCTATCAACACAGGAGAGGATACTGAATACCCCTGAGCCCTCATTGGCCTGTAGATTGAAGCACCTCAGTTAATTTTGAAACTCTTGAGGCCTGATAGACCAAGGACAATTCTGAGATCTGAACACTTGGGTACCAGGGGTAGAGGTTTCTTCAGCTCTTTGGACCTCATTTCTATCAGGATTCTTTCCCTTGCTGATGGCCACCCCGGTGAGTGTAGGCTGCAGTGTAGGGTACTTTTTCAAAGATCCCTAAGTGTCCAGATTCTCTTTGTTTTCTCCCTCGTCATTGTCCCCAAATCAAATGATTAAAGTGTGTGTGTGTGTGTGTGTGTGTGTGTGTATGCGCACACCTGTGTGTATATGTGTGGAGTATGGGGAGATGTGAGGAAATTGTGGGGTGGAGTGATAGAGAAACCTTTCTCTGATAAAGAGCATCTTCCAAAGTTAGTGATTATACCCTAACTGGTAAGCTTTTAACACAAAAGGTAAGACTGTGATTCTTTGCTTAGTCCTTTGCTGAGTCAATGAATAAAGAAAGCCTAACTCCTCAAAATAAGGGTAAGAGAGGGATAAGAATAGTTGAAGGATATACAAGTAGAGAGTAATGGTTAATTTATGAACATGTTTCCAGCACAATAAGATAATTGACTATTTTCCATTGATAAAACTTGGAAATAATTTGTTTGCTAATGTCATCTATTAAACCTCAGGTTTTATACAATTGATCTATTTAACTGATTAAAAGTAGTCCTAACAAGATTTAATTACTTATTCTGCATTTTGTTTGTTAGGACTACCTTTAATCAGCTAAATAGATCAATTGTATAAAAACTGAGGTTTATGTTTGGGAACGCATGTACACCCGTGGTGGATTCTTGTCAATGTATGGCAAAACCAATACAGAATTGTAAAGTAAAATAAAAAATTAAAAAAAAAAACCTGAGGTTTAATAGATGACATTAGCCAAACAAATTATTTTCTACACTTGAAAGAGTGCAGAATGTATCTTATAGCTTAACACAAATATTAAATAACTTAGAAAATATTATATAACAGTGAAATAAATCAATTCTATAAAATTTGAGGCTTAATAGATGATGTTAGCAAACCAACTATTTTCAGGTTTTACCAATGGAAAATAGTAGTTGATTAATAGCTCAGTTGGTAAAGAATCTGCTTGCAATGCAGGAGACCCAAGCTCAATTCTTGGGTTGGGAAGATCCCCTGGGGAAGGAAATGGCAACCCACTCCAGTATTCTTGCCTGGAGAATCCCAAGGAGGAGACTGGCAGGCTACCTTCCATGAGGTCACAGGAGTTGGATACGACTTAATGACTAAACCACCACCAAAATATCCCGATATTCCTGGAAAGATTTTTTAAAAATTCATAAATTGGCAGGAGATATCCTAGTTATCATCACAATGTCTCTTTGTTGGCAGTAGAGGCAAGAACATCCACTTCTCTTGGTTTTATAACCTTAGAATGATATAATCTGGCTTTAACCAGTGAAAAGAACACTAGAGGTGGGAGAATACATTCAGATTTCTTACAGAAGCAGTGGGTTATAAGGCTTTATCTTTGCCCCACCTTTTTTTTTCTGTTTTCTGTTTCCCTCTTTCTTCTTCTTTTAATAGATTTTATTTTTTAGAGCAATTTTAGATTCACAGCAATATTGAGTGGGATGTCCAAGGACTTCTCATGTGCCTCTGCCTCCACGTGCATAGTTTCCAGCATTTATCAACATCTCCCACCAGAGGTACATTTGTTACAGTTGGTGAACCTGCATTGACACATCATGATCTAACTACTGTTTTCCTTTGGTTATATATTTTTCTGTGCAGTTGGGACCGTGGTGATCATGATATTGTGTAGAATTTTAATTTTTTTCTTTTTTGTTTATCAATATAGTAATAATTTTCTCATATCATTGTCTGCTTTGCCAAATAATAGGGTCTCTGTTTTGTCCTCCTGGCCTCTGCATGTATTATTATGTTTGTGTTTCAGGATTTAAAATTTTTCCATATTTAAAGTGAGCCTTAATATATGGTTTGACAGGATCAAATTCTTCATCTTCCTATTAATTTAGGTGGTCTCTAAATTACTTAAGTATAAAACTTTATAATATTTTATATTGAGTTACTGTACATCCTGTTTAGATTTATTTAAAGATATACTATGTTTTGTTGCTATTATAAATGGTATCCACTATGAGTTTTTCAGTATTTGTTACAAAGAAAGAATTCAGTTGATTTTGAAAATCCTACTTATAGCAGCATGACTACTCTCATTAATACTAAGATTTTTCTGTAGTTTCTATCTGTGCATAACTATGTTCTTTGCTTAACCCTTTCTAATCTTTATGGATTTTTTTTTAAGAATTTACTCCTTTTACCTGTCTTTATTTGGAAGGGGAGGGCCTTATTTAATTAATTTATTTAAATTTATTTTTAATTGAAGGATAATTACTTTACAATATTGTGTTGATTTTTACCAAGCATCAACATGAGTCAGCCATAACTTACCTGGCTTTTTAGTTGTATTTTGAGTGTAGACATCATTAACTGAGGGTTTCTTTAGTCTATTAACGTTTGCATTTACATTAATTTTGTTTGATATATATCATCTCTTTAATTTCATTCACCAATTTTTTCTTTCATGTATAGCATTCACTTTTTTCTATTTTGTGTGTGCTTTGTAAATATCATTATATTTTTATTTAATCTGATAACATGTATTCTAACAAAATTTTTAACCCAGTTATAATTATTGTGATTACTAAAATATTTGTAATATGTGGATGTATACACATACATACACGTATATATATATGTACACATTGTTGTTGCTGTTGTTGTTCAGTTTCTCAGTTATGTGGGACTCTTTGCGACCCCATGGACTGCAGCACACCAGCCTTCCCTATCCTTCACCATCTCCTGGAGCTTACTCATACTCATGTCTATTGAGTTGGTGATGCCATTCAACCATCTCATCCTCTGGTGTCCCCTTCTTCTCCTGCGTTCAATCTTTCCCAGCATCAGGGTCTTTTCTAATGAGTCAGCAATTTGCATCAGGTGGACAAAGTATCAGAGCTTCAGCATCAGTCCTTCCCATGAATATTCAGGACCGATTTCCTTTAGGGCTGACTGGTTTGATCTCCTTGCAGTCCAAGGAACTCTGAAGAGTCTTCTCTAACATCACTGTTCAAAAACATCAGTTCTTCATTGCTCAGTCTTCTTTATGGTCCAACTTTCACATCCATGCATGAGTACTGGAAAAACCATCGTTTTGACTGTACAGACCTTTGTTGGCAAAGTAATGTCTCTGCTTTTTAATATGCTGTCTATGTTTGTCATAGCTTTTCTTCAAAAGAGCAGCATCTTTTAATTTCATGGCTGCAGTCACCATCTGCAGTGATTTTGAAGCCCAAGAAAGTCACTGTTTCTATTGTTTCTCCATCTGTTTGCCATGAAGTGATGGGGCTGGATGCCATAATCTTCATTTTTGGAATGTTGAGTTTTAAGCCAGCTTTTTCATTCTCCTCTTACCTTCATTAAGAAACATAAATTTAATCAATTTAATACATTTTTCATATCTAGATATCTAGAGATATCTCCATTCTCTTATTATGTGTTCTATTTTTTCCTGTTTTTTCTTTATCCTTCTTTTTATTTATTCATCTTTTCTTTTTGTATTGATTGCTTTCATTAATCATGTGTTTTCTTTCTACTATTAATACTTGGAAAGAAAGACACTGAATTCCAATATTTTAAGTGTAACATTGAAAATTTAGTTTTCATACTTATTAGTAAAGTCTTATTTTTAGTTGCATATATCTTTATTTCCTAATTTAGGTCTGGTTCTCATATTTTTGACTGCTCCTTAATCCCCCTCCTGACAATGGTCTTAATCTAATGACTAGTGGGATTTGATAGGTAGATACACTATTTTCCATAGGTTTTTAACATCTTTATGATTTCTACCAATAATTCTGTTCATATTTTATATGTTTATAGTATTAGTATTCTGAATTTTAGCATACTCTACATAGTCTTCAATTAATGGGTTCCATTGCATCTTTCTCTTGACCAAAGTCAGTGTATTTTCAGTCCATTAGTAGAAGGCTTAATATTTCTGATATATCAAAATAGCATTGCTATTTTATGAGCCCAATCCTGTAGTCTCTTAGCATTTCATATATTTTTTTGCATTCCTTGCCCACATTGAATGTTGGAGAGATACCACTTATGCTTCTTGTTTGCTTTAACATGTCTTTTGAGCTCCTCTAAACAATATGTGCATGTGTGCTCAGTTTCTCAGTCTGACTCTTTGTGACCCCTGGGACTGCAGGCCACCAGCCCCTCTGTCAATATAATTCTCTAGGCAAGAATACTGGAGTGAGTTGCCTTGCCCTCCTCTAGGCTATCTTCCCAATCCAGGGGTTGAACCCAGGGCTTCTGCATTACAGCTAGATTCTTTTCCATCTGAACCACCATGGAAGCCTCTTAAACAATATGCTTTTTCATATGTTATCTAGGTTGTTCATAGTATTCAACCCAATGGAAGCTTCTCTAGCTGTGACTTATTTGGTAACAATGGACATATTTTCTTATTTCCTAAGCAATTTTTTCCTTTCCCGTGTATGTTTCCTCCTTTCCTAAGCATGTTTCCCTTTTGGTGCCCATGATATAAACTTTTGATAATTTTCTTTCCTCTCCTATAAGATGCTACAATTTCTGAGGGCCACTTGTCATGGGAATCTTGATCCGTTCCCTCCAGCCATTTCTACAGAGTTGGTTGACCAGTGAAATCATGGGATTTATGTCTTCTTGCCCACTTGGTGCATTTGGAGGAAACACCATAGCACAAACAGGGGGATATAGGATCCAAGAATGGATGCCCAGTCCCTAGGTACTGCATTTCAGAATGGATGTGATGTATTTTCCTGTGGGTTAAACTTTAGCCAATAAGAAATAATAGAGAAGAAAGAAATTAGCACATAATTCCTATCTTACTTTCCTGTGATTGACAAATCTGAGGCATGCATTCACCTTGCAGCCTGTCCAGAGATGTTTTTCCTGGGGGCCAAGCAGCACAGTACCAATGCTGTATAGTCTATCTGCTACTATAACTGTAGACCCACCAGCCAAAGGTATGGATCCATACACATTTGTTTGCATCTTTCTTTACCTTATTATGTATTGTTTCTCACCATGATACCCTAGATCCTCATCTCCTACATTTATCAGCAGCATCTTGATTTGCTTCAGGCTGTTTTCTAAAGGATCAGGCATAAGATCCCGTCATTTTTTAGATCATAATGTATCAAGTATCTGGCTTCCCTGATAGTTCAGTTGGTAAAGAATCCTCCTGCAATGCAGGAGACCTGGGTTCAATCCTTAGGTTTAGAATATCCCCTGGAGAAGGAAAGAGCTACCCAATCCAGTATTCTGGCTTGGAGAATTCCATGGACTGTATAATCCATAGGGTTGTAAACAGTCGGATACAACTGAGTGACTTTCACATCAAGTATCTAGATATGGTGTCTGACACATAAAAAACACTGTATTAACTTTTCTTCAGTGACTGTGTTTAGGGTTTAAAGGAGTAGTTTGAAAAGTAAAAAAAAAAAAAAAAAAAGCATCTGGCATGCCCAGGGAATGTTTCTGTGTGCCAGACCCTGACACGTTAAAGTATCATTTTACTTAATCTTCATAGCATCACTATGGAAGTGATATTTTAATCTCCATTTTACAGATGAAAGTTTGGTAGCTTAGAGAGGTTAACATGACCTATATAAGGTTACACAACTGATGATTGATAGAGTTGGGAATTGTGCACAAGAAATTTCATGTTCTTCTGCAATTCAGTGCTATTTTAGAGGCTTATCTTTATTCCTTATGACTCTGGGTTGGAAATACATGGCTGAAAATTTTTCATAGGGTGTGACACAAAATACTCCCATGGCTTAGGAAAAGTAATTTCTGCCCCTCTGCTGTTCTATACTAGTTAATGTGATGTATGAAAAGAAGAATCTTTGGAGAAATGGAAATATTTTTTGCCATTTACTTACTGTGTGACCTTGGGCAAGTAGTGGAAACACCCTGGGCTACTGTTTCCTTAAATCTAACAAGGAGAGTATAAAAACTACCTCAGGAATTGGTTGCCAAAATTTTAATAACTATTATAAATCTTCAATAAATGTTTTTACCCTGCTCCTTGATAATGCATTTCTTGGCTCTTCTGAAAAAAAGTAAAATACACTTTTTTTTTTTCCTCAATGTGAAATAGTGTTAGAGCAAGTTAGATGATGAATTAGATCAGTGCCTGTTTCAAAAGTTGTCCTTATCAATTTTGGTTTTCTCAGGGTATATGGCTAAGAGTGGGATTACTAGGTCATATGGTGGTTCTATTCCTAGTTTTTAAAGGAATTTCCATATTATCTTCCATAGTGACTGTATCAATTTACATTCCCACAAACAGTACAAGAGGGTTCCGTTTTCTCCACACTCTCTCAGCATTAATTGTTTGTAATCCCACTGTTCATTGCAGCACTATTTACAAGAGGTAGAACATGAAAGCAACCTGGATATCCATCAACAGATGAATATATAAAAAAGTTGTAGCACATTTAAACAATAAAATATTACTCAGCCATAAAAATGAATGCCTTTGAGTCAGTTCTAATGATGTGGATGAATATAGAACCTATTATACAGAGAAAAGTAAGTCAGAAAGAGAAAGGTAAAAATCTTATTCTAACATATATATATGGAATCTAGAAAAATTTTGCTGAATAATTTACTTATACGGCAGCATTGAAGAAAAAGACATAGAGATTAGTCTTTTGGACGTGGGGAAAGGGAAGAAGAAGGTGAGATATATGGAAAGAGTAGCATGGAAACTTACATTACCATATGTAAAATAGATAGCCAATGGGAATTTCCTGTATGGTTCAGGAAACTCAAAGGGCTCTGTATCAACCAAGAGGGGTGGGATGGGGGAGGGAAATGGGAGGGAAGCTCAAAAGGGAGGGGGTATATGTATACCTATGGCTGATTCATGTTGAGGTTTGACAGAAAACAACAAAATTCTATAAAGCAATTATCCTTCAATAAAAAAATTTTTTAAAGCTGTCTTTACATGGCTTTGGGACTCACTGCAAGATATTTTAGCCCCAAAATATATCTTCCTAGTGAGGTTTTAATTATTTAAAATGTCTTTGAGTTTCCTAAGTGAATGCATTCATTAGACTCAAATTAGGAATTTTCAAAACCACAGTGCTAAGAACTGATGATTCTAAGTTGAATAATTCAATCTTTTTTGAAAAGTTCAGAGACATGTGCTAATTACAGCTCTGCTATAAAGTGAAGTTTATCAGATCAGATAGAAGTGGGAAGAGCTGTAAGAGCATGACTTGAATTTTAACTGGTGAGGGACTTCCCTAGTGGTCCAGTGGATAAGACTTCCAGTGCAGGGGCTATGGATTCAATCCATGGTTGGGGAGCATGCTGCACAGTACAGCAAAAAGAAAAAAGAGTAAAAGTCTTAAGTGGTGAATCAAACCCTCTCAGGAACAGCTTTCTACATTTCTGTACCTTACTTCTTTCTGTCTTTTTGTACTGGCTTAAAATCTGTTGACTATGAAATATACGTGCCACTTGGGGCACAAAATGTCTTTTTTACTCCTATAGATTTTCTGTAATTACGTATTATTTCTCCCTTTGGCTGGTCTTATTTTGGTTCTGTTTTTAAGGTGCTGCTTTGCTCCGTCATTGTTAAGAACTGATGTCTGTTGTGATGTGTGCACCAAAACTGATTGCAATTTAATTGTGCTTATAAAGTGTATATCCTGTTCTTTATATCATTCATACTTTTGATCCTCTTACATGTCTTCAAAAATGTATCTGATAAAGATATAATTGAAAGCACAATTTTCTAGTTGCATTATATATACCTGCCAAGTTGCTCTAGTAGTATCTGACCCTTTGTGACCCCTTGGACTATAGCCTATGAGCCTCCTCTGTCCATGGGATTTCCAGGCAAGAATACTGGAGTGGGTTGCCATTTCCCACTCCAGGGGATCTACCTGACCCAAGGATTGATCTTGTGTCTCTTATGTCTCCTGCATGAGCAGGAGGGTTCTTTCAGCTCAGTTCAGTTCAGTCACTCAGTTGTGTATTACTATTCGTGAACCCATGGACTATAGCACGCCAGTCTTCCCTGTCCATCACCAACTCCTGGGACTTGGTAAAAATTCATGTCCATCAAGTCATTGATGCCATCCAACCATTTCATCCTCTGTCATCCCATTCTTCTCTCAGCTTTAATCTTTCCCAGTATCAGGGTTTTTTCCAAGGAGTCAGTTCTTCATATCAGGTGGCCAAAATATTGGAGTTTCAGTTTCATCATCAATCCTTCCAATGATTATTCAGGACTGATTTCCTTTAGGATTGACTGCTTGGATCTCCTTGCAGTCCTTGGAACTCTCAAGAGTCTTCTCCAACAACACAGTTCAAAAGCATCAATTCTTTGGAGCTCAGAATTCTTTATAGTCCAACTCTCACATCCATACATGACTACTGGAAAAACCATAGTTTTGACTACAGGGACCTTTGTTGACAAAGTAAATACCTCTGCTTTTTAGTATGCTGTCTAGGTTGGTCATAGCTTTTATAGTAAGGAGCAAGAGTTTTTGAATTTCATGGCTGCAGTCACCGTCTGCAGTGATTTTGGAGCCCCCCAAAATAAATTATCTCACTGTTTCCGTTGTTTCCCCATCTATTTGCCAAGAACTGGTGGGACTGGATGCCATGATCTTAGTTTTCTAAATGTTGAGTTTTCAGCCAGATTTTTCATTCTGCTTTTGACCTTCATCAAGAGGCTCTATTGTTCTTCTTCACTTTCTGCCATAAGTGTGGTGTCATCTGCATATCTGAGGTTATTACTTTCTTCAGCAATCTCAATACCACCTTGTGCTTCATCCAGCCTGGCATTTTGTATTATGTATTATGCATATAAGTTAAATAAACAGGATGACAATATATAGCCTTGATGTACTCCTTTCCCAATTTGGAATCAGTCTGTTGTTCCATGTCCAGTTCTAACTATTGTTTCTTGACCTGAATAAAGATTTCTCAAGAGGCAGGTCAGGTGGTCTGGTATTCCCATTTCTTTAAGAATTATCCTGTTTGTAATGATCCACACAAAACTTTGGTATAATCAATAATGCAGACATAGATTTTTCTCTGGAACTCTCTTGCTTTTCCAATGATCTAATGGATGTTGGAAGTTCATTCTCTGGTTCCTCTGCCTTTTCTAAATCCAGCTTAAACATCTGGAAGTTCATGGTTCATGTACTGTTGAAGCCTAGCTTGGAGAATTTTGAGCATTACTTTGCTAGCATGTGAAATGAGTGCAATTGTGCAGTAGTTTGAGCATTCTTTGGCATTGCCTTTCTTGAGGTTAGAATGAAAACTGACCTTTTCCAGTCCTGTGGCCACTGCTGAGTTTTACAAATTTTCTGGCTTGTTGAGTGCAGCACTTTCACAGCATCATCTTTTAGGATTTGAAATAGCTCAACTAGAGTTCCATCACTTCCACTAGCTTTGCTTCATAGTGATGCTTCCTAAGGCCCACTTGACTTCACATTCCAGGATGGCTGGCTCTAGGTGAGTGATCACACCATCTTGATTATCTGGATCATGAAGACCTTTTTTGTACAGTTCTTCTGTGTATTCCTTCCACCTCTTCTAGATATCTTCTGCTTCTCTTAGGTCTCTACCATTTCTGTCCTTTATTGTGCCCATCTTTGCATGAAATGTTCCCTTGGTGTCTCTAATTTTCTTGAAGAGATCACTAGTCTTTTCCATTCTATTGTTCTCCTCTATTTCTTTGCACTGATCGCTGAAGATGGCTTTTTTTTAATCTCTCCTTTCCATTCTTTAGAACTCTGCATTCAAATGGGTATATCTTTCCTTTCCTCCCTTACCTCTCCCTTCTCTTGTTTTCTCAGCTATTTCTAAGAACTCCTGAAACAACCATTTTGCCTGTTTGCATTTCCTTTTCTTGAGGATGACCTTGAACACTGCCTCCTGTGCAATATCATGCACCTCCATCCATAGTTCTTCAGGCATTCTGTATATCAGATTGAATCCCTTGAATCTATTTGTCACTTCCACTGTTTAATCATAAGGGATTTTATTTAGGTCATACCTGCATGATCTAGTGGTTTTCCCTACTTTCTTCAATTTAAGTCAGTATTTTGCAATAAGAAGTTCACGATCTGAGCCACTGTCAGCTCCCAGTCTTGTTTTAGCTGACTGTATAGAGCTTCTCCATCTTTGGCTACAAAGAATATATTCAATCTGATTTCAGCATTAACCATCTGGTGATGTCCAGATATCCACGTATATTGTTCGAAGAGGGTGTTTGCTATGACCACTGCATTCTCTTGGTAAAATTCTGTTAGTCTTTGACCCATTTCATTTTGTACTCCAAGGCCAATTTGCCTGTTACTCCAGGTATCTCTTGACTTCCTACTTTTTCATTCCAGTCCCCTATAATGAAAAGAACATCTTTTCTGGGTGTTAGGTCTAGAAGGTCTTGTAGGTCTTCATAGAATCATTCATCTTCAGTTTCTTCAGCATTACTGGTCAGGGCATAGACTTGGATTACTGTGATATTCAGTAATTTGCCTTGGAAACAAACAGAAATCATTCTGTCTTTTTTGAAATTGCATCCAAGTATTGCATTTCAGATTCGCTTGTTCGGTATGAGGGCCACTCCATTCTTTCTAAGGGATTCTTGCCCACAGTACTAGATATAATGATATTCTGAGTTAAATTCACCCATCCCAGTCCATTTTAGTTCACTGATACCTAAAATGTCGGTGTTCACTCTTGTCATCTCCTATTTGACCACTTCCAATTTATGTTGATTCATGGACCTAACATTCAAGGTTCCTATGCAATATTGTTCTTTACAGCTTGGACTTTATTTCCATCACCAATCACATCCACAACTGGGTGTTGTTTTCACTTTGGCTGTGTCCCTTCATTCTTTCAGGAGTTATTTCTCCACTGTTCTCCAGGAGCATATTTGGCTCCTAAAGACCTGGGGAGTTCAACTTTCAGTGTGTTATGTGTTTGCCTTTTCAAATTGTTCATGGGGTTCTCAAGGCAAGAATACTGAAGTCATTTGCAATTTCCTTCTCCAATGGATCACATTTTGTCAGAACTTTCTACCATGACCTGTCAGTCTTGGGTGGCCCTACAGGCATGACATATAGTTTCATTGAGTTAGACAAGGCTGTGGCCCATGAGATCAGTTTGATTAGTTTTCTGTGATTGTGGTTTTCATTCTGTCTGCCTTCTGATGGATAAGTATAAGAGGCTTATGGAAGTTTCCTGATGGGAAAGACTGACTAAGGGTTCTTTACCACTAGTTCCACCTGGGAAGCCCTGAAATATATATATGACAATGTATTTGTCTCCTACATTGAAATAAAAGAATACTGAAAAATTATTTGGTGATGAGAAAAACACATAGTGGGTGGTGGATGAATACTTCTCAACAAAACTTAAGCACTGATTATCCAAAGATCTTGTTGATTTTGTGTGTAAATTTTCTGAGAGACTTCATGATGCATTGCTATTAGGAATTAGGGTCTCCTTTTAACCCAGAGCATATACAAGGCTCTTATCATGAGATTTTGGAATTGGGCCCTTTGTAGATGATAGGGGTTGATTTTCTGATGGTTTGTATCTGTACTCACATGTCACTTAATCCAAATTTCTTTCACGTCCATATGACCCAGTATTTATCAGTTTGCCTTTAATTGTAGTATTACCACCAAGTGTGATCTTTTTTGTCCTCTTCTGCTTCATTCTAAATCTTACAAATCACTTAAAGGCCAGTCCTAATTCATCCCTTTCTGTGAACAGTCTTAAGTGTGTAACAATTACCTTGTCTCAAAAAAACCTCTCTGTTTCTCCTGTATTCACACTCTGTCACCACACTCACAACACTTCTGACACTGAGCATGTGGGCTTTTTTCCCCTACTATGCAATTCTCTGCTTTCCTGGTAGCTCAGTTAGTAAAGAATCCTCTTGCAATGCAGGAGACCCTGGTTCAACTCCTGGGTTGGGAAGATCCCCTGGAGAAGGGATAGGCTACCCACTCGTGTATTCTTGGGCTTCCCTGGTGGCTCAGATGGTAAAGAATACACCTGCAATATGTGAGACCTGGCTTTGATACCTGGGTTGGGAATATCCCTTGGAGAAGGGAACAGCTACCCACTCCAGTATTCTTCCCTGAAGAATTCCATGTACAGAGGAGCCTGGCAGGCTACAGTACCTGGAGTCTCAAGCAGTTGGACGTGACTGAGCTGCTTTCACTTTCACAAGCAATTCTCTGCTATACCAGCTGGGTCTTCTCCTATAATTCAGTTTAGTTCTAACACTAACTGGAGTTAGCACAGACTGCAAAGTTTAAGAGTTAGCCCCACAAAACTGGTCCCACACCTCAGAAGCCACATAAAAGTCTAGGTTGTCATCTTTAAATTAGAATTTCCCATGTATCACCTGCTTGGGTTCAATAATTTTCAAGTTCAGTTCACACTCAGGGAAACATTTAACTTATGTTTACTACTTTATTATATAATGAAGAGATTATACAAGATGAAGAGATACACAAGATATACTGTGAAAGGGTCTCAAACATAAGACCTTCTGACCTCATTGAGTTAAAGTCCATCACCTTCCTGGAAGACCCTTGAGAGTCCCTTGGACTGCAAGGAGTTAAAAACCATCAATCCTAAAGGAAATCAGTCCTGAATATTCATTGGAAGGACTGATGCTGAAGCTGAAACTCCAATACTTTGGCAACCTGATGCAGAGAACTGACTCATTTGAAAAGGCCATGATGCTGGGATGCTTGTTCTGGCAGACATATGTTTTTGAAAGTTATCCATAAGCAGATGACTTGGAAATATAATCCTCTTTTGAGGGAGGTGGGAAAGTTGGTGATTTTTATTTTTAATTAATAGAATTTATTTCTTAGAGTACATTTAGGTTTATCAAAATATTGGACACACATATAAAAAGTTCCCAAATACTGCCTCCTTCCCTGTCTTCAGTTTCCCTGTTGTTAACTTATTTCATTCTTGAGGTGCATTTGTTACAATTGATGAACCAATACTGATATATTACTAACTAATCCCATGGTTTACATTAGGGTTCACTTTTTCTGCTTTTATGTGTAATGTCATGTGTCCACCATCATAATGTCACATAGAATAGATTCACTGCCCTAATAATTACCGGTGCAGCACCTATTTGTCAGTTCCCCCTTATGCCCAATCCCTGGCAACTGCTTTCTCTATAGTTGGGTCTTTTCCAAATGTCAAATAGTTACAGTCAAACAGTTTTTCAGGCACTTTTGTTTCACTTAGTACTGTGCATTTGCAATTTCCTTCTTGTCTTTTTAAGGGCTTCCCCAGTGACTCTGTGATAAAGAATCCACTTGCAATGCAGGAAAGGCAGGTTTGATCCCTATGTCAGGATGATCCCCTGGAGGAGGGCACAGCAAACGATTCCAGTATTCTTGCCTGGAGAATCCTATGAACAGAGGAGTCTGGTGGGCTATAGTCCATAGGGTTCCAAAGAGTAGGACAGGACTGAGGTGACTTAGCAAAAATGCACGTCTTTCTGTTGTTGGAGAGCTCACTTTGTTTTATCACTGAAGAATAGTCTATTGCATGGATGCAAATTTGCTTATCCAATCTCCTAATGGAAAGCATCTCAGATCAGTTCAGTCACTCAGTCGTGTCCGACTGTTTGTGACGCCATGAATTGCAGCACACAAGTCCTCCCTGTCCATCACCAACTCCTGGAGCTTACCCAAACTCACGTCCATTGAGTTGGTGATGCCATCCAGCCATCTCATCCTCTGTCCTCCCCTTCTCCTCCTGCCCACAATCCCTCCCAGCATCAGAGACTTTTCCAATGGAGTCAACTCTTCGCATGAGGTGGCCAAAGAATCGGAGTTTCAGCTTTAGCATCATTCCTTCCAAAGAACACACAGGACTGATCTTCAGAATGGACTGGTTGGATCTCCTTGCAGTCCAAGGGACTCTCAAGAATCTTCTTCAACACCACAGTTCAAAAGCATCAATTCTTCAGTGCTCAGCCTTCTTCACAGTCCAACTCTCACATCCATACATGACCACTGGAAAAACCATAGCCTTAACTAGACAGACCTTTGTTGGCAAAGTGATGTCTTTGCTTTTGAATATGCTATCTAGGTTGGTCATAACTTTCCTTCCAAGGAGTAAGCGTCTTTTAATTTCATGGCTGCAATCACCATCTGCAGTGATTTTGGAGCCCCCCAAAATAAAGTCTGACACTTTCTACGGTTTCCCCATCTATTTCCAATGAAGTGATCAAATTTTAGGCAATTATGATAAAAACTGATTGTAAACATTTGTTTGCATATTTTTGTGTGGACTTTAGTTTTCAACTCATCAGAACAAATACCTAGGAGTGGATTATACAGTAAAACTATATTTTGTTTTATAAGAAACTATTTTCTTGCAGAAAACACAGAGTCTAAAAGCATGGAGTGCAACCAGGAATGGCAACTCCCACAATTATATTAAATGACTTACTAGGGAAATATTTGCTTCCTGTCTTCCAGATTTTAACCTCTACTAGCTTAGAGGCCTCGGCACACAAAGGGAGACCCAGTGATGATTCCATGGAAATTAAAAAAAAAAAAAAAAAAGAAACTATCTTCCAAAGAGGCTGTATGATTTTGTATTCCTCTCAGCACAGAATGTGAATTGCTATTGGTCAGCACCTTCACTAGAATTTGTTATTGTCACTGTGTTTGAATTTAAAAATACTAGATTGATAACTGAGTTTGGCATCTTGTTTTAATTTGCAATTCTGTAATGACATCTTATATAATATTGAAATCTTTTTGTATGCTTGTTTGCCAGTGATTTACCTTCCCTGGCTAGGTGTTTGCTCAGATTGTTGACCAGTTTTCAATTAGGTTGTTTATTTTCTTACTATCAGGTTTTAGAAATTGAAAAAAAAAATGTGTTTTGTGTACAAATCCTTTATTATATTTAAGTTTTTCAAATAGTCTCTCTACCTGTATCTTCTCTTGTCATTCTCTTGAATTTTGTATACAGCAGAAATGTTTCATTTTGATGAAGACTAACATCAGTTAATTTTCTCATGGGTCATTCTTTTGGTCTTTTGGTGTTTTATCTACAAACTCATTGCTAAATTCAAGGTCACCTAGATTTCCTCCTATGCTATCTTCTGGAAGTTTTATAATTTTATGTATAGGTCTATGAGCTAATTTTTTAGTTAATTTTTATAAGACATGTTAGTCTTTTTTTTTTTTCTCTCTCTCTTTTGTATTTAGATATTTTCTTATTCTAGTTCTATTTGTTAAAATTTCTCCAGTCAATGGCCTTTGTTCCTTTGTCAATGATCAGTTAACTGTATTTGGGTGGGTCTATTTCAGGGCTCTCTATTCTTTTTTATTGATCTGTTTTACTTCTTTTTCACTAATATTACATTGCCTAACCGGTTGTTTTCTAGTGAAATTGACATTGGGTCATATCAATTATCCTTCCAGCTCTATTTTTAATGTCATTTTGACTATTCTGAAAATATTTCTTCCTTAGAAACTTTAGAATCATTTTGTTCATATCACAGAGTAACTTGTTGGACTTTAGTTTGGAATTACTTTGAATTTGTAGATAAAATTGAAAAAAAAATCTAATATGTTAACAGTATCAATTCATGGGGATTGATGGGAAGGAAAATCTTTGCCTGTTCCTGGTATTAGCAGGAAGCTTCTAATTTCTCATCACTAAATATGTTGGCTGTAGGATTTTTTTTGTAGATCTTATCATGTTGAGGAAGCTTCTCTCTGTTTTTAGTTTTATAACAGTTTTTATCCCATATGAGAGTTTGATTGTGTCAAATGCTCTTTCTGCATCTGTCTTTGTGATCATACAATTTTTCTTTAGCCTTGATATTGTAGTTTATATTAACTGCTGCTTGAATGTAGACACAATCATGCATTCCTGGAAAAATTTCAAGTTGGTCATTGTAATAATAGTTTCATATACATTTTGTTTTGGTTTGTCAATATTTTGCTAAGAATTTTTCAGTCATATTCATCAGAGATATTGGTCTGTAGTTTTCTTTTCTTGTAGTATCTGTCCATTTTGGGTACTGTGTATCACTGGCCTTATAAAATGAGTTTAGGAAGTGTTCACTCTGCTTCTGTTTTCTCAAAGAGTTTATAAAGAAATAAAATGATTTGTTCTTCAGATGTTTGGTAAAATTCACCAGAAGCCATCTGGGCCTATTGCTTTCTATTTTTGAGAGTTATTTCATGTGCATGTGTGTGTGTGTGTGTGTGTGTGTGTGTGTATTTATGATTAATTGTTTCTCCTTATTTAACTATTTTAGTAGCTTGTGGCTTTCAAGATACTGGCCCATTTCATCTGAATTATCAAATTTGAGGGCATAGAATTGTTTATGGTATTTCTTTATTTTCCTTATAACATCCATAGAATGATAATTAATGCATTATTTCATTTCTTTTTTAAATTTTTATTGCAGTAGAGTTTATTTACAACATTGTGTTAGTTTCAGGTGTACAATAGAGTGAATTAATTATACATATATCCACTCTTTTTTAGATTATTTTCCATATAGGATGTTACAGAGTATTGAATAGAATTTCCTGTGCTATACAATCTCCATCATTTATTATAGTAATTTGTATATATTTTACATTTTATCAGTTAGGCTGTCTAAGAGTTTATCAATTTTGTCAATCTTTTCAAAGTACCAATCTTTGGTTTCTTTTATTTTCTCTATTGTTTCCCTTTTGTAGTTTCTTTGATAATTGCTGTGATTTTTTATTATTTCTTTTCTCCTGCTTACTTTGGATTGTTTCTAATTTCTTAAGGTGAATACTGAGATTATTAATTTTAAACTTTCTTCTTTTCTAATACATATTTTCTGTGTTATTGTTTTCTTCTAATCACTGCTTTTGCTGCATCCCATTAATATTTGTAGCTTATATCTTTATTTCCATTTACT
This sequence comes from Oryx dammah, assembly GCF_014754425.2. Taxonomy (NCBI): domain Eukaryota; kingdom Metazoa; phylum Chordata; class Mammalia; order Artiodactyla; family Bovidae; genus Oryx; species Oryx dammah. Next base: position 140,150,089 of record NW_024070186.1, read on the forward strand.
TCAAAATATTGTTAATTATCTCTTGAGATTTCTTTTTTTGATACATCTCCCATTTACATTGTTTAATCTCCAAATAATTGGGGATTTTCCAACTATCTTTCTGTCATTGATTCCAAGTTTAACTCCATAGCGGTCTGAGAACATACTTTGTATGATGCCTATTCTTTTAAATTTGTTACGGTGAATTTTATGGCTCAAATATGACCGATCTTCATGAGTTTTCCAATGTAAATGTAATTATTTTTTAACACTATGAGGCATATACAGTGTTTAAGAACATCTTAAAATCCATCGTTGTAAGTGGCACAGCACTGAGTTACTATTAGTGCCAGCAAACCCTGTTGAATTCAACTAATGGTTTTGTTTCTGTTGATGGGACTGTGTTCCGTTCCTGTAGTTTGGTCTGAGGCAGCCCAGTCCTAGAATCTGCAGTGTTTATGGTAGGATATAGACTCTATGGTAGGGGTAATGGGAGCCTCTTCCAAGAGGACTTATGCTTTTGAACTGTGGTGCTAGAAGACTCTTGAGAGTTCTTTGGACAAGGAAGGAGGTCAAACCAGTCAATCCTAAAGGAAATTAACCCTGAATATTCATTGGGAGGACTGATGCTGAAGTTGAAGCTCCAATACTTTGGCCACCTTATGCAAAGAGCCACTTCATTGGAAAAGACTCTGATGCCGGGAAAGATTGAGTTCAGGAGAAGAAGCAGGTGATAGAGGATAAGATGGTTGGATGGCATCATTGAATGGACATGAGCTTGAGCAAACTCCAGGAGATAGTGAAGGGCAGGGAAGATTGTGTGCTGTAGTTCATGGGGTCACAGAGTGAGACACATGAGTGACTGAACAACAACAACAGTAGATTCGGTAACCTCATGAGTTATTCTAAATAAAATAATTAACATAGTATATAGAGAAATACGGGGCTTCACTTGTAGCTCAGTTGGTAAAGAATCTGCCTGCAACATGGGGGACTCGGGTTTGATTCCTGGGTCGGGAAGATTCCTTGGAGAAGGAAATGGCAACCCACTTCAGTATTTTTGCCTGGAGAATCCATAGGCAGAGGAGTCTGGTAGGTTCCCAGTCCATGGGGTCGCAGGAGTAGGACACAACTAGGAGACTACACCATCACCATGGAGAAATAACTTACTGTATTCATGTGTTTATGTGGCTACTTGCTCTAGCTAAGGTCCTCAATACCACAGGAAAGTGAAATGTTATACAAGAACACACCTCAAATTTATCTTATTTATCCTGATAACTAGAGTACATTTGTACGAAAAGTCATTGTTTCAGGGCTGGTCATATCATTCATTCCTTGGTACTTAAGGCTGGCAGTTCATCTTTCAGCAGTTCCAGAAACAAAAGCCTTTAGGCATTTGGAAGTTGCACACTGAGACATCTATGAGTTACAAATGGGACAAGGGTAGCATCTGCCATCTGCCACAAGAGTGACTCATCAACAAACATGGTTGTTTGTGCTAAAGGGAAACAACCACCCAAAATCTAGTTAACTAACATACCAAATAGGAATTGGGATGATGAGATGGTTTACAATGAGCTTGTGTTTACTATATATTTGTTTTTTGACTAAAGTATATGTAGACCTCCCCATAGCCTACATATCCATGCACTTTCTTTCATAATGTTCATTTTCTTTCAGGGTCTATGATTTTACATTTTCTTCTTTATATTCCCTTTTGCACTTCAAATTCTTTTTTAGCAATGTTGATTTAATACTGGAGAATTAAAACAAGTAAGAATGGAAAGTCTTTCAAAAATATGTTAATTTGCTTACCACATTTAATTTTAATTAAGTTTATTACATCTAATCTTTGAGTAATACTTCATAGTTATATTTTTTCAGTATGAAAAAGGAAAACTAATAAATGTTTTAATTTTTTATATTTGGAATCAATATTACATGTGGTTTTTAAACAGAAATATTTGGTTAAACATGAATTTCATATGTTATCTGATAAGAAAATATTTTCAACTGCTGCTTAAATAATGAAAAATATTATAATTATTCCCCCTTGTCTTCACTACTTTAAAAACTTGATTATTCTATAGGTGAAATATACCATGACATATTAAAGATGATAATTTTCATTTCAGAGTTTGCATTGCATACTCTTAAACAATGATATTTATGATTTAAGATGAATTATTAATTAGTTCTATAGAATTCTTTGCTTTGAGCATGTAAAATTTTAGTTAGCAAGTATCAAGCAATTGATAGAAAACTCCTTTAGATGTATTATATTATTTTATCAGATATAGTTTAAGCTTTTGTAATACTTTTACACAATAAAAGTGTATATCTTTAACCTTTTATTTATTGATTAAAAAATCAGCATTAGAAATACTTTGGAATAAGCTGTTATGCTGATTCAATTCCTTTTTATTTGCAAATTCTTGGAAATTACATTGAGACATTGCATTAAAGTATGCATTACATATATGTTTTCTATGCTGTTAAAATGAACTTTGACCAATTAGATTTCTTTTTTGGCTAAATAATAAAACATTCTTTATCATTACAATGTTCTTTATAAAAGCTCTTCAATACCTTAGGCCAAGCATCTTTATGAAGGTTAGCTTTTAAGCTAAATCAGTATTGTTTTATTTAACTACAACTTTTCCATTATCAACACCATCTGGGCACACAGTTTTATGAAAATAAATTTATTTTGATCTTTCACATGGCTTATAGTACCCAATTTGATCCATATGTTCCTTTGGTCATAAACATTCTTATTAAAATACAGACAGCTAAAGGATACACAAAAAGTACTGTGGAAAGTAGAAAACCAGTTCTTAGATAAGAAAGATCCCTCAATTTAAATATTCTACACACTTGTAATAAGAAGTCTGTTTCTGTGAGTCACTGTGAAAAATCAGCTATAAAATTTTCCTTTTTGCTTAAGACATGTTTACATAAAGTATTCTTTCAGTGGGTAAAAGAAAAGAATATCCTTTTATCTTTATTGATATACTCCCCAAACATCATAAAATGCAAAAGAAAAAGCTAAGACTTTTAATCAAACTGTAAAATGAAAAATGCTTTAAAGCAAAGTGAATTATTATTTACCAATGAGTTTTGTCAGGTAAATTCATCAACCTCTCCACCCACATTTGACAGAAAAACTGCCTTTTAAAACCTGACAAAACTATTTTGAATAGTCTGACAGCATTTGAGTTAGTTCAACAAAGAAAGATTTAATAATGTATTACCAGAGCTCCTATTGAGGATGATTATTATTTTCATTAAAAAATGAAAGTAACAAAAGAAGTGAAAGCTTTCTTTTTCTATTATATTCCTATAGGAAAATAAAAGTTTATTTCAGCTTTTGATTTTGCTCATAAATATGTGTATGCAGTAGTGTCCACAACTATGAAAAAATGCAATGCAGGATTTTCTAGAGATATTTTAGAGCAAATATCCAAAGAATCCTCCCTTTCCCAAATAGATAGTTTCACCATCAATCTCTAATTGAAAATAATAAACAATTAATTTTTTTCATCAATTTCTTTTCTCAGAAAAGGAGAATAGTGACTAGTGTTTCTTGTTTTTTCCCCTAGCAAAACTAGACAGGATGTTGATAATGTAAAATATTCTCCTTCAAAATATAGTAGACTCATTGCTATTATTGCAAGACAGCTACTATTCCCTAAATTTCAACATAATTAAATAACATTTAGATTGTTATCATTTTTCAGGAATTTTAACATTAAATCCAACCTGTACACTGTTTCAAGTAGTGCACTGCACAAAGACACTCTTTGAATGGAATGTAGGAGCTGAAATTTACTTTGCGGTCCTCACCAAATTAGGAGAATAAAATGAGGATATATTCACACAGAAGATATACATTTTTAAATTTACACTTTTCCCTATGAGCCAGTCATATCCCTTTTCAATACTATGTATGTTTTTAAAACTGAAGATTCAAGTCATATTAAATATATATCTTTTGTGTTGAAATTTAAGGAATAGTATTAATTGAAATGTTTGCATGTTCATTTTGAATTTTGATTATAAGTTTAAATTTCTGTGCTTACATTCATCTTATATTGTACCAGCTTTAAAAGTTTAAAATACTCTGTATGCTTTGGGAAAGAAGAACTGCCCTGGACTTCCCACTATCTTCCCTACTGATCTGGGCACCCAGGCCTCCCTCTATGATATCATGGACTTTGTAAATAATCTGAATAGTAAAGGGTTAATTTGTGACTCCCTCCATGGGGAGTCTGGAGGATCCTACTCTAGAGCTATTCTGATTATGTTATTCTAAATGACATCCTGATTCAGAGATTGAAAAAATACAGAGGAACATTGATCAATCAATTAACATTTTAGAAATTCCTTTGCCTTTATTTATGGTACATCATCCATACCAGCATTCTGCTTTGATCATGTTCAGTTTTCTCAGGCCACATTGTCTAAATTCTAACTTTTCCTTCTTCTTAGAATTAAACCAGCCTTCTCATTCATTATCCAACTCTGTCCAAAGGTTAACTTTCTGTAAAAAAATACTCTGTTTTTGGATGTTTGATTTGAATTCTGCCAAGTTTTAAATCTCATTCTTCCTCTTTCCTCTTTTGCTCCAAATCTGTACAAGCTAATAAGAAAGCCCAAGAAAAATCTTTGACAACTATAGGAGTTTCAGGTGACCACAAGCCTGGTTTTGTGCTCTGGAACTTGGAATTCTTGTCATGGCCCCACTCATTACACAAAGCAAGTCTCCTCTCCTGATTTTCTCGAGTCTCTTTATATATATATAAAATCAACTTAAGAGGGCTGTTTTGTTTTGCTTTCAGGGAGCTTCTCTGTGTAATTAGCAAAATATTTCATACCCTTCTGGTGTGTTTGGCTTCATTAGTCTTGACATCTGAAACCAAATTTTGAATAGGAGGCCAAAGAGTAGATACAGCACCTCTCATTTCTCTAGTCTTAGACAAAACACCCTCTCTTCTGACAAGTATTTTATGAACAACCTATGGAATATATTCTACTCTCAAGCTGCATAGTTCTAAAACTTATTGACTCCCAGGGTCAAGAAGATCCCCTGGAGAATGAAATGCCAATCCACTCTAGTATTCTTGCCTGGAGAATCCCATGGACAGAGGAGCCTGTTGGTCTACAGTTTCCAAGGTTGCAAAAGAATCGTACATGACTTAGTGACTAAAAAGAACAAAAATAATCAAATTTAAAAAGATAAATGAGTAACTTATTCTCTATAAAATATCCTCTTGTTTTTCTTCAAAACTCTTATACAAACTTGTAATTACTGTGTTTTTCTATTTATGTGCTTAGAGCCTGTCAAAAAACCTGAAGTAAGATATGGAGGACTATAGTTTTATTATTTACCACTGTGTACTCTTAGCCAAAAAATAATCCCTACCATATAGCATTAGTTAATATTTATTTACTGAATAGAATATTTAGTGAATTAAATTGTACCTCAAGACAAGTTAAAAAATAGCTAATATGAACAAATGAAAATAGATTTATAATTTTACCAAACAACAGAGTTTACATAAGTCTATCAGTTCAGTTCAGTTGAGTTGCTCAGTCATGTCCAACTCTGCAACCACAGGAACTGCAGCATGCCAGGCCTCCCTGTCCATTACCAACTCCCGGAGTTTATTCAATGCATGTTCATTGAGTCAGTGATGCCATCCAACCATCTCATGCTCTGTTGTCCCCTTCTCTTCCCACCTTCAATCTTTCCCAACATCAGGTTATTTTCAAATGAGTCAGTTCTTCACATAAGGTTGGCTAAGTACTGACGTTTCAGCTTCAACATAAGTCCTTCCAATGAATATTCATTAGGATGGACTGATTGGAACTCTGTGCAGTCCAAGGGACTCTCAACACCATAGGTACTCTCCACACAAACACCAAGGGACTCTCAACACCTCAGTTTTCTCAAACAACCCAGTTCAAATAATCAATTCTTAGGTGCTCTGCTTTCTTTATAGTTCAAATCTCATCCATACAAGACTACTGGAAAAACCATAGCTTTGACTGGACGGACGTTTTTTGGCCAAGTAATGTCTGCTTTTTAATAAGCTGCCTAGCTTGGACATAACTTTTCTTCCAAGGAGCAAGCATCTTTTAATTTCATGGCTACAGTCATCAAGTGGCCTTAGGGAAGCATCACTACAAAGCTAGTGGAGGTGATGGAATTCCAGTTAAGCTATCTCAAAACCAAAAACATCATGCTGTGAAAGTACTGCACTCAATATGTCAGCAAATTAGGAAAACTCAGCAGTGGCCACAAGACTGGAAAATGTCAGTTTTCATTCCAATCCCAAATAAAGGCATTGCCAAAGAATGTTCAAGCTACCAGACAATTGCACTCATCTCACATGCTAGTAAAGTAAAGCTCAAAATTTTCCAAGCCAGGCTTCAACAGTATGTGAACTGTGAACTTCCAGATGTTCAAGCTGGATTTAGAAAAGGCAGAGGAACCAGAGATCAAATTGCTAACTTGAGTAGTGCTGGGGTCCAGCCCCGGTGGATCTAGGGTGATTCAAAGGTGGGGACGGAGTCAGCGTCTTTGGAAAAATACATTTTTATTACAGATATAGAGGGAGATTAGAAACAGATATTGTAGTAGGAGAATTAGTGGAGAAAAGAGGCTGAATAACTGGTTTACATGGAATACCAATCACCACCTACATAGGCCATGGGTGTCTTTCTATTCTCCCGAAGGAGAGGAGGTGCTGAGGCCTCCCCGGTCCCATCTCAGAAGCCCAGGCAGAATCAGCAGGCTTGGTGAGCACCCACACTTCAGATGGGAATTCAGCCAGGAAAGTGGGGAGCAAGAAAGAAACGACACGGGGGAATCAGTCTTTCCAGAAACTGATCCGATTTCTTTATTTTTCAGGTTTGTTTATATACCTTTTGTTATACATAAGGATGAATACAGAGTCACGCAGGGGTCAGCAGACTTGACCCTTGTCACAATCAGATGCTTCATATAAAATTATACAAAGGTCTTATGAGTTTCATCATCTTCTAGCCATGAGGTCTGCTGACATTTTATGGCCCTTCCTGATACCAGTCAGTTAACCAGAAAACTTATTTTTCCAAGGGTGATTTTTTTCTTAAATCAGGCACCACCCTCCAAATAAAGTTGCATTCCTATAGGGTGAGGGTGTAGTGAGTTACAATCAAGAAAGGAATTTACTTAACCTAAGGTTTAACATGATTAATCTTAAAGGTTAATACTTATTTCTCTTATATGCTAGTTATATTCATTATAAGGGCAGGAATATGGAGATTTAGCAGCAAATATTGGCTCAACAAATGTAAACCGTTCACCAATGTTCCCCTTAAGATCTATTTTGTCTTAAGATAGTGATAAAGTTACATTGTTACATAGCATAGTGATTTATAGTGATTTATAACAAAGTACAGTGATCTATAACAAAAGAGAAAATTCATTAACTCAAAAAGTCTAGTATTGCTAACATCAAAAAAACTACTATATTTCCTTTTCTATATTCCATACATTGATTAAGATATTCCCAGGTGCCTAAGGATATGGAGGCCTGATGGCAATCATTGACTCATCAATGAAAAAAGCCCTATGCTAATACTCCAAACTCTCTGTGCTGTTTACAGTTGAGAGGTTGTCACACGAGCTAGTCTGTCAGCAGAGAGGTTTGACCTGAGACATCCTTGTCACACCCAGGGCAGGGAATTAGCAGTAATTATTGGCATGACAAATGAAAAAACCCTTCACCAATATAATTCCTAATCAACCCACTAATACTATACTAATGATCTTCTAACTTCTCAAAAGAGTCTGTATTGAGAAAGTTTTAAAACATCCCGTGCCTCTCACAGTTGGGAGGCTGTAAACAATCACATGCAGCCAGACAAGCCTGATCAGGCAGGCCAGAGAACCTTCAGAGTTCGTAAGTTGAAACACTCTTGTCACGCCCAGGAATTTTTATTAACTGGAGCTGCAAGTTAACTCCTTATCTGAGAGAAATGGTTATGGGGAGAGCTACCCATAAAGTACTCTGGTTTTGGGGGTAGATGCTCGGGAACAGGGGGTTTCCTGAGGCTTGATCACGCCTTTGTGTATGCCAAGCTTCCTTCCTCATGACCTTTGCCATGGGCGGAGTTCCTCATGCTGGCCCCCAACAGTATAGGATTATCAAAAAAGCAAGAGGGATCTAGAAAAACATCTACTTTTGCTTTATTGATTATGCCAAAGCTTTTCACTGTGTGGATCACTATGAACTATGGAAAATTCTTAAAGAGATGGGAATACCAGACCATCTGACCTGCCCCCTGAGAAATCTGTATGCAGGTCAGGAAGCAACAGTTAGAACTGAACATGGAACAACAGAACTGGTTCCAAATTGGGAAAGGAGTATGTCAAGGCTGTATATTGTCACCCTGTTTATTTAATTTATATGCAGAGTGCATCATGAGAAATGCTAGCTGGAGGAAGCACAAGCTGGAATCAAGATTGCCTGGAGAAATATCAATAATTTCATATGCAGATGACACCACCCTGATGGCAGAAGGCAAATAAAACTAAAGAGCCTCTTAAAGAAAGTGAAAGAGGAAAGTGAAAAAGTTGGCTTAAAACTCAACATTCAGAAAACTAAGATCATGGAAACTGGTCCCATCAATTTGTGCCAAATAGATGTGGAAACAGTGGAAAGAGTGACAGACTTTATCTTATTGGGCTCCAAAATCGCTGCAGATGACTGCAGGCATGGAATTAAAGACTGCTTACTCCTTGGAAAGAAAGTTATGACAAACCTAGACAGCATGTTAAAAAGCTGAGGCATTACTTTGCCAGAAAAGGTATGTCTAGTCAAGGCTATGTTTTTTCCAGTAGTCATGTATGGATGTGAGATTTGGACTATATAAAGAAAGCTGAGCACCGAGGATTTGATGCTTTTGAACTGTGGTGTTAGAGAAGACTCTTGAGATTCCTTTGGAATGCAAGGAGATCCAACCAGTTCATCCTAAATGAAATAAGTTCTGAATATTCATTGGAAGGACTGTTGTTGAAGGTAAAACACCAATACTTTGGCCACCTGATGTGAAGGACTGACTCATTTGAAAAGACCCTCTTGCTAGGACAGATTGAGGACAGGAGGAGAAGGGGACAACAGTTGATGAGATGGTTGAATGTCATCACCGACACAATGGACATGAGTTTGAGTAAATTCTGGGAGTTGGTGATGGAAGGGGAAGCCTGCTGTGCTGCAGTCCATGGGGTCACGAAGAGTTGGGCACAACTGAGTGACTGAACTGAACTGAACAGTCATCAACTGCAGGGATTTTGGAGCCCCAGAACATAAATTCTATCACTGTTTCCATTGTTTCCCCATCTATTTGCCATGATGTGATGGGACCAGTTGCCATGATCTTAGCTTTCTGAATGTTGAATTTTAAGCTACTTTTTAAATTCTCCTCTTTCAGTTTCATCATTAGGCTCCTTAGTTCTTCTTTGCCTTCTGCCATCAGAGTGGTATCATCTGCATATCTGAGGTTATTGATATTTCTTCAGGAAATCTTGATTCCAACTTATGCTTCTTCCAGCCCAGCATTACTCATAATGTACTCTGCATTTAAATTAAATTAACAGAGTGACAATATACAGCCTTGATGTACTCATTTCCCAATTAGGAACCAGTTCTGTTGTTCCATGTTCAGTTCTAACTGTTGCTTCCTGACCTGCATACAGATGTCTCAGGGGGCAGGTCAGGTTGTCTGGTATTCACATCTCTAAGAATTTTATTGTGATACACAGACAAAATTTTGGCATAGTCAATAAAGCAGAAGTAGATGCTTTTCTGGAACTCTATCGCTTTCTCTATGATCCAACGGATTTTGGCAATGAAGCAAATCAATGAATTTGATCTCTGGTTCCTCTGCCTCTTCTAAATCCAGCTTGAACATCTGGAAGTTCATGGTTCATGTGTTGTTGAAGCCTGGCATGGAAAGTTTTGAGCATTACTTTACTAGTGTTTGAGATAAGTGCAACTGTGCAGTAGTTTCAGCATTCTTTGTCATTGTTTTCCCTTTGGATTGGAATGAAAACTCAACTTTTCCAGTCCTGTGGGCACTGCTGAATTCTCCAAATTTGCTGAAATATTGAGCACATCGCTTTCACAGAATCATCTTTTAGGATTTGAAATAGCAGAACTGAAATTCCATCATCTCCAATAGCTTTGCTCATGGTGATTCTTTCTAAGGCCCACTTGCCTTTGTATTCCAGGATGTCTGGCTCTAGGTGAGTGATCAGACTGTCATAGTTATCTGGGTCATGAAGATCTCTGTGTACAGTTCTTGTGTGTATTCCTGCCATTTCTTTTTAATATCTTCTTCTTTTAGGTTCATACATTTTCTGTACTTTATTGTGCCCATCTTTGTATGAAACATTCCCTTGGTAGCTCTAATTTTCTTGAAGACATCTGTAGTCTTTTCCATTCTATTGTTTTCCTCTATTTCTTTGCACTGATCACTCAGGAAGTCTTTCTTATCTCTCCTTTTATTATTTTGGAACTCTGCATTCAAAAGGGTATATCTTTCCTTTTCTCCTTTGCCTGTCACTTCTCTTCTTTTCACAGGTATTTGTAAGGCCTCCTCAGATGAACATTTTGCCTTTTTGCATTCTTTTTTTTGGGGATGGTCTTGATCCCTGCCTCTGGTACAATGTAGGAACCTCCGTCCATAGTTCTTCAGGCACTCTGTCTGTCAGATCGAATCCTTTGAATTTATTTCTCACTTCCACTGTATAATCATAAAGGGTTTGACTTAGGTTATACCTGAAATTGAAGAAAGTGGGGAAAATACTAGGCCATTCAGTTCAGTTCAGTTCAGTCAGTCAGTCATGTCCAACTCTTGGCAATACCATGAAGAGTAGCATGCCAGGCCTCCAAGTCCATCACCAACTCCGAGAGTTCACCCAAACTCATGTCCATTGAGTTGGTGATGCCATCTAAACATCAGATCCCCTGTCGTCCCCTTCCCCTCCTGCCCTCACTCTTTCCCAACATGAGGTCTTTTCAAATGAATCTGCTCCTTGGAAAAGGTGGTCAAAATATTGGAGTTTCAGCTTCAAAATCAGTCCTTCCAATGAACACCTGGGACTGATCTCCTTTAGGATGGACTGGTTGGGTCTCCTTGCAATCCAAGGGACTCTCAAGAGTCTTCTCCAACACCACAGTTCAAAAGCATCAAATCTTCAGCACTCAGTTTTATTGATATTCAAAATCTCACATCTGTACATGACTACTGGAAAACCATGGCCTTGACTAGACAGACCTTTGTTGACAAAGTAAAGTCTCTGCTTTTTATTATGCTGCCTAGGTTTGTCATAATTTTCCTTCCAAGGAGTAAGCATCTTTTAATTTCATGGCTGCAATCACAATCTGTGATGATTTTGGAGCCCAAAAAAATAAAGTCTGACACTCTTTCCACTGTTTCCCCATTTATTTGACTTGAAGTGATGGGACCAGATGCCACAATCTTAGTTTTATGATTGTTGAGTTTTAAGCCAGTTTCTTCACTCTCCTCTTTCACTTTCATTAAGAGGCTCTTTAGTTCTTCTTCACGTTCTGCCATAAGGGTGCTGTCATCTGCATATCAGAGGTTATTGATATTTCTCCCGGCAATCTTGATTCCAGCTTGTGTTTCATCCAGCACAGCATTTCTCATAATGCACTCGCATATAAGTTAAATAAGCAGGATGACAATATACAGCCTTTGGCATACTCTTTTTACTATTTGGAACCGGTCTGTTGTTCCATGTCCAGTTCTAACTGTTGCTTCCTGACCCTCATACAGGTTTCTCAAGAGGCAGGTCAGGTGGTCTGGTATTTCCATCTCTTTCAGAATTTTCCACAGTTTACTATGATCCACAGAGAAGGCAATGGCACCCCACTCCAGCACTCTTGCCTGGAAAATCCCATAGACGGAGGAGCCTGGTAGGCTGCAGTCCATGGGGTCGCTCAGAGTCAGGCACGACTGAGCGACTTCACTTTCACTTTTCACTTTCATGCTTCGGAGAAGGCAATGGCAACCCACTCCCGTGTTCTTGCCTGGAGAATCCCAGGGATGGCGGAGCCTGGTGGGCTGCCGTCTATGGGGTCGCACAGAGTCGGACACGACTAAAGTGACCTCGCAGCAGCAGCAGCACACAGTCAAAGGCTTTGGCATAGTCAATAAAGCAGAAATAGATGTTTTTCTGACTCTCTTGCTTTTTCAATGATCCAGTGGGATTTGATTTAGGTCATAGCTGAATGGTCTAGCAGTTTTCCCAATTTCTTCAATTTAAGTCTCAATTTGGCAATAAGGATTTCATGACCTGAGCCACAATCAGCTCGCAGTCTTGCTTTTGCTGATGATATAGAGCTTCTCCATCTTTGGCTGAAAAGAATATAATCAATCTTATTTTGCTGTTGACCACCTGGTGATGTCCATTTGTAGAGTCTTCTCTTGTGATGTTGGAAAAAGGTATTTGCTCTGAACAGTGCTTTCTCTTGCAAAACTCTATTAGTCTTTGCCCTGCTTCATTCTGTACTCCAAAGCCAAATTCCTTATAATTATACAGTGTCAGTGAGAAATAGATTTAAGGGACTAGATCTGATAGACAGAGTGCCTGATGAACTATGGACTGAGGTTCTTGACATTGTATAGGAGACAGGAATCAAGAGCATCCCCAAGAAAAAGAAATGCAAAAAGGTAAATGGCTGTTTGAGGAGGCCTTAGAAATAGCTATGAAAAGATGAGAGGTGAAAAGCAAAGGAGGAAAGAAAAGATATACCCATTTGAATTCAGATTTCCAAGAAATAGAAAGGACAGATAAGAAAGACTTCCCCAGTGATCAATGCAAAGAAATAGAGGAAAACAACAGAATAGGAAATACTAGAGTTCTCTTCAAGAAAATTGGAGATACCAAGGGAACATTTCACTCAAAGATGGGGGCTCAATAAAGGACAGAAATGGTATGGACCTAACAGAAACATAAGATATTAAGAAGAGGTGGCAAGAATACACAGAAGAACTGTACAAAAAAGATCTTCATGACCCAAATAATCACAATGGTGTGATCACTCACCTAGAGCCAGGCACCCTGGAATATGAAGTCAAGTGGGCTTTAGGAAATATCACTATGAACAAAGCCAGTGGAAGCGATGGAATTCCTGTTGAGCTATTTCAAATCCTAAAAGATGATGCTGTGAAAGTGTTGCACTCAACATGTCACCAATTTGGAAAACTCAGCAGTGGCCACAGGACTGGAAAAGGTCAATTTTCATTCCAATCCCAAAGAAAGGCAATGCTAAAGAATGCTCAAACTAACACACAATTGCATTCATCTCACAGGCTAGTGAAATAATGCTCAAAATTCTCCAAGCCAGGCTTCAGCAATATGTGAACCGTTAACTCCCAGATGTTCAAGCTGGATTTAGAAAAGTTAGAGGAACCAGAGATCAAATTGCCAACATCTGCTGGATCATGGAAAAAGCAAGAGAGTTCCAGAAAAACATCTATTTCTGCTTTATTGATTATGCCAAAGCCTTTGACTGTATGGATCATAGCAAACTGTTGAAAATCCTGAAAAAGATGGAAATACCAGACCTCCTAACCTGCTTCTTGAGAAACCTGTATTCAGGTCAGGAAGCAACAGTTAAAAGTGGACAGTGACAAAACACTTGTTCCAAATAGGAAAAGGAGTATGCCAAAGCTGTATATTGTCACCCTGCTTATTTAAATTATATGCAGAGTACATAATGAGAAACCCTGGGCTGGATGAAGCACAAGCTAGAATCAAGATTTCCAGGAGAAATATCAATAACCTCAGATATGCAGATGACAGCACCCTTATGGCAGAAAGTGAAGAAAAACTAAAGAGCTTCTGATTAAGGTGAAAGAGGAGAGTAGAAAAGTTGACTTAAAGCTCAACATTCAGAAAACTAATTCATGGCATCCAGTCCCATCACTTCATGGCAAATAGATTGGGAAAGAGTGGCTGACTTTATTTTGGCTCCAAAGTCACTGCAGATGGTGATTGCAGCCATGAAATTAAAAAACACTTACTCCTTGGAAAGAAAGTTATGACAAACCTAGACAGTATATTAAAAAACAGAGACATTACTTTGTCAACAAAGGTCTGTCTATTCAAGACTATGATTTTTCCAGTAGTCATGTATGGATGTGAGACTTGGACTATAAAGAAAGCTGAGTGCAGAATGATGCTTTTGAAATGTAGTGTTGGAGAAGACTCTTGAGAATCCCTTGGACTTCAACGAGATCCAACCAGTCCATCCTAAAGGAGATCAGTCCTAGGTGTTCATTGCAAGGACTGATGTTGAAGCTGAAACTCCAATACTTTGACCAACTGATGCACAGGGTTGACTCATTTGAAAATATCCCCACACTGGGAAAGAGTGAGGGCAGGAGGAGAAGGGGAAGACAGAGGATGAAATGGTTGGATTGTATAACCGACTCAATGGACATTAGTTTGGGTAAACTCCAGGATTTGGTGATGGACACCGAGGCCCAGCATGCTGCTGTTCATGGCTCGCAAAGAGTTGGACAAGACTGAGTGATAAATTGAACTGAATCATCTATGGTCTATGCCCCACAAGAGACTGACCCAGACTTGCCTGTGAGTTTCCCAGTTTCTGGTGGAAGCGTGGGTTGGCGGTGCCTATTGCTGTGTTGGGGGCACTAAATGTAGCAGGGCTTGCCTGGGACCTTTTGAAGGAGGTGGCCATTTTCTTTAAAATCTCCACCATAGTTTGAAAGTGAAAGAAAGTGAAGTCACTCAGTCATGTCCAACTCTTGGGACCCCGTGGACTGTAGCCCACTAGGCTCAGGCAAGAATACTGGAGTGGGTTGCCATTTTCTTCTCCAGGGGATCTTCCTGACCCAGGGATTTAACCCAGGTCTCCTGCATTGCGGGCAGAGGCTTTAACCTCTGAGCCACCAGGGAAGCCTGAGTTTGGCCAACATAGTTTTGCCCCAGGTAAATAATAGCCAGTGAAGACAGCCCCACCCATCAAAAGAAAATTGGATTAAAGTTTTACTAATCATGGCCCCACCCATCAGAACCAGACTCAGAACATAAGGCTATAGCTATGAACATTTACCACCCATGGGGCAGATGTCTGATGGCATGATTAGCTCAGTGAATGAGACCACACTTTGTGGAGAGATTCATGCTTCATTGAGTAAGTCTCTCTTTCTCTCTGCCTCCTTCTTTCTCTCTGTCTTTCTCTCTTCCTTCTTATGTATAATGAGGAACTCAGTAGAAAGAAGGAGAAGTCGCTCAGTCATGTCCTACGCTTTATGACCCTATGGACTGTAGCCCACCAGGCTCCTCTGTCCATGGGATTCTCCAGGCAAGAATACTGTAGTGAGTTGCCATTTCCTTCTCCAGGAGACCTTCCGGACCCAGGGATTGAACCCAGATCTCCCACATTGTAGGCAGATGTTTTACCATCTGAGCCACCAGGGAAGGCCTGGTAAGGGTTCAGTATTTTGAGGAACTCAATATTTTACTTCAATTTTGCTTTATAAATGTTCTTCAAATGAAGAGGTCCTTTAATCCTTCTTAAAGTAAGGTCTGGATTACTTGTCTTCTGGATTGCTTAAATGGTTACCTAACTGATCTAACTACAGTCAGAGCCCTCTGATACACTGTTCATAGTTTTGCTAAACTTCCTATTGTAAATTATATTATGTCTTTTATCTATCTAAAATTCTTTAATGATTCATCATATTTACTTTTCTTTTCTTCACTTGTTCCATTTTTTACTTTATATGACTTTTATGACTGGTCAAATGAAGTTGCTTGTACCTCTGATAATAAAACACAAAATTACATTTTTACTCGATAATGTCAAATTATCATTGAAAATTCCATTTAGTGTTATTTCTTTTTAACAAGATACCATTTTTCCCAGGCTAATTTCAATGGCTTCCCATTATATCCCCAATAATTAACTCTATCAAACCCCAAATCTTATCTAATGAAAATACTGCTTTGCTATCCTGTCTTATTCTTAACTTTTGTACAGCGCAGTATTCTATTTTATGTATTTTTATCAATAATACATGTAACAACATATAACAATGATAAATTTAAATTTATTATAATAAATTTAATAAATATATATTGTGTAATTATGTTAATATATAATTATATTGTATAATATATAAATATATTATAATAAATTCATATTATTATTAAATAATATGAAAACAATAGAATAGTATACAACATGATCTAGTCCATATCATATAGCTGATAAATTGTGGAATGCATAAATAACTGAGACTATATCAATATTAATAGACCAAAGCTAGCCAAAATATCTATCAGGAAATAGGGTGAAATACAGGAGAAGATGGAATAATGTAGTAAGAAAAGTTATGTGTTACATAAGTAATGTAAAAGGACCAGAGAGTTAAAATACAGTGCTATTAGGTCAAAAAAACTAACTCCAAAAAGTTTCAAGTATTCTGATTATGATTGAAAATACAACATCTATCTAATGTGGCCTGATATCTTCTGCAGATTATTTGGTCTGAATCTATTACTCTCTCCTGATGAGATATTTAAAATAGCTGAACAAGTTTATCTTATTGCTTAAACTTTATCTTATTGCTTATCTTATTGCCACTTCATGGCAAATAGGTGGGGAAACAATGGAAACAGTGACAGACTTTATTTTGGGGAGGCTCCAAAATCACTGCAGATGGTGACTGCAGCCATGAAAGTAAAAGACACTTACTCCTTGGAAGAAAAGCTATGCCCAAACTGGAAAGCATATTAAAAAGCAGGGACCTTACTATGCCAACAGAGATCCATACAGTCAAAGTTATGGTTTTTCCAATAGTCATGTATGGATGTGAGAGATGGACTGTAAAAAAGACTGAGTGACAAAGAATTGATGCTTTCAAGCTGTGGTGTTGGAGAAGACTGTTGAAAGTCCCTTGGACTGCAAGGAAATCAAACCAATCAATCCTAAAGTAAATCTACCCTGAATATTCATTGGAAGAACTGATGGTGAGGCTCCAATATTTTGGTTACCTGATGCAAAGAGCCAATTCATTGGAAAAGATCCTGATGCTGGGAAAGATAGAAAGCAGTAGGAGAAAGGGACAACAGAGGACCAGATTTTTGGATGGCATCACTGACTCAATGGACATGAGTTTGAGTAAGCTCTGGGAGATGATGAGGGACAGGGAAGTTGGGCATGCTGCAGTCCATGGGGTCACAAAAAGTTGGACATGACTGAGCGACTGAACAACAACATTTTCATTATATGAAAAGACAGAAGTAAGGAATTGATGTTTGCTATTTATAACATTAAGTAGAGGGCTTTCCAGATGGCTCCAGTGGTAAAGAATCCACCTGCCAATGCAGGAAATGCAAGAGACATAGGCTGGGTTTGATCCCAGAGTCAGGCATATCCTCTAGAGTAGAAAATGGCAACCCACTCATGAGTTTTCAATAAAGGCCAAGTTGGGTCTTCCTAAATTTACTTTGATTCTGAGATTTCTTAATCAATGTTTACTTCAGAAAGATGTGAGAAATTAAAATGTGTGATCTAAAAACTTAATAATAAAATAAAATATTTTCTTCCAGCAAAGTTTAGGTCAGTTGTTGAGAAAAAAAAAAAAAAGAGTTAAGAAAATGTATATAAATTGTAAAAAAGAAAAACAAGATTTGCATCAAATGGAGAACCAATATTGTGGCAGTGGGAAAAAGATTAATAACAAAAAGTATAACAGTAAATGGAGTGTGAATTCTACAAAATATGTCTAAAAATGTGTGCATAACTTGATCACAGACACATGAAACAACTACA
Organism: Oryx dammah; assembly: GCF_014754425.2. Taxonomy (NCBI): domain Eukaryota; kingdom Metazoa; phylum Chordata; class Mammalia; order Artiodactyla; family Bovidae; genus Oryx; species Oryx dammah. The sequence goes on from NW_024070186.1 coordinate 140,167,959, forward strand.
AATACTCCTAGCACTACCTCTTATTACAATCATTGTTATGTCTACCAGTTCTGGCAGACTTGACAATCTGAGATAACTTTGCTTCTTGTTCACTCAATGTACATTTCATTTCCTCTTCCTGGGATTCTTTGATGATTTGGGATGATATGAGCACTGGAAAGGAGCTAACAATTTTTCTAATGCTAAAGAGAGTTGAAGCATGTTCAATGTGGCTGAGTTGTAAGAGGTAACACAGAAAAAAATGAAAACCAAGTTATGGAAGACATGGACATGGCTGTTAAAATATTTAATTAAACCTTCTTTTAAGGGTATTAGGAAGTCTCTGGGGAGTATAAGAAATTGTGATATGCTGAACTTTGCATTTATGCAAATCACTGTAGCTGCAGGATGATGTACTAAAGACAAGATGGTCATTATGAAGCTATTAGCATAGCACAAATGGGTCAAGAAAGTGAAGTAGAGAAAGGTGATAGCATTAAAGATGAAATTATGTAGACAAATTTGAAAATATGTAGGAAAAGTAAAGAACAGTGACCAGAAAAAGATGGAGCATCAGAATAAAGCAAAATGACTTTCTAAAATGGGCTGAAATGATTATGTGAGCCTTCTCAGTATCCCTTAAAGATTCCCTAATGATTGGGCAGGAAAATGGGGTAAACCCATGGTTGCAGTAATCAGATGGGATAAAAGATTTGATAATTGTTATTCAAGTATTTTATTCAAATATTTACAAATTAATTTTTAAGAATTAGCATTTGCAGGATATCTTTGATATACTTCCTCAAACGTGAACACACAAACTGTTTATTTTTACCAAAAGAAACAAATGAAACTGAATAGCTTTTCAGTACGCATTCTCAAGGTGGTTTTTTTTTTTTTTTTTTTTTCCTTTTTTCCTTTTTACACTTATCAGCATGGCAAAAACAACATTTTAAATGAATAAGTGTGTATTTTTGGTCCTATTAATGACCAGGTGGTGTTCCACTGGACAATTAGATCATTGCCCATGCTAAGTGTCTATTCTTTCCTAAGAATAAATGTCTAGAAATAACATTTTTATGTAAATCTTCATTGAAAATTTTAATCTATATTTTAAAATTCATGTTGGTATTATATTCAATTCAGAATAAATAAACTTATTTTGGCTAGCAGAGCATTGTTTACTGTTTATAAAGAAGCATCAAGAAGTTAAAAGAAAAATGAAGAGCTGGGTGAGAATTCAACCTCTCACTTATTATTCTACCTCTCACTTTGCTTCAGAATTTTTAAGAAAAACTTTTAGAACGTTGTAATTCTCATCTGATTGCTGTAAAGATTAAATGAGACGGGCATGAACTGTGCAAATCAGACACCATAATGCTCCTAATGGATTTTCTGTAAACATTAACATTATTGTGGACAGTGTAAGACAGTATAAGTTTCCTACCTCCCCAACCCCAAATAAATAAATGCATAAAATAATAATAATTATTATTTAAAATCTGGCCATGAAATCAGCAACTCTTACTAGATAAGATTAAAAACAATTTTCAAATTTAAAAATATAGAAAGGTCTTGTTTTTACCATTGCATTTCAATTTAATTGTATATTAACAGTAACTGATAAATATAGGAGAACAATAAATTATTTGGGGTACCATTTTGACTGAAAACAATCTCACTAAAAATTGTCTTAAATAGTGTGGGGTTTGTTTTCTCTATTAGCATTCCAAACATTAATAAATAAGGTCTAGATTATAACCTGTATGGTATTAAAGATCCAGGGTTTTTTCATTTACTTTTTGCTTATCTTTAGTATCCATCCATTGATTTTTATCTTTTTTTCCCATCATCCAAAAAGGCACATTACCATATGTGTATTTCTGTTGGCAGGAATGGGATAAGAAGAAAAACATTGATTCATTTTTCTTTTAAGGTTACGTGCATGCTAGGTTGCTTCTATTGTGTCCTACTCTTTGTGACCCCATGGGCTGTAGCCTGCCGGGCTCCTCTGCCCATGGGATTCTGGAATACTGGTGTGGGTTGCCATGCCCTCCTCTAGGGAATCTTCCTGAGCCAGGGATCAGCCCCACATCTCTAATGTCTCCTGGATTGGCAGGAGGAATCTTTACCACTATCACCACCTGGGAACCTAGGAAGCCCCTTTTAAGGGTAGAACAATTTAATTGCCTACACCATCTCCAGTTCATCCCAAAGGCCAAAATGAGAAAATAAATGTCATAGAATAATTCACCATCTCAGCTAAGGTGATGAACATAATCTAAAAATCTAGGGTTGCTCTGACTGTATCACTGTTAGTGTTGACAATTTTATTAGTCTCAATAAAAATGGAATGTATATATGTGTTTTTCTAAATCCAAAATTATTCTCATGCTTATAAGTTGAAGCAAAGATGAATTTTACAGTAGATTCCCATTATTTAAGATGTTTTAATCAAATATATATATGTATATGCATTTACATATGGCATGTGATATGTATTATACACACAGATGTACATAAAAGATGCATGTATGGCTTGAGTAATGAGAGGATTAATTTAAACAAATTCAGCAGGATATCATGTAGTATCACAGAAAATGATACAAAATAAGCAAAATTTTGGAAAAAAAGAATTGCACACTTGATATTCTGTATCACCAAATGTTGTATCATTTAAGTGATGGTCTGATCACTCACCAAGAGCCAGATATCCTGGAATGTGAAGTTAAGTGGGCCTTAGGAAGTATGACTATGAACAAAGCTAGTGGAGGCGATAGAATTCAAGTTGAACTATTTCATCCCCTAAAAGATGATGCTGTGAAAGTATTGCACTCAATATGACAGCAAATTTGGAAAATTCAGCAGTGGCTACAGGACTGGAAAAGGCCAGTTTTCATCCCAATCCCAAAGAAAGGCAATGCCAAAGAATGCTCAAACTACTGCACAATTGCACTCATCTCACACGCTAGTAAAGTAATGCTCAAGATTCTCCAAGCCAGCCTTCAGCAATACATGAACGTCGAACTTCCAGATGTTCAATCTGGTTTTAGAAAAAGCAGAGGAACCAGAGATCAAATTTCCAACATCCACTGGATCATGGAAAAAGCAAGAGAGTTCCAGAAAAACATCTATTTTTGCTTTATTGACTATACCAAAGCTTTTGACTGTGTGGATCACGATAAACTGTGGAAAATTCTTCAAGAAAGGGGAAAACCAGACCACTTGACCTGCCTCTTGAGAAACCTTTATACAGGTCAGGAAGCAGCAGTTAGAACTGGACATGGAACAACAGACTGGTTCTAAATAGGAAAAGGAGTATGCCAAGGCTGTATATTGTCACCCTGCTTATTTAACTTATATGCAGAGTACATCATGAAGAATGCTGGGCTGGAGGAAGCACAAGCTGAAATCAAGATAGCTAGGAGACATATCAATAATCTCAGATATGCAGATGATACCACCCTTCTGGCAGAAAATGAAGAGGAACTAAAAACCCTGTTGATGAAAGTGAAAGAGGAGAGTGGAAAAGTTGGCTTAAAGCTCAACATTAAAAAAAGTAAGATCATGGCATCTAGTCCCATCACTTCATGGCAAATAGATGGGGAAACAGTAGGAACAGTGTCAGACTTTATTTCCTGGGCTCCAAAATCACTGCAGATGTTGATTTCAGCCATGAAATTAAAAGACTGTTACTCCTTGGAAGGAAAGTTATGACCAACCTAAATAGCATATTAAAAAGCAGAGACATTACTTTGTCAGCAAAGGTCTGTCTAGTCGAAGATATGTTTTTTGTTTGTTTGTTTGTTTTAAAAAGCAGAGTCCAAAAGAAGCAATTCTATAGCACTCTGCTTTCTTTTTTTTAAATAACTTTCATTTTATTTTTATTTTTTTTAATTTATTTTATTTTTTTATTTTACTTTACAATTCTGTATTGGTTTTGCCGTACATTGACATGAATCCACCACGGATATACATGTGTTCCCAACCATGAACCCCCCTCCCACCCCCCTCCCCACAACATCTCTCTGGGTCATCCCCGTGTACCAGCCCCAAGCATGCCATATCCTGCATCGGACATAGGCTGGTGATTCAATTCTTACATGATATTATACATGTTTCAATGCCATTCTCCCAAATCATCTCACCCTCTCCCTCTCCCTCCGAGTCCAAAAGTCTGCTATACACATCTGTGTCTTTTTTGCTGTCTTGCATACAGGGTGATCATTGCCATCCTTCTAAATTCCATATATATGCATTAGTATACTGTATTGGTGTTTTTCTTTCTGGCTGACTTCACTCTGTATTATCAGCTCCAGTTTCATCCATCTCATCAGAACTGATTCAAATGTATTCTTTTTAATGGCTGAGTAATACTCCATTGTGTATATGTACTGCAGCTTTCTTATCCATTCATCTGCTGATGGACGTCTAGGTTGTTTCCATGTCCTGGCTATTATAAACAGTGCTGCGATGAACACTGGGGTACATGTGTCTCTTTCAATTCTGGTTTCCTCGGTGTGTATGCCCAGCAGTGGGATTGCTGGGTCATAAGGCAGTTCTATTTGCAATTTTTTAAGGAATCTCCACACTATTCTCCATAGTGGCTGTACTAGTTTGCATTCCCACCAACAGTGTAGGAGGGTTCCCTTCTCTCCACACCCTCTCCAGCATTTATTGCTTGCAGATTTTTGGATCACAGACATTCTGACTGGTGTGAAGTGGTACCTCATTGTGGTTTTGATTTGCATTTCTCTGATAATGAGTGATGTTGAGCATCTTTTCATGTGTTTGTTAGCCATCCATATGTCTTCTTTGGAGAAATGTCTATTTAGTTCTTTCGCCCATTTTTTGATTGGGTCGTTTATTTTTCTGGAATTGAACTGCATAAGTTACTTGTATCAGTGATATTTTTCACAGAACTAGAACAAATAATTTCAAGATTTGTATGGAAATACAAAAAACCTCGAATAGCCAAAGCAATCTTGAGAAAGAAGAATGGAACTGGAGGAATCAACTTGCCTGACTTCAGGCTCTACTACAAAGCCACAGTCATCAAGACAGTATGGTATTGGCACAAAGACAGACATATAGATCAATGGAACAAAATAGAAAGCCCAGAGATAAATCCACACACATATGGACACCTTATCTTTGACAAAGGAGGCAAGAATATACAATGGAGTAAAGACAATCTCCTTAACAAGTGGTGCTGGGAAAACTGGTCAACCACTTGTAAAAGAATGAAACTAGATCACTTTCTAACACTGCACACAAAGATAAACTCAAAATGGATTAAAGAACTAAATGTAAGACCAGAAACTATAAAACTCCTAGAGGAGAACATAGGCAAAACACTCTCCGACATAAACCACAGCAGGATCCTCTATGATCCACCTCCCAGAATTCTAGAAATAAAAGCAAAAATAAACAAATGGGATCTAATTAAAATTAAAAGCTTCTGCACAACAAAGGAAAATATAAGCAAAGTGAAAAGACAGCCTTCCGAATGGGAGAAAATAATAGCAAATGAAGCAACTGACAAACAACTAATCTCAAAAATATACAAGCACTCTGCTTTCTTTATAGTCCAGTTCTCGCATCCATACATGACTACTGGAAAAACCATAGCTTTGACTAGATCGACCTTTGTTGTCAAAGTAATGTCTCTGCTTTTTAATATGCTATCTAGGTTGGTCATAGCTTTCCTTCCAAGGAGCAATTGTCTTAATTTCATGGCTGCACTCACCATTTACAGTGATTTTGGAGCCCAAGAAAATAAAGTCTGTCCCTGTTTCCATTGTTTTTCCATCTATTTGCCATGGAGTGATGGGACCAGATGCCATGATCTTAGTTTTTCGAATGTTGAGTTTAAAGCCAACTTTTTCACTCTCCTGTTTAACTTTCATCAAGAAGGTCTTTAATTCCTCTTTCTGTCACAAGTGTGGTGTAATCTGTATATCTGAGGTTATTGATATTTCTCCAGGTAATCTTGATTTCAGCTTGTGCTTCATCCAGCATGGCATTTTGCTTGATGTATTCTACATATAATTTAAATAAACAGGGTGACAATATACAGCACTTACATATTTGTTTTCCAATTTGGAACCAGCCCATTGTTCCATGTCTGTCTGGTTCTAACTATTTCTTCTTGACCTGCATACAGATTTCTCAGGAGGCAGGGCAGGTGGTTTGGTATTCGCAACTCTTGAAGAGTTTTTCACAGTTTGTTGTGATCTACACAGTCAGTGCTTTGGCAAAATCAACAAAGCAGAAGTAGATGTTTTTCTGTTTTTTTCTTGCTTTTTCTATGATCCAACGAATGTTTGAAATTTCATCCCTGGTTCCTCTGCCTTTTCAAAATCCAGCTTGACCGTCTGGAAGTTCATGGTCCACATACTGTTGAATACTGGCTTGGAGAATTTTCAGCATTACTCTGCTAGCGTGTGAGATTAGTGCAATTGTGTGGTAGTTTGAACATTCTTTGACATTGCCCTTCTTTCGGATTTGAATGTAAACTGACTTTTCCCAGTCCTGTGGCCACTGCTGAGTTTTCCAGATTTTCTGGCATATAGACATTATATTAAAAAGCAGAGACATAACTTTGCTGACAAAGGTCCATCTAGTCAAAGCTATGGTTTTTCCTGTAGTCATGTATGGATGTGAGTGTTGGACCATAAGGAAAGTGAGCACGAAGAGCTGATGTTTGAACTGTGGTGCTGGAGAAGACTCTTAAGAGTTCTTTGGACAGCAAGGAGATCAAATCAGTCAATCCTAAAGGAAATAAGTCCTGAAATATCACTGGAAGTTCTGATGCTGTAGGTGAATCTCCAATACTTTGATCACCTGATGCGAAGATATGACTCATTGGAAAAGACCCTGATGCTGGGAGAGACTGAAGGCAGAAGGAGAAGGGGACAACAGAGGATGAGATGATTGGATGGCATCACTGACTCGATGGATATGAGTTTGAGCAAGCTCTCAGACTTTGTGATGGACTGGGAAGCCTGGCATGCTGCAGTCTGTGAGGTCTCAAGAGTCAGACTGAACTGAACTGAACTAATCATTGGCTACTCAGCAAATGGAACATGAGACAGCTTTTCTCTTTTTGTCTTTACTCTGGGGCCACATGGCCTTGGTTCTTTTTGCTCTTTTTTCAGTCTTATCTCCATACACCACTTTCCTCTGCAATATTCTTACTTTCCACACTGGTTAATGTGTTGGCATGTGACTTAAAGAAGTAATATCATTGCCTTAAAAATCCTCTGTGCTCAGTTGCCTCAGTCAGATCAGACTCTTTGCAACCCATGGACTGTAACTCACCAGGTTCCTCTGTTCATAGGATTCTCCAGACAAAAATACTGCATCCAGGGATTGAAACCACATCTCCTATGTCTCCTGACTAGCTTTCTGTTCCTTACCTCTGAATCTCCATAATATTTGGTTAGATACTATGAATTGAATCATTCAGAATAAAGTCTTGATTTTTTCCTCAATTTTCTTTCTGTACTATGGAGACCAAAAAGTCAAGAAAATCATTTCTCACTTACTTTTAAAAACTGTCATGTGACATATTTATGCCCCATGCAACACAAAGTAAAGCGTGATGGGAATATTTTTTTGGGGAAAAAAAAAGCTTGGAGAAGTGTCATTTCTTCTTCTTTTTAACTGAAATGCAAATATAATGCTAGAAGGAGAGCAGCTACAGACATTCCTAAGGTATTAATTCCTCTCAGTTTGAAATAAGAGTTTATCCATAAATCAGTCCTGTATTGCTAGATACCTGAACTCATACTACATAGGGTCTCCTAATTCAGTTTCTACACAGAAAGGAAATGGATGTGAGTAGAAAAATGATGATTGTAACTAGTAAAGTTCACAGCCCATGATAATTTTTCCTTGATCCCTGCAGATACTGTGATTGCTTACAGGTTTGCAAATAACAAAAATGAAATTTCATCAATTATGTGAGATTATAAACAATATTTTATTACATAAATATATTTTTAAAGTATAAATTTTATTACATAAATATATTTTTAAAGAGAAAGTTTGACAAAATACAAATGAGTGACAAAAATATTTTGTTTTTCTTTTGTATTTCAGTGTAAAGCAAGAATATTACAAAACATTGATCCCAGAGGTGTAAAAAGAAAGTCACCACAATGATTAATATATTAGAAATTTTCTTGGAAAAATATTATTTACTAGATTCTAAAAATATTAATCCATTCATATATTTAATATTTACTGAGAACTGATAATATTCCATATACCATGCATATTAACTTGGTCCTTATCTTGAAATAATTCAAATTTATATCCCTAATGATAATATATTACAAATATTTCTTGTTAATAGGGTTAATTAATATAAAGTAATTCACTCTATCTGCATATCAGAATAATTTCTGTAGAAATGATGTGTTTGAATTGATTTTATAAGATGTTGAGAATCATGAGACAAAGTGTTTGGGTCAGGAGAAGGACCAGGGTAAACATCCTAAGCAAAAGCCATAAAATGAACAAGATTAAGTGACCTGAAGTTGCTCTGTGTGATAAATAGCTAATAATTAGTTTATTTTCCTCTACATTAGACTGAAAGTTAGGGAATGACAGAAGATCAGCCTGGAAAATTAGATTGATCCTAGACTGCGGAAGTACTTGATGGTATTATGTAGGTGGTGGTGGTGGTGGTTTAGTTGCTAATTGTGTCCAACTCTTGTGATCCCATGGACTGTAGCCTGCCAGGTTCCTCTGTCCATGGGATTCTCCAGGCAAGAATACTGGCATTGGTTGCCATTTCCTTCTCTAGGGGATCTTCTTGGCCCAGGGATTGAATGCAGGTCTCCTGCATTGCAGGCAGATTCTTTACCAACAGCTATGAGAGACTAAACCACCACATTAGGAGGGTTAGTTAGCTCCTTTACTATAGGCAATGAACATAAAAGATATAAGTAGATCTAAGCTTTTATAGTATGATTCTCCCACAACTCAATCAGTAAAGAGTCTACCTGCAATGCAGGAGACCCACATTCTATCCCTGAGCCAGGAAGATGCCCTGGAAAAGGAAATGGCAACCCACTCCTATATTCTTGCCTATGAAATCCCATGGACAGAGGAGCCTGGCAGGCTACAGTCCATGGGGTCACAAGAGTCAGACAGGACCTAGCAACTAAATCACCACCAGCAGCTTTTATAAGAGACCTGTGTTAATCATTTGCTGTCAGTTCCATTTACCCCTCACCACTGCTCTTCTTGGCATTACAGTGGGGATGGTTTGCTCTTCCTACAGTCCTGTGTCTGTTGACTTCTAACTAGGTTCAGTCAATATAATTGTAGATTTGGGGAAGGAAGAAACTTTAAAGAGCAAGTGTTTCTCACATACTGTTTTCCTTAGACAACATCTTTGGTTAGGAGCATCTTTTCTATATATTCACCTCCTACTACACACAAGCTGAACTTCCAAGGTCCCTACTTCTGACATCTGCTCTGATTCCACCAATGACTAGGACATGTAACCCCTTGAAGGTGTCATCACCTCCACCTCCTTCACTTTCTTTGGTCCTAAGACTGGTAAGAGCCTCCTGTAGTTAAGACAGAGATTTATTCATTATCCTCTAGTTGCCCCTTTCCTCTTATAAAATGTTGGAATTAAGTTCTAATATTAAATTCCTTCTGTTTAATTACCTGGCATGAGTTGGTTTACCTGGATGTACCTTGGTTAAAAAATATACAGATATCTCTGAAATGAAATATATTGAAAATCATTTACTATCACTTTTAAATACTTTCAAATTAATAGTATAATAAGCAACTTATTACATGAAATTGCCATCATGGGAATGACACCAAAGTCAAATTGGGGTATTTAATCAATAAAAGTTAAAACAATGATTTATTCATCTCTTTACCAATTTCTTGATTAAAATCTATTTACAGTCTAAGTTATTTAAGTTACTAGGAAAATGTCAGTACAAACAACAAAATAAACTGTCTTGTTTTTCCATTTTCTTCTTTGTATGTATTTCTTTCCCACATCAATCCACTTTTTACAGGGATCCAAAAAAAGCCCAAGAAAGCTGTTTATAATTTGAAACCTTTAAGTCATTAAAAATTTAATGGTTCAGTGGTTAAAACAGACCAGTGTTTCAAGCACACCTGGCTTGGTTTTCAAGACAAAAATGTTTGTCCCAGTTTCAATGCAGGTATAATATAAACACATCAGTAGTGACAATATATTTTATGCCTATCTTTTAAGTCATTGTTATCACCAATATATTTACAAAGTAAATTCAGAAACTTTCCTACAGAGAAGGCAGGTGAAGTGGATATGCAGCAGGAAGAAAATAATTTGCTCAAAGTTAAGTAACACAATCTATTTTAAAACAGAATTTATGCTAATCATTTGATTTTTATTAATATTTATTTAATTATTAAAAGCTCATTTATAAACATTTCATATATTCAGGAGTATTTATATTAGTCTTCATTAAAAAAAACTATATTTGACTGTTTTGAAAGCTAGTACTGTTTTCTTAAAAATACTTACTAGTTCCTTAGAAAATGAGACGGTTCTTGTCTGTTAATAACAATGTTCTTTCATATTATCTAAACAAAGAGGTTTAATGTGAGATCAATATAGAGTTTGAAGAGATAGAGCAATGGATAAATTTATCTTCCTAAACTTTATGAAACTGTTTATTGTGAAATATAACCCTTAACTTTCATAAATTTTATTGAAGTATAGTTGATTTACAATATTGTGCTAATTTCTGCTGTACAGCAAAGTGACACCATTATAAACACATATATATGTGTGTTCTTTTTTTCATATTCTTTTCCATTCTAGTTTATCACAAGATATTGAAACCAGTTCCCTATACCAAACAACAGGACCTGGTTGTTCATCTATCCTATATATACTGGCTTGCATCTGCTAATTCCAAGCTCCTAACCTTTCCCTCTTCCACTCCACTCCTTGTTGGCAACCACAAGTCTATTCTCTATACCTGTGAGTTTGTTTCTATTTCATAGATATGCTCATTCATGCTGTATTTTAAATTTCACATGTAAGTGATGACATTTGTCTTTCTCCATCTGATTTACTTCACTTAGCATATGATAATCTCTAGGTCCATCCATCTTACTACAAATGACATTGCTTCATTATTTTTTACAGCTGAGTAATATTCATATATATATATATATACATACATATATATATTACATCTTCTTTCTCCATTCATTTTTTGATGGACATTTAGGTTGTTTCTATGACTTAGACTTCTTAAACAATGATTCTATGAACATAGGGGTGCATGTATTTTTTTGAATTATAGTTTTTTGTGAATATATGCCAAGTGGTGGGATTGCTGGATTATATGGTAACTCATTTTTAGTTTTTTGAAGAGCTTTTTTACTGTTTTCCATAAGGTTGTACAAATTTACATTCCTACCAACACTATAAGAGTGTTCATTTTACTCCATACCCTCTCCAACACTGAAATATAATTTTTAAAGTATCTCAGTGATTAATTTCATTTCTTAAATTAATATTAATCCCAAAACACACAGTAAGATATTATATATTTTTGTCAAGTATCCTTTAGCTTTCTGGGTCTGTCAGTTAAGTTTCAAGACTGACTTTGAAAAAAAATATTTAAATGTTCCAATATTTCCAAACATTTCCTTTATACACTCCAAAAATGACTGTGTTGCTTGATTGAAAAATGCCTCAAGCATGTGACTTCTCATTTGGCCTCTGTCATTTGTTTGAGATGATGATAGCACTGACTGACCCTCAGAGTATTTTCATTTTTAATTTTATTTTTTCAATATTAATAGTGAAATAATGGTGATTTTTCATATTATATTCTAAGTTTCATGACTTGGCAAAATATATAAATGGAGAAAGAGGTAACGTTTTGATCAAAGCTTAACTATAGAGTTAGATGTGTCCTCCTGCCTTAATTCTGGTAAACTGTATACCAATAAAAAGAGAAAAACTTAACTGACATACTATGGGTTGCCAAAATATGTTCTATAAACATTAAAGCTCATAGTAAACTGCTATACACACACATAGCTGTATATGTGTCTACTTAGTATGTATATGGTGGGGGAGTGTGTGTGTGCATGTGTGCAATTTATGTGCTATTCAATTTTTGTTTCCAGATCAGTATACTCTCTTTAAATTTTAAATCCAAAATATAGGCAGTATGTCCTTTACCTCCCATGCAAATTATAAAAGCATTTTACACTCTGTTAATGCTATCTATAGTAGTCAATCTATTTACATCACTTTACAGAACTAAGAATTATCATTTTAATTCAGTAATTAGTATTTCACTAACAATGTTGTTATCAGACTATTTTAGTGATGAAAGAGAGCTGCCTTTCCTTTCCTTTGCTCAAATGATTTAAAAAATCACAGCTATGTTTTTCATCACAAAATATTGAAAGCCAATGGATATTTTTGTTTAAATGAAATAACTTTTTCGAATAGTCGTTAGAGAAATCGTAGCAGATTCATGCAAGTATATGTACTAAAACCAGCAGCTGTTTGAACACTGTAATTGATGAGGCACTGTAAGTTGTTACTCCCTAAAGACAGCAGACCACAGGTTATTTTGTTCACTGCTACATACTTGCAGTTAATGTATAATTGCCTAATATAACATAGATGCTTTATCACTGTTTCTTGAAGTGATGTGTAACGTACATCCTCCAATTTTTGTCCCATACTGCAACTTACAACTGACAAGTCAACATAGGAAGAACCATGGAGCCAGACTCGGCTCCATTTGCACATACACAAAACAATGAAAAATGTGGGTAGCCTGATGCTCACATTCTCAGCTGAGGTCAAACAAGGTGATTCTCTGCCTTCTGGTTTCAGCTTTCACACTGTAACTCTGTCCCATTTATATTATTATTAATGCAACATTTTTCTGTCTTTTGTTGTTGGTGGCAATGGTGATTCTAGCTATTTAAATGATTCTTAAGTGTAGTGCTGAAGTGCTGCATAGTTTTCGTAAGCGCAGGAAGGCTACAATGTACCTTACAGAGAAAACAAATAAGTGTGTTAAGTCAGTTTAGTTCAGGCTTATGTTGGCTGTGAGCTCAGTGTTAATGAATCAACAATACGAATTAAATAACGTGTCCTTGAGAGCTTCCCAGGGGGTTCCATATTAAAGAACCCTCCGGACAATGCAGAAGACACAGGTTTGATCTCTGGATCAGGAAGATCCCCTGATGAAGGAAATGGCAGTATTCTTGTCTGGAAAATCCCATGGAGAGAGGAGCCTGGTGGGTTACAGTCCACGGATTTGCAAAGAGCTGGACTTGACTGAGTGAATAAACACATAAACAAAATGTGTCTTTGAAAAGAAATACATATCCATGGGGTCGCAAAGAGTCAGACATGACTGAGCACACACACAAATGTAAACAAGGTTTGTATTAAGGTGTTGCTGAAGTGTTTTGACTAAAGGTTTCCAGAACATAACTCTATATTTCCCCTAAGAATTATGATTCAGTAATCACCAATTCAGCCTTCACAGTGACTTTATAGGACATAACTACTGCAGATAATGAGAATTAGTTGTGTATCTCTTTTTTAATTTTGTGACAAATATCTTTGAGTTCTTGACTCGTACATACTCATGCAAAAACATAAATACATACACATACATTTACTATAAGAACACAAGTTTAGTCTGTATTTTACCACAGTTATAAGAAAATTAATAGTTAACATCTGTTTAATCATAGCTCATTGCCTCTGCTAAGGTTGTTACCTATGTCATAGTTACACTTCAGCATTTTATGGACCACATCTAGTTAATTGCAAATGATTAAAGTTATGAGTGAATTCTTGCATTCTTATGTATGAAAGCTTTGGTTTTTCCAATAGTTATGTACAGATGTGAGAATTGGACCATAAAGAAGGCTGAGTGCTAAAGAGTTGATGCTTTTGAACTGTGGTGTTGGAGAAGACTCTTGAGAGTCCCTTGGGTTGCACAGAAATCAAACCAGTCAATCCTAAAGGAAATCAACCCTGAATATTCATTGGAAATACTGATGTTGAAGCTCCAGTACTTTGGCCACCTGCTGCCAAGAGCCAACTCCTTGGAAAAGATCCCGATGCTGAGAAAGATTGAAGACAAAAGGAGAAGGGGATGCCAGAGGGTGAGATGGTTGGATAGCATCACTAACTCAATGGAAGTGAATTTGAGCAAACTCTGGGAGATAGTGAGCGACAGGGGAGCCTGGGGTGTTGCAGTCCATGGGGTCCGAGAATCAGACAGGACTTAGCTACTGAACAACAAAAAAAAACAATGTACTGGAGAGAACTGATGAGACTTCCAATAAACTAAAACACAGAAGAACTTAGAACAAGCCTAACAAAAAAAGGAGTAAAACGAGGAAATCCCAATCATGAAAATAATTGTGAATCAGGACTTCTTTTGATCACTGTAGTTTAACAAGCATAATAATTCCCCAAATTCAGGATCTGTTTATCCAAATGAACTGTTTTATAGGTATACCTCATTCTGTTGTTCACTTAGTCAAATGCCTGATTTCCTATTTGTACAAATGTATCCTGTAAAACAAACTGATGCAAACAACTAATTTAGTAATGCAGATTTTGATATAAATTCCATGACTTATATGTATATAATTATTTTGAATTTTTTACTTTACATAAATTAATATGTAAAATAGTATCCTCTAAACACACTCTTTGGAATAGCTCTAAAGCCAGCTTAGATATAATTCATATACACACATTAACATTTTCAAATTCCATGTTCTGTTCATAATCACTACTTAGCATTCAGTGTTCAGGAAGGTTGGATTTAAGCTCATAAATCCTTTTGAATGTGTTCTGAAACTCATTGTTTTGATGTATTGATGTCAGCCTATTAGCTAGTTCATTAAAGTGACACTCCATTTTAATAGAGTATCAAAGTATTAGTGCTTACTTCACATAGAGATAAAAATACAGATAGTATCCTAGTTGGGGAAAATATGTGTAACTTGAAACTTCCTGTGTCAAGTTCCAAGGTCTGTCAATCCATCATTTTCTAAAAGTACTTCATATTAAATAAAATCCAGGAAAGGCAGACATAAATGCTATCAAAGCTAAGTGAACATCAAAGTCAATTAAATATAGCCAGTAAAGGTGTACAAAATTTGATGAACCATTTGCTATTTGTACTTGCTCTTTCTTTGAGAATTTTACTTTTTTAAACACTTATTTTGTCATTTTTTTTGTTTGTCTTTTTCTGCAGAGACATTACTTTGCCAATAAAGGTCCATTTAGTCAAGGCTATGATTTTTCCACTAGTCGTGTATGGATGTGACAATTGGACTATAAAGAAAGCTGAGTGCTGAAGAATTGATGCTTTTGAACTGTAGTGTTGAAGAAGACTCTTGAGAGTCCCTTGGACTGCAAGAGATCCAACCAGTCAATCCTAAAGGAAATCAGTCCTGAATATTCATTGGAAGGACTGATGTTGAAGCTGAAACTCCAATGCTTTGGTCACCTGATGGGAAGAACTGACTCATTTAAAAGGACCCTGCTGCTGGGAAAGATTGAAGGTAGGAGGAGAAGGGCACGACAAAGGATGAGATGGTTGGATGACATTACTGAGTCAATGGACATGAGTTTAGGGAAGCTCTGGGTGTTAGTGGTGGACAGGGAGGCCTGGCATGCTGGAGTCCATGGGGTCACAAAGAGTAGGACACGACTGAGTGACTAAACTTATCTGAACTGAATGGTCTAGTAGTTTTCCCTACTTTCTTCAATTTAAGTCTGAATTTGGCAATAAGGAGATCATGGTCTGAGCCACAATCAGCTCCTGGTTTGTTTTTGCTGACTGTACAGAGCTTCTCCATCTTTTTCTGCAAAGAATATTATCATTCTGATTTTGGTATTGATCATTTGATGATGACCATGTGTAGAGTCTTCTCTCCTGTTGTTGGAAGAGGATGTTTGCTATGACCAGTTTATTCTCTTGGCAAAGCTATCTTAGCCTTTGCCCTGCTTCATTCTGTACTCCAAGGCCAAATTTCCCTGTTATTCCATGTATTTCTTGACTTCCTCCTTTTGATTTCCAGTCCTCTATAATGAAAAGGATATCTTTTTTTGGGTGTTTGCTTCATAACGTTTTGTAGATCTTCATAGAACTGTTCAACTTCAGTTTCTTCAGCATTACTGATCAAGCCATATACTTGGATTACTGTGATATTGAGTGGTTTGCCTTGGAAATGAACAGAGATCATTCTGTCGTTTTTGAGATTTCATCCAAGTACTGCATTTTGAACTCTTATGCTGACTATGATGACTACTCCATTTCTTCTAAGGGATTCCTGCCCACAGTACTAGATGTAATGATCATCTGAGTTAAATTCACGCATTCCAGTCCATTTTAGTTTACTGATTCCTGAATTGTCAATGTTCACTCTTGCCATCTCCTGTTTGACCTCTTCCAATTTACCTTGATTCATTGACCTAACATTCCAGGTTGCTATGCAATATTGCTCTTTACAACATGGGACTTTACTCCCATCACCAGTCACATCCACAACGGGGTGGTGTCTTTGCATTGCTTCTGTCTCTTCATTCTTTTTGAAGTTATTTCTCCACTGATCTTCAGTAGCATATTGGGCACCTACTGACCTGGGGAGTTCATCTTTCAGTGTCCTATCTTTTTGCCTTTCCATACTGATCAGAAAACATTTACTCAGCATGGCCCTGCCCATCACAACAAGATGCTGTTTCCCCCTCAGTCAGTCTTTCCCATCAGGAAGCTTCATAAGCCTCTTATCCCTCTCCATCACAGGGCAGACAGACTGAAAACCACAATCACAGAAAACTATCCAATCTGATCACATGGACCACAGCTGTGTCTATCTAACTCAATGAAACTATAAGCCATGCCATGTAGGGTCATCCAAGATGGATTGGTCATGGTAGAAAGTTCTGATAAAATGTGGTCCCCTGGAGAAGGTAATTGTAAGCCACTTCTGTATTCTTGCCTTGAAAACCCCATGAACAGTATGAACAGTATGGATCATGGTGGTGCCCCCCTCAAGTGGAAGCATGGAATCTTAAAGTTTAGACTGCCAGTGAAGTCCCCATTTGAGAGTTTTAAAATCCTATGCAAAATGGTATTCACACATGGGGTCACAAAGAGTTGGACATCACTTAGCAGTGGAACAACAATAATAATCCTCAGTTATGAAATTTATTACTTAGTTTTCAATATAGGAAGCTTACCAAATACACCTAACTCTTTTATCTATACCAAAATATTCTTGAAAATCATCAATATTTGGTAAATATTTTCTTCTGTTTCTTAATAATAGAACTTTAGTCTGGATAAAACTTGAGGAAATGAAATTGTAAATTCCACTGTGAACCTACTTCCCATATATAATTTATGATCAACATCTGCTCTCTACTTTCCTGGTGAGTACCCTGACTGTAGTCATCTTCATCTGCCTGGAAGAGTGCAGAATTCTCTTGTTAAGCAAAGTTCCACTGTAGTTCACCATCAACTAGTTGACAGACAAAAATGATCCATACAACATAAATCAAAGTGGACAGCATCCTCGCTTAACGTTCTAATGGTTTCTCATTGCCTGTAAATAAAACTCCAACCTCTTTTCTGGACAGTATCGCTTGAATTGTCTCTTGGTACAGGTCAAACCTCGGTTTGTAGTATCTTCTTATTTGATTCTTATCTTATTATGATCTAAAAAAACCTGACACTGTTGTTAATTTAACACTCATGCTGTAGGCATTTTTTCACCTTCATTTTTTGGCATGCAGTTCTCTCCACATTATTCACCTTTGATCACCATTGGCACTTAGTTGCTTCAGTCATGTCAGACTCTTCATTACACGTATGCTGAACTGTACCCTGCCAGGCTCCTCTGTCCATGGAATTGTCCAGGCAAGAGTATTGGAGTGGTGAGCTATTCCCGTCTCCAGGGGATCTTCCCAAACCAGGGATCGCACCTGCATCTACTGCATTACAGGCAGATTCTTTACCACTGAGCCACTAGGGAAGCCTGCCTTTGATCACCACCTCTTCACATATGCATTGCTGCAACATCCTCTCTGAAATTTCCACCCATGCCATCCTCAGTCTCTCAGTTCACTTTGGTTATTGATGCTTAAATTCCTAACAAATTAAGTGCCTCCATTTGCTTGACCTTTTCTTGCCTCTCTTCTCCTATTAAAGTGAAGGCTTCATGATGGCCAGTCCTACATTTTCTTTTTACCATTTTTATCTCAATAAGACCCCTTATAAGGAATGTACATTTTAAATGAATGTACATACTTACCTTTAAGAAAGACAAAACTAGTTGCTATAAAAAACAAACCCGTAGATTTCAATGGTTTATAAATTCATTTCTCCTATGACTTATTTCACTTAGCATCCTGTTCTGAAGTTTCTTCTCTGTTGCTCTATTTGGCAGGAATCCTTTCTTATTAAGCCTAAATAATATCCCAGCGTATTTATGATCACAAGTTCTTTATCTATTCTGTACTGTACATTGACAAAGTTAAGTGTTCTTACCATTATTATAATGAAAGAAAGTTTTTTTTTTCATTCACTTAATCATCCATCCCTTGGATCAATAAATGAATTTCTGTCCATCTTTCATTTCTTCTATTGAAAGGATCTGTTGTTCTTTCATCTTGTAGTTTAGCCACTAAGCTATGCTAAGTGACTATGCTGCCCAATGGAAGCGAGAATTCAGTAGACAACATAATTTGTCTGATCTAAGCTCTTAAACCTCATTTAGCTTTTCTGTTAGCATTAGACATAAAGATAATTTTATTTTTAAAGCTGTAATGTCTTACTCCTTGGAAGGAAAGTTATGACCAACCTAAACAGCATATTAAAAATCAGACACATTACTTTGTCAACAAAGGTCTGCTAGTCAAGGTTATGGTTTTTCCAGTAGTCATGTATGGATGTGAGAGTTGGTTATGGTTTTTCCAGTAGTCATGTATGCATGTGAGAGTTTCTATAAAGAAAGCTGAGCACTGAAGAATTGATGCTTTTGAACTGTGGTGTTAGAGAAGACTCTTGAGAGTCCTTTGGACTGCAAAGAGATCAGACCAGTCCATCATAAAGGAGATTGGTCCTGCATGTTCAGTGGAAGGACTGATGTTGAAGCTGAAACTCCAATACTTTGGCCACCTGATATAAAGAGCTGACTCACTGGAAAAGACTGTGATTCTGTGAAAGATTGAAGGCAGGAGGAGAAGGGGAGGACAGAGGATTCGGTGGTTGGATGGCATCATCGACTCAATGGACATGAGTTTGAGCAAGCTCTGGGAGTTGGGATGGATAGGGAGGTCTGGCTTGCTGCAGTCCATGGGTTTGCAAAGAGTCAGACACAACTGAGGGACTGAACTGAACTAAATGTTTTACAAATCTTTGTCTAACAAGACACTTCAGCTTTTGCCTCAGATCTTCCTGCGATAGGATAAGATTTAATGTTCCTATGATCTCACAGGGTTTAAAGGAAGTTTAATTCACTCTAATATGTTGCTGTGTGTTCTGTCTTTTCTTCAGTGCTTTCAGCCAATAAACAAAATCCTATTTTAGAGATTCGTTATGTTCCCGAACAAACATAGGTCAATAATCAGAAAAAATAATACAATTTTTTTTAAACATAAAGGCAAATATATTTCATTTTTTTCAGAATCTGCTATTCAGAGATCCTTTATAATCTCAGTATATATGTGTCAAATACAGATATAATGCTAAAGTCTGTTTAATGACTGAAAGAGTATCTGCTACATTGTTATTGTTGTTTAGTCACTAAGTTGCATATGGCTCTTTGTCACCCCAGGGACTACAGACCACCAGATTCCTCTGTCCATGGGAATTTTCCAGGATAGACTAGAGCAGAGGGTTGCCATTTCCTTCTCCAAGGGATATTCCTAACCCAGGGATTGAACCTACTTGCCCTCTTTTGGCAGGCTGATTCTTTAACAGTAAATGTTTAATCTTTTTAAGGTCTTATGTGAAGAGCTTGAATAGCCACTCCTAACTTTACTTTAAGGAGAGGTAAGAAAGCCTTCCTCAGAGATCAATGCAAATAAATAGAGGAAAACAATAAAATGGGAAAGACTAGAGATCTCTTCAAGAAAATTAGAGATACCGAGGGAACATTTCATGCAAAGAGGGGCTTGGTAAAGGACAGAAATGGTATGGACCTAACAGAAGCAGGAGATATTAAGAAGAGGTGGCAAGAATACACAGAAGAACTGTACAAAAAATATCTTCACAACCAAGATAATCACGATGGTGTGGTCACTCACCTAGAGCCAGACATCCTGGAATGTGAAGTCAAGTGGCCTTATAAAGCTTCACTACAAACAAAGCTAAGGGGGGTGATGGAATTCCAGTTGAGCTATTTCAAATCGTGAAAGATGATGCTGTGAAAGTGCTGCACTCAATATGCCAGCAAATTTGGAAAACTCAGCAGTGGCCACAGGACTGGAAAAGGTCAGTTTTCATTCCAATCCCAAAGAAAGGCAATTCCAAAGAATGCTCAAACTACCACACAATTGCACTCATCTCACACGCTAGTAAAGTAATGCTCAAAATTTTCCAATCCAGGCTTCAGCAATACATGAACCGTGAACTTCTAGATGTTCAAGCTGGTTTTAAAAAAGGCAGAGGAACTAGAGATCAAATTGCCAACATCTGCTGGATCATGGAGGGCTTCCCTTTTAGCTCAGCCGGTAAAGAATCTGCCTGCAGTGCAGGAGACCCTGGTTCAGTCCCTGGGTTGGGAAGATCCCCTGGAGAAGGAAATGACAACCCACTCCAGTATCTTTGCTTGGAAAATCTCATGGACAGAGGAACCTGGTGATTGCAGTCCATGGGGTCACAAAGAATCAGGCACGACTGATTGACTAACACACACATACACACTGGATCATGGGAAAAGGAAGAGAGTTCCAATAAAACATCTATTTCTTCTTTATTAACTATGCCAAAGCCTTTGATTGTGTGGATCACAATAAACTGTGGAAAATTCTGAAAGAGATGGGAATACCAGACCACTTGGCCTGTCTCTTCAGAAACCTATATGCAGATCAGGAAACAATAGTTAGAACTGGACATGGAACAAGAGACTGGGCCCAAATAGGAAAAGGAGTAGGTCAAGGCTGTATATTGTCACCCTGCTTATTTAACTTATACGCAGAGTACATCATGAGAAACGCTGGGCTGGAAGAAGCACAAGCTGGAATCAAGATTGCCGGGAGAAATATCAATAACCTCAGATATGCAGATGACACCACCCTTATGGCAGAAAGTGAAGAGGAACTAAAAAGCCTCTTGATGAAAGTTAAAGGAGAGAGTGGAAAAGTTGGCTTAAAGCTCAACATTCAGAAAACTAAGATCATGGCATCTGGTGCCATCACTTCATGGGAAATAGATGGGGAAACAGTGGAAACAGTGTCAGACTTTGTTTTGGGGGGCTCCAAAATCACTGCAGATGGTGACTGCAGCCATGAAATTAAAAGACACTTACTCCTTGGAAGGAAAGTTATGACCAACCTGCTGCTGCTGCTGCTGCTAAGTTGCTTCAGTCGTGTCCACCAGGCAGTCCACCAGGCTCCACCATCCCTGGGATTCTCCAGGCAAGAAACTGAGGTGGGTTGCCATTTCCTCCTCCAATGCATGAAAGTGAAAAGTGGAAGTGAAGTCACTCAGTCTTGTCCAACTCTTCGTGACTCCATGAACTGCAGCCCACCAAGCTCCTCCGTCCATGGGATTTTCCAGGCAAGAGTACTGGAGTGGGGTGCCATTGCCAACCCAGATAGGATATTCAAAAGCAGAGACATTACTTTGCCAACAAAGGTCCGTCTAGTCAAGTTGATGGTTTTTCCAGTGGTCATGTATGGATGTGAGAGTTGGACTGTGAAGAAGGCTGAATGCCGAAGAATTGATGCTTTTGAACTGTGATGTTGGAGAAGACTCTTGAGAGTCCCTTGGACTGCAAGGAGATCCAACCAGTCCATTCCAAATGAGATTATTTGTGGGTGTTCTTTGGAAGGACTGATGCTGAAGCTGAAACTCCAGTACTTTGGCCACCTCATGCGAAGAGCTGACTCATTGGAAAAGACTCTGATGCTGGGAGAGGTTGGGAGCAGGAGGAGAAGGAATCAACAGGGGATGAGACGGCTTGATGGCATCACTGACTCAATGAACATGAGTTTGGGTGAACTCCGGGAGTTGGAGATGGACAGGGAGGCCTGGTGTGCTGCAATTCATGGGGTTGCAAAGAGTCAGACACGACTGAGCAACTGAACTGAACTGAATTTTACTTTAGACAAAGTATGTGAAGGCGGTGGTTTATTCACTAAGTCGTCTCCGACTTTTGTGACCACACGGACTGTAGCCTGCTAGGCTCCTCTGTCCATAGGATTCTCCAGGCAAGAATACTGGAGTGTTTGCCATTTCCTTCTCCAAGGGATCTTCCTGACCGAGATATTGACCCTGGGTCTCCTGCATTGCAGGCAGATTCTTTACCAATTGAGCTATGAGGAAAGCCCAAAATATGTGAAACAGGCATTAGCTGTAATTGACAATTGATCAACTATTAGTGTAAAAACAGAAGTTAGAAGAACAAGCATGAACAAGGTATCCTTCTTCTATATATTCCTACTGTGAAAACAGATGTAGCAGACATTTTAAGCATGCAGGTAACTTCATTTGCTGTTTCTGTGCTAAGTGAACTTGTGAATTTAGTTCAGTTTTCTGTATTTTTCACTGGAAGCTAAAACAATCATTTATTAGTGATCCCAAATAACCTCTAAGAATCACAGCTATTGAAGTTGTCACTGTGGAAATATACACTTCTAAACTGGTAAATATGCATTATGATTTATGTTTATTTATTTTTCTATTTTGGGGTATGTGTATGTATATGTGTGTGTGTGTGTGTGTGTGTGTGTAAGACAGCACTCCAGGAATGCTCATCTAAAGAACTGTGGAAAGACTGAGATGCTGAATCTACAGAAGGGGAAATTTGTTGATTTCCTCTTCTCACTTATCCTCTACTAGCCAACACATTTCTCCTTCAGGAAACATAAGACCTTGATATTTGCTATTTTTAGAAACTTAAAATTAAGAACATGATAACACTCTTGTTTTTACAGGAGGAATAAAAACACAAACTGAAATTTAATACCAGGATTTTAAGACAGGTCTGATCACATGGCTTCTTTTGTGTGATGGGTAAGCAAAGATGATCTGCTACAATAGGGTATGGATTGCAAGATTTATGGAGAACAGAGTTCATTTGAATACTTTCTATGAAGAATGAGTAATAATTGCCAGGAAGTAGAGCACAACAAGAAAAAAATAGGGGGATTTTGACAACAGGATTTAGGAACCATTTAATTTGCTAAGGATGAGAGCACAGTAGCTCATTGATGTATTCATTCTTTTTTCCCCTATGGCACATTTCAATCTTGAGAAAATCCCAGTAATGGCTGATTGTTAGATACAGTTAGGGTGAAGTTGTTTTGCAGGGGAGCAATCTAAAGGCACTGAAGTTTGGAGTTGAAAAAACCAAGAGGATGATAGTAAAGAGAAACATGAGAAGAAAAAGTATATAATACTTTTTTTAGATTTGTATTGCCATCATTTCACACAGAATATGATACATTTTAAGTACCTAATTAATGAGCAATTTATCCATAAAAATATTTTGATCTAGTATTTCATATGAAAACTTTTAATGCAGACATTCTTACACAAATATATAAACTTATAACTACATAGGTATATATAAAAGCATTATTTGTAAACATAATTAAATATAAGTAAAAATAATTAAATTTATAACACTGTGTAGAATATTATGTAGCCTCTAGGTGAATATCATCTACAAATTATATAAAATTTTAGTTTTATGATACCATATAAGAAAATAATACTTTTATTTTATGCTTAGTATTTAAGAAAGAAAAATATAACACATGGTTAAGAATAATTTTCTTTGGATGAGCTACAGAGAATTTCTTCTTTTTATTTTCAATCTTCATATTTATATTTGTCTATTAAAACATATGCTTCCCTAGTTCAGCTGGTAAAAAATTGACCTGTAATACAGGAGACCCTGGTTTAATTCCTGGGCCAGGAAGATCCGCTAGAAAAGGGATAGGCTACCCAATCATGTATTCTTGGTCTTCCCTGGTCAGTAAGCCAATAAAAAAATCCACGTGCAATGTGGGAGACATGTGTTCAATCCATGGGTTGGGAAGATCTCCTGGAGAAGGGAAACGTTACTCACTCCAGTATTCTAGTCTGGAGAATTCCATGGACTGTATAGTCCATGGGGGTCACAAAGAGTGGGACATGACTGAGTGACTTTTACTGTCACATAAAACATATATATTGCTTTTCAAAAATAAACAGCAGGAATGTAAAGGAATCTGGGCTTTGTATAATTTATTCCAATTAACCAACTGTCTTTAGACACTGGGCATGCACAGATAGATGTACTGAAAGATGGTCAGAGGAAATGTCATGCATTTCTCAGTGTCCATTACAATTTTAGAGTTTTTCAAAGAGAATTTCATATCAAGCTATGCTTTATACCATATGAACTTAGATGTTCAGACAATAATTGATACCTAAGACCCAGGAATCCTTATACTTAAAGAGTAGACTATGAGACAGTAAGATGCTCTATCAGGAACACTTTAGCTGGGTGGTAAGTGGCTGGTTCAAGGAGACCTTTCTTTTTGATAATCTGGACATGACACATTTGAAAGAATAACTTTCATACATTGGAGAAGGAAATGGCAACCCACGCCAGTGTTCTTGCCTGGAGAATCCCAGGGACGGGGGATCCTGGTGGGCTGCCATCTATGGTGTCGCACAGAGTCAGACACGACTGTAGTGATTAGCAGCAGCAGAGGGTAGAACGGTTAAGCTTGGAGAGGTATAGAAAACTGAGTGAGTAAGCAGAAGTGAAGTGTTATTGGTCGAGAATCAAGGGACGTGAGGATGCAGAGAGGAGCGAAGAGCTGCTTGGTGTCACAGTAAGATGTAACGAGGAATAAAGAACAGGACAAATGCACAGTACGGTCACAAACAGGAACAGTGGGAGAATGGTTTAGAACGATTAGTGCTGCAGTATGCTAGAGCTGCATCGCATCCTGGTGGTGATATTCTATTGAAATTTTCTGTAAGCTCTAGTTTTGCAGCAACTGATACTATTTTATATTCTTCTTAGTTTGTTACGTGTGATGAATCTCCATTAATGAAAGTAACCAGAATGGGTCCCAGTTCCTGGAAATCATAAAAAGGGATATCTGACAGAGTTGCAAACCTGACTGCTTAACAGAATGGCCCTTTTTAAAAGACTAAACTCTTTTGCCATCTTTACAATTTTATTATTTCATCCTTCTCTTCCTGTTACCTATATTTCAGCTCTTCAATTGTCACTTTGTCTTATATTTTAAATATCACTTTCTGAAAGATTTTCAGTCTTCAGGGACATTCTTCCTTATTCTGCAGTCTCTTCTGATAGGCTTGGCCCACAGCTGGCAGAAAATATTCTAAAGCAAATACAAGTTTTATGTGTCATCTTTGGTTTCCTTGAAATCAGATTTAGAACTTAGCATTTCTTCTTAAGGATATTTGGCTATTTCTGATAATTACAATTTATCATTAAAATCTTATGCTACATTATATTTCATTGTCATAAGTTGTTCTGACATAGTTAAAATTCACATATTGATTACATTGGTGCTAAAGCAGAAAAGCAGAAGAAATAGATACTTAAGTTTGAGAGATATACATTGTGTTTTTAATGAAGGTACAGTGTAAAATTTTCTAGAGCTCATTGTCATATCAATAATTTCTCAAATTTTATGTAATATCTGTGACCCATTTCATACAAAGTATTGAACGCCAGAAAAAAAGTCACCATTCATTCTTAGGGATGTGGTATGCATTTACTAAAAGTTTTCCATGTAAGAAAAGGGAAGTCATTCTTAAATTTTTACTATTAGAGATACTACATTAGATTTATTTCTTTCAACTCAAAATATGTGAAATTTAAGTTCTGAAAATATGCAATTTAAAACCAGTCAGTCAGTCACTCGATTGTGTCCAACTCTTTGAGACCCAGTGGACTGTAGCCACTAGGCTCTTCTGTCCATGGAAATGAAGCGGGATGCCATTTCCTCTCTAGGTAATCTTGCTGACCCAGGGATTGAACCTGGGTCTCCTGCATTGCAGGCAGATTCTTAACCATCTGAGCCACCAGGGAATGACTGCCTTGAGAATTTTAGTATCCTTAAACCTCATATAGGTAATCTACCACAATGATATACTGGCATCAGATTTTAAAATAACACCTTTTACTTTTATCCAGTATTAAGCCATTAGTCTTGTGTTCGGAAACAAATTTTACTTTTAAATTTTCTTGTAGTAAATTTGTATAAATAAGTCTTGGGATAAATAACAGCCATACTTTTAATCTTCTCACTATGTTGCTGTATTCTACAACACAATTACCAATGGACTATAATCTTGAGATGCATTTAATGATCTTTACTACCCCAGGAACAAGGCTTGGGCTTTTAAAAGGACAGGATTAGCAAACAGTAGTCATCATAAATGGACGTAGTCATTGAAACTGTCTTGAGGGTTAGAATCTTTGCCATCATTAGTAACACTCTAATTTGCTCAGCAATGAGAAATCAATCTGTAAGGGAGGATAGATATATATATTGCTGTTTTCCAGAAGGCTGCTAATGATAAGCATAAAGGTATCACAAGGTTGACATTGCAAAGATTTGTTTTTATTATTGTACAAAACAACTAAGTTAGAAGAATTGGTCTGATATGTAATTTGTTTTCCATGACCACTCACAAAAATTGAGTGAAAGCAATAGACTTTCCTTACTATCCATCCTGCAGAAACTGGTGGAGAAATTTGTAAGGGCAAATTTGTTCATTTTATTGTTAAAAATATATTTTTTTGCCAAAACTTGATAATAATAACTAATATAAAAAGGAAAACAGTACTTAAAATTTAATGAAATGGGAACAGATAATAGTTTCTTTCTTTAGCTCATTTAAAACAACTCTACATTAAATTAATTTTCAGTAATGTTAAAAGTTAAAAAGCTAATTTCTTAAACTTTTAAAATGTATATTATACTCTAACATACTTATGAATGAGTCTACTATAAACATGTTTCATTGAATTGAATATTATGTAATTGTATATAGATAGCCTTAAATTCAGTAAGCAGTTTGTAGTAAGTTAGAAAATTGCATTTTAATTTGCAATTTCTTTTTTATCTACTAATGAAAGTTTTGCTGAATTATCTGCTTAAAGGTCAAAATGCTAATTAGGATTTTCTCATCAGTGATAATTCAAATATGTGAGAAAATGATGACATTAGCGTTTTATCTTCCTGAGTTAACTTGTTTTGTACTCCATTGTCTTTTCAAGATTCTGATCACAATGAAGCCAATTTATAACATTTAATACTATCCATTTCAATGCAACAAATCCATTCTTGCTAACGGAACACATTATATGAATTTCATCACAATTTTCTCTTTTCCAAAAGTTATTCCATAGCATAAAACTTTAATAAGCCTAATTTTACTTTTTTAAATTTATTTTTTAATTGAAGGATAATTGCTTAACAGACTTTTGTTGTTTTCTGTCAAACCTCAACATGAATCAGCCATAGGTATACATATATCTCCTCCCTCTTGAACCTCCCTCCCATCTCCCTCCCCACCCCCACCCCTCTAAGTTGATACAGAGCCCCTGTTTGAGTTTACCGAGCCATACAGCAAATTCTCTTTGGCTATCTGTTTTACATATGGTAATGTAAGTTTCTATGTTTCTCTTTCCATATATCTCGCCCTCTCCTCTCCTCTTCCTATGTCCTTAAGTCTGTTCTCTATGTCTGTTTCTCCATTGCTGCCCTGTAAATAAATTCTTCAGTAAGTAAAAAATAGGCTTAAATAAGCTTAATTTTACTGATCACATTTGAAAGTACAACTAGAATATAACACTTTACATCAACAAAAGGTTTTCTTACATCTAAAACATTTTTATTTTTAGAATGAGAGTTACATTTAAAATTTTTCATTTTACAATTTAGAATCTCTCAATCAAGGAGTATTAATAATTTCACCTTATCCATTTGCAAGCAGCTCTTTTTCCCCTTTCCTGTTTGTCTATTTCTGTCCTCCTGAAACCTTAATTATGACAATGAGATCACTGCTGCTGCTGCTAAGTCACTTCAGTCGTGTCTGACTCTGTGCAACCCCACAGACAGCAGCCCACCAGGCTCCCCCGTCCCTGGGATTCTCCAGGCAAGAACACTGGAGTGGGTTGCCATTTCCTTCTCCAATGCAGGAAAGTGAAAAGTGAAAGTGAAGTCACTCAGTTGCATCAGACCCTCAATGACCCCATGGACTACAGCCTTCCAGGCTCCTCTGTCCATGGGATTTTCCAGGCAAGAATACTGGAGTGGGTTGCCATTGCCTTCTCCGAATGGGATCACTAGGCAGCGTTTAACCTAACTCCCGACTTTTGCTGTACTGAATGTACACAAGGCCTTGCAAAACCTGTTGATTCTTTTCCTAGATTAAAAGAATTAAGACTGGATAAATAAGTAATTAAAAATCACAAACTCTGTACTCCCAACAGGCCCTTCAGGCAGGCCATGCAGGAAAGGTAGCATCTAAAGAAAATCATAAGGAATCAACCAGGTTTTTAGAAGGGGAAATGATGCAGAACTTAACCTCCTCCATCATTGTTTCCCTAAGATTCCCTTTTACTCTTTTAAAACTGGCACAGCTGAGCAGAATCTTCAGAGTTAGTTCTGAGACATGAGGACCTCTTTTACCTCGGTTGCCAAGCCTCCTGAATACAGCAACCTTCCATTCCTACCAGCACTTGTCTCTCTCACCACTGTTTTAGTGGTGAGCAGCTGGACCTGAGTTCAGTAACATAGTCTATTATATGTGCTATGTGATTTAAGAATCCATAGCATATACCATAATATTTTGTTTGTGAGAAAGCTTGTGGAACAATGAAATCTATTCATTCAAATGAACATCTCTATCTGTATAGTGTGGGCTGTAAAAGATTCACAACTTAGAAGTTGAGAGTTATGTTTTATTCATTAAGTTTTAGGACTTAAGCCCAGGAGGCAGCATCTCAAGTAACCCTGAGAGAACTGCTTCAAGGAGGCAAGGGGAGGAGCCAGGTTATATAGAAGTTTTGCATCAAAGCACAGGGAGACTGAACATCAAATGTTATTGTTAATTAAAGAAAATCAGATATTGCAAGTTAAATAATGTAGCACTTTTCTATGCATGGGAAGATGCAAGAGTCTGGGCTCACTGGAACCATTCCTTTCATATGCACTTCAGCTATCTGAGGACCAGTATCCTGTGCTTTCACATCTCAAGCTTCCTTTCTTCAGTGCACACCTATTCTTCTTCATCCTGAGTTCCCTTAGGGCTCACTGCTCACATTGGAGGGCTATCGTCACTGATGACTGGGACACCCTCGTTTAGGGATAGGGCAGGGAATAGTCCATTTCTGAGTACAAACATAGCTGTGCCCTATAAAATGAAAGTATATATAAAAGGGTACAAGTCATTTGATTTAAGTCACACACATGTAAGTGTAATTCCCAATAGTAAAGTCCATGTGTGTGTGTGTGTAATCAAATCCACATGGCTTTAAAATAACAGTATACCTTAAACATTTACACAATGATATGTTCATGACATTGAAGAGATGGCACATTCCACAGGCACAATTTAAGAAAGCTTAATTAAGGGCCAATTTCAAAACCTGTGCTGGCTTCAGAGGGAAAAATGAAGAGTAGTAGACAGTCTGAAGGAAAAAATATTCAGCAGTTGTAGTTG
Source organism: Oryx dammah (assembly GCF_014754425.2). Lineage (NCBI taxonomy): Eukaryota > Metazoa > Chordata > Mammalia > Artiodactyla > Bovidae > Oryx > Oryx dammah. Next base: position 140,197,922 of record NW_024070186.1, read on the forward strand.
GAAAAAGGCTGTCCAATAGGGGCTATGCCTTTAGTAAAGAAACTCAACCTTCCTCACTTTCTTTGTTTGATTTCCCATGGTTGGTATCTTTGGCCCAAGTCAACTGCATAGAGAAGGTCTTAATATAGTCCATAGAGGTCAGTGTCCTGGATTACCAACCAGGATAGAAAAGAAAAAAAAAAAAAGAGAGAGAGAGATAGAGAGAACTGGAGGAAGAAATGAAGGAAGACATCTAGTTTGTATTTTCAGCATCTAGTATGTTTGTGAAGTTGAAGACTCACCATGGTAAAGATGTCAGTTTTCCTCAATCTGTCTATAGGATAAGTACAAACAGATTGAAATCCCAGGAAAATATATTTTAGAAAGCTACAATATGAATTTGAAAATTGATAAGAAAAGCAAACTAAAATAGCCTAAACAACTCTGGAAAAAAAAGTCAAAGCATTGCCACTATCTTATTTCAAGACTTAATATAAAGCTTGGGTTTCCCTGGTGGCTCAGAGGTTAAAGCGTCTGCCTCCAATGCGGGAGACCTGGGTTTGATCCCTGGGTCGGGAAGATCCCCTGGAGAAGGAAATGGCAACCCTCTCCAGTATTCTTGCCTGGAGAATCCCATGGACGGAGGAGCCTGGTAGGCTGCAGTCCATGAGGTCGCAAAGAGTTGGACACAAGTGAGCGACTTCACCTCAATATAAAGCTACATAAATCAAGATTGTGTGTGTGTGTCAGTCACTCAGTCATGTCTGACTCTTTGTGACCACATGGACTGTAACCCAACAGGCTCCTCTGTTCATGGGATTCTACAGGCAAGGATTCTTAGTCAAAAAGATGATAACATAGATCAGAGGACACAATAATAGACCCACATATGTAACTCCATCTTAGTAGAAAGCCAAAAAGTGCTTTGAGTGTTAAAAAAAACAATGTTCATGTATGCTACCATATGTGAAATAGATTGCCAGTACAGGTTCAATGCTTAAAACAGGGCACTCAGGGCCGGTGCACTGGAACAACCCTGAGGGATGGGATGGGGAGGAAAGTGGGAGGAGGCTTCAGGGTGGGGGACACATGTACTCCCATGGCTGATTCATGTCAATGTACGACAAAACCACTACAGGGTTGTAAAGTAATTAGCTTCCAATTAAAATAAATGAATTAATTTACAAAAAAAATCAATATCCAATATCACACAAACTGATCAAAACGAAATGAATATATTTTAAAATAAAAGTATTTCAGTTCAGCTCAGTTCAGTCACTCAGTCGTGTCCAACTCTCTGTGACCCCATGAATTGCAGCACACCAGGCCTCCTTGTCCATCACCAACTCCCGGAGTTCACCCAAACTCATGTGCATCGAGTTGTTGATGCCATACAGCCATCTCATCCTCTGTCGTCCCCTTCTCCTCCTGCCTCCAATCCCTCCCAGCATCAGAGTCCTTTCCAATGAGTCAATTCTTCGCATCAGGTGGCCAAAGTACTAGAGTTTCAGCTTTAGCACCAATCCTTCAAATAAACACCCAGGACTGATCTCCTTTAGGATGGACTGGTTGGATCTCCTCGCAATCCAAGCAACTCCATACCACAGTTCAAAAGCATCAATTCTTCGACTCTCAGCTTTCTTAACAGTCCAACTCTCACATCCATACATGACTACTGAAAAAACCACAGCCTTGACTAGACTGACTTTTGTTGACAAAGTAATGTCTCTTCTTTTTAATATGCTACCTAGGTTGGTCATAACTTTCCTTCCAAAGAGTAAGTGTCTTTTAATTTCATGGCTTCAATCACCATCTGCAGTGATTTTGGAGCCCCCCAAAATAAAGTCTGACACTGTTTTCACTGTTTCCCCATTTTTTTCCCATAAAGTGATGGCACCAGATGCCATGATCTTCGTTTTCTGAATGTTGAGCTTTAAGCCAACTTTTCCACTCTCCTCTTTCACTTTCATCAAGAGGCTTTTTAGTTCCTCTTCACTTTCTACCATAAGGGTGGTGTCATCTGCATATCTGAGTTTACTGATATTTCTCCCAGCAATCTTGATTCCAGCTTGTGCTTCTTCCAGCCCAGCGTTTCTCATGATGTACTCTGCATAGAAGTTAAATAAGCAGGGTGACAATATACAGCCTTGACGTACTCCTTTTCCTATTTGGACCCAGTCTGTTGTTCCTTGTACAGTTCTAATTGTTGCTTCCTGACCTGCATATAGGCTTTTCAAGAGGCAGGTCAGGTGGTCTGGTATTCCCATCTCTCTCAGAATTTTCCACAGTATATTGTGATCCACACAGTCAAAGGCTTTGACATAGTCAATAAAGCAGAAATAGATGTTTTTCTGGAATTCTCTTGCTTTTTCCATGAGCCAAAGGATTTTGGCAATTTGATCACTGGTTCCTCTGCCTTTCCTAAAACCAGCTTGAATTTATTTTTATTAAATATAAAATAGAATATATTTTTGAAACTGTGGCTTTTAATGGTATGACAAAACCTTTAATTTTATCAAATAGAACGTATACTTGTGGATGCAAGTTATTTTTTTATCAGAAAGAAAAATTATTCCAATGTTAATTCTAACTCTGTGCCTTTTATTCTTAACAGATAGAAACATCACAAAGTTATATCTTCATAAAGAAATAGAAGGGATTAGAACAAATTTTTCTATAGTGATATAACTCACTTCTTTAAGGTTTTTCTAAATTATATCCAAATCTTACTCTGATTTATCATAAAAATGTTTAAATATCTGTATGTGGATAATTAGGCTTCCCAGGTGGCACTAGTGGTAAAGAAACTCCCTGTCAATGAAGGAGAAGCAAGAGATGAGGGTTCAATCCCTGGAGGAGAGCATGGCAACCTACTCCAGTATTTTTGCCTGGAGAATCCCATGGACAGAGGAACCTGGTGGGCCATAGCCCATAGGGTCACAAAATGTCAGACATGACTAAAGTGACAGCATGCACAGATAACTAGATTTAACTTCTTCTTTAATGTTGCTAAATAATAATTTGAGAACAGTCTAGATTGAAAAATACTTTGTTACTAGGCGCTTGATTCATTTGATCCTTCCTTGTACATATGTTATTGAAAACAATTATTACTTTGCCGAGGATTTTGCAATGTAAGATATAAAAATAAAATATGATCTAACTAACATATGACATTCCTTGGAAAGTCAGGAGAAAATTCCCTTTTGAAGGACACTTGAGAAAGGGAATACTGCTGGGTCATAGATCTTTTCTGCAGATCAACTTTAGGAAATGAGACACTTGGACCGTAAAGATATGGCCTGTTCTTGCCTTCAAACATTTTGTATCCTGATAGGTGTAGATGTCCCAATGGAAAGGGCATCATTCTATGTAATACAGGAGGGGAAATGCTCCATCCATATAATTTGTAATGCAATGATTTCCCTTGCTTATGTGTATGTTTGTACTCAGTCACTAAGTCATGTCCAACTTAAATTTCTAAGGACTTGTAAAATAAACTGATACTATAAAATAATAGGAAGTGCTACAGAGTTAGTATGTTTACTATTATTATAGTGTTTTTGCAGAAAAAAATTACAAAAGAATAGTTTTCTTATATTTAGAATAGTGGTAAATCAGATGGACCTTAAATATATTTGCATCTTTCTTTTTAATAGTGTTGTTTCGCTAGTATGATAATATATTATCAAAGAAATTTTACTCTTGACATAATGCAGCTTTCCAGATTTAAAAGCAGAATGTAGCAACACAATTTATAAGCTCAAGATGACAATGAACTCAAGAAAAAGCAAAGTTTAAACAATTATTTCATCTCACAGTCATGTAAATAACATAGTGGTTCAAGTGTAGGCAATGGAGGTAGACCTTAGTGTTTCAAACCCTGCACTAACCCTTACTAGTTAATTGTGTGACCACAGACAAGTTAATTAGCCTCTATATGCTTCATTGTTATCATCTTTAAATATTGGGATAACTTCTGGTTCTTAAATATTAATTATGCATATTAAATAATTTAATAAATGCATGGTAATTAGAATAATATCTACCCTATAGTACAGTTTTATTATTATTAATGAAAGTTACTAGAGAACAAGCTAAAATTCAGGCTTACTACTTCTCATAACAGGAGTCAGCAAACTTACTGTAAAATGTCAAACAGTAAATAAATGTTGGCTTTCTGGGCAATTGACTTTATTACAATTATTTTGTTTTGACCTTGTAGCCCCCCAAAAAACCAATGATAACATGCAAATGAAGGGGTGTGGGAGTGACATATTTAAATATTCTGTAGAAAAGTAGGCAGCAAGCCAGATTTGGCCCATGAGCTGTAGTTTGTTGAAAGCAACAGCTTGAAATTCCTTCTTCTTTTTTTTTTTTTTATGAGAAACAAACTTAAAGTGATTCTCTCTTTTTATAAATATAATAAATATTTTATGAATATGCTCAAAAAATCTACTTGATGAAGGTCAATTCTGTCAATTTATGGATCACAGTCAAGGCATGTCACTTTGGAATTTGATTGGGGGGTTTGGGGTGCAGGGAATGAATTTCAAACCTCAAAGAAAACATACTGGCCTTAGTTCAGGAGCTGCAAAAAGATATGAAATATCAGGGACCCAAACATTGAGTATTTTTATTAATCTGGCATACATCCCATGGACTATATGCCAAAAGCAGCCAACAATAAAACAATCTTTTTCCAATTACAATATTGAATTGACCTTGCACTACTTGGCTTAATTGAAAGTCCAATATGATGAGAAATATTACTTTCTCAGATGTTGTTATTGCAGTAGATAAATGATTCAATCTCAAAGATATCTAAAATAGCAGAGAAAGAAATTCAAATAGCCTAAAGATGTTGGAAAGAAAGAAGCAAGAAAATCCATTACATTGGACTTCTTATATAATAATTTGATACAGAGTATATCATGTGAAAAACCAGAAGAAATAAACAGTTTTAAAGACATTTTACTGCAATTATTTAAATGCATATATGTGTGTGTATATATATATATACACATATATATACACACACACTTACTGGAATTCCAAGGGATCCAATGTTTAAAATTTTGCTTCCTCTGTAGTGGGCATGAGTTCAATTCCTGTGGGAGAACCAAGATCCTGGGTGATGGACAGTGTGCCCTCCCCTTTGAAAATGGATACTTAACAACTGTCAGCCTTAATAAGGAGTTAAACTGAGATAAATTCAAATTAGCAAAAACTGACTTTATTCAAGAAGAGCAGAGGGATTGCAATTCAGGAAATTCATGCTGTAACCACTATAGGAGAGTCCAGTGAGGGTTTAGGGTGGACTGGTTTTGTAGGCAAGGAATGCAGAGAGAGGAAACTCCAGTCAGAGTCCAGAAGGTAAGTTCATTGGCTTGAGGATGGGGAAAGATTCTTGGCAAGTGTTCATTAGTAAGGAGATAAGTCTTGGACTTTTATACATCAGACATTTAATGGAAATCAGTCTCTCACTTCTTACACTGCATCTTCTGAGAGGTCATGTATGAATAAAATGCAGTTTCATTATAGAAGGAAATCCTTTCACACATTTGTGTGGCTTATGTTTTGTGGCACTCTATATTAAAGATGCAAATGCTCACACATTCACACACTTAGGACTGCAAAGATGCAAAATTGTACCCTTGAAAATGGAATGCTTCAATCTATATTCCATGTCATATTTTTCTTTCAGAACTGTGCTGTGTCACATTTCTGTTTCTGCTGTGATGGCTCTTGATCCAGTTTCTCTGCTGTGTTGAGTTTAGAGGGATCAGTCTTTGTCTACCCAGACTTGAACAGAGTGCTTGGCATAAACTAGGCATTTAATACACTTTTACTGAATAAATTAATGCGTGTCAGTGTCAGTAATGTCTATCTGCTTTTCCATCGCACAGGAAAATTCACCACTATAGTTCTGTTCGGTTTCACCTTGGCTGGTCATGGCGTAAGTTTTTACCATCCATCAAGCCCCATCACCATATGCTGTATTCAGCATGAGATCTCAGCTAAACAATGCTCAGAACTTGAGCAGACAGAGGTGGAGAGTAGAATGGAGGGATGTCAGTACCCCACACTTGAGGACAGATGGATGCTGAGTACCACACACAGCCTACTCACATCTAAAGAAAATAACTCTACTGTTAAATCTCTCATAACCTCTTTTCCTTATCTATCTGATGGTTTTACTCAATGGTCTTTGGGGCAGACCACTTACTCTGTTAGCAGGCATTTGGATCTTTCGTCTTTGCAGTTTTGATGTTAATTCTTCATTGTCTCTCACGTGAAACAATCTGTTCCTGTATATTTCTTTTTTTGTGGTATTTTTAAATGCAAGTTTAGTTTCTTCAGTTGTTTTAATATTCAGATTATCTGTTTTATCATGGTCAAATTAAGGTACTTCATAGATTTTGAGAAACTGGTTCATTTCTTACAGGTTATTGAATTTTTGAGCATAAAGTTTTAGTGTTACTGTGTTGTTCTTTTCAAAGCTGCACGACCTGTAGCAAACTCTTTGATGATTTGAGTCTTTGTCATTTCACCTTTATTAGTTTTGTTAGTGGTTTCTCAATTTCATTTATTTTTTTCAAACAGCTTCTTGTTTTATTGATTTTTTTTTATTGTTCCTTATGGTATTTTGAGCCATTTTGTTTTTGACAGTTGACTAAATCAGATGAAATTATATATCTATAGACTACTGTCATTTGCAACTGATATCCGTTATGTACAGCTTATAGATATGTACATTTGCATAAGAAAAGAAAAGCAAAAACAGTGATATAGGAGTTCATTTTAGAGATTTCTGCTACAGCTTCCTCCAGAAGCTCCATCTTCCACTTGCTCCTCTTTTTTGGTCAGTGCTTGTGATGGAGAGTTACACTTCTTTGTCCACACCATGTTGACCACAACTACATATACAATGTGTCTTTAGTATTGCCATTATTGGAAGTGGTAGCATAAACTCTGTCTATTGATCAGTAAGAGTTCAGTGGTCATGTCTAGCATGCTAATAAAGATGCAAAAGGAAGCTACACAATAGCTCAGGATGGTCATGCTCTCCCAACATCAGGAGCAGAAAAGAATAACTTATTGAGTCAGACCATTTTCAAATCCTTGCTGAAGAAAATGCCTGGGCATAATCTTTTGTGATCTTATTCTAAAAGGAAAAAAATCATGTAATAACTTTTTCTGTTAGGATAATTCCAATAGAATCTGAAATTTCACCTGAAGCCACTTGCCTACCTGTTTCAACATCTGCTTAATTGTAGAGAAGCAGATGTATATGTTAGAACTGGGGGACTTCTTCAGTGGTCCAGTGGTAAGACTCCACACTCCCAATGGAGGGGTCCTGGATTCCATCCTTGGTCTGGGAACTAGATCCCACATGCTATAATTAAAAATTTGCATGCTACAACTAATGAAATTGCATGCCACAATGAAGATCACAAGTGCTGCAACTAAGACTCTGTGCAGCTATATATATATATATATATCAGTTCAGTTCAGTTCAATTCAGTCGCTCAGTCATGTCCGACTCTTTGTGATCCCACGAATTGCAGCACGCCAGGATTCCCTGTCCATCACCAACTCCTGGAGTTCACTCAAATTCATGTCCATTGAGTCGGTGATGCCATCCAGCCATCTCATCCTCTGTTGTCCCCTTTTCCTCCTGCCCCCAATGTCTCCCAGCATCAGAGTCTTTCCTAATGAGTCAACTCTTTGCATGAGGTGGCCAAAGTACTGGAGTTTCAGCTTTAGCACCAATCCTTCAAATAAACACCCAGGACTGATCTCCTTTAGAATGAATGTGTATGTGTATATATATAAAAGAAAAAGAAGTGGGAACAGAGGAAATACTACCCAAGTCAAACTGTCATTTTCCCATGTGTTCTGCTTGTCTGTAGTGATTGTAACAGAAATGATCCTGGATCTAACAGGCTTTGTGCTTTCTATAAATCTTATATTTAAGATATTAATACAAGTAGTTTTGGATGCTAGCAGTTTTCAAAAAGACAGACCTAGAAACTTAGCAGCAGCAGCAGTAGGTGTATTAGGCAGCAGAATAATATTTTTTAAAAGTTCTTAGACATAATTTTAAAGGAAGTCCATAAATAGTATGCTTCTGTGATGTGCTCAGTCCTGTCTGACTCTTTGCAACCACATGCACTGTAGCTTGCCAGGATCCTCCATTCATAGGATTCTCCAAACAAGAATACTGGAGTGGATTTTCATTTCCTCCTCCAGGAGATCTCTGACCCAGGGATTGAACCCATGTCTCTTGGGTCTCCTGCAGCGGTAGGCAAATTGTTTAACACTGCACCATCAGGGAAGCAGCATAAATGACATAGTATTTAGTTAACTAGTTCTAGGCAGTTAACTAGTTCTATGTAGTTCATAGCTACAATATGGTAGTTAGAATAGCTAACATAAAATTGATTATTTTCTCTGATTTCTGATAAAATCTAATAGATGAAACAAGACTATTTTCATGACAAGTGGGAAAAGTAAACATGCTTCACTGACATTTAATTAACATAATGATTGTCCTCACTTTTTCATTACTTTTCAATCCAAAGTATAATAGCAAATACTATCCATGTGTATAGTAATAGTTGTTGTCAAGCGTGCATAAGCAATATATTTTTTCTTTTACTTTGCCTGAGTTAAAGAGTATTATTTATGTTTTTAAACATATAGTCCATAATATTTAAGATTCTATAGACTTAGAGAGTATAAGACTCTCACGTAGTTTTTAAAGAAATAAAATATAGTCCCCCAAAAAATCTTCCAACAATACTCCCATTTTGGAGTAGGGCATTTGACAAATGTGTCCATCTGCCCACTGAATCATTGATTTTGGTGATGATTTCTTACTATGTAAGGGGTCTTCTCTTGAGTTTGACAGCTTTTGATGAAAATATGAAATTAGAGAAGAATAACCTGAGTTAAGACAGATAATCAACGTTATCCCAGGCACTGAAGATAAGTATCCCCATCTTGTTCTCAGATTGATGATTTACTTACCAAAAAAGCACTGAGGAAAATGAAGACTATCACAAGTGATTGAGGAGATGAGCAGAAAAGATAAAAGTGTCATAAACGGAGTTTAATTTGAACACTGTACTCTCCAAATACCCAATGATATTTGAAAGAATTAGAGGGAAATGTTAAAACACACATTCCATACGTAACTGCAACAGTGCAATATGATGAAAGCAATGAAAAAAAAAGACTAGTTAATATTTGATAAAATTATAAGGTAGATAAACAAGTGACATGAAATTTGTTTAATGGAAAATAATGGGATTCTGTTAGGAAAAATGAGAGCATACACTGCAGTAGAAATTATCCATGTCATGTTTTGGTATCTTTCCACTTTAGGTTACAAAAGTTAGAGCTGAAAATCTTTAGGAACTCACTAAAATGTTGGCATACTTTTATTCTATATCCTTAAGAAGAAAAACTGGATGATATTTCATAATTTATCTATGTGTGTTTCTGTTTCTCTGGATACTAAAAGGAAATAGAATTATAGAAAGAGGAAAGCTTAACAAGCATTATTTAGAGTATCTTCAACTACTCATTTTTCCTCTAAAAGGAAGTGGTTGGGGAGGTGGTGATTATAAAGAGACTTCAAACTGGATAAGAAAAAGACTTTATTTTTGAGGCCAATGTTAATTGCTTTTTATGTTTATGAATTTATTTTTTAAGTCTTGCTTAAGGGTTTACAATATGTATTTTTCTTATCAAAATTTAGTCCACCTTCAACTAATAATTTACCACACTCCATAAGAATCTTGCCACAGAATGTTTCGATTTAACGTGATCTGTTCTTTGTGCTATCGTTGCCATGCACCATTTTTTTTTTCCTTTGGTTGAATGTTTCTATATATTTTTATTATTCTTTTATTCTTTTAGATTTATGTTTTACTGAAGGATAATTGCTTTATAGACTTTTGTTGTTTTCTGTCAAACCTCAACATGAATCAGCCATAGGTAGACATATATCCCTTTTGAGCCTCCCTCCCATCTACCTCCCAACTCCACACGTCTAGGTTGTTACAGAGCCCATGTTTGAGTTTCCTGAGCCATACAGCAAATTCCCATTGGCTATCTATTTTAAATATGGTAATATAGGTTTCCATGTTACTCTTTCCATACATCTCACCCTCTCCTTTCCTCTGCCCACGTTCATAAGTCTATTTGTATGTCTGTTTCTCCACTGCTGCCCTGTAAACAAATTCTTCAGTACCATTTCTCTAGATTCCGTATATATGTGTTGGAATACAATATTTATCTTTCTCTTTCTGGCTCTTTCTGCCCAGTGTGAGGTGATATCTCATTGTGGTTTCGATTTGCATTTCTCTAATAATAAGCCAACCTAGAAAGCATATTAAAAAGCAGAGACATTCCATTGCCAACAAAGGTCCGTCTCATCAAGGCTACAGTTTTTTCAGTAATCATGTATGGATGTGAGACTTGGACTATAAAGGAAGCTGAGTGCCGAAGAATTGATGCTTTTGAACTGTGGTTTTGGAGAAGACTCTTGATTGTCCCTTGGACTGCAAAGAGATCCAACCAGTCCATCCTAAAGGAGATTGATCAGTCCTGAGTGCTCATTGGAAGGACTGAAGTTGAAGCTAAAACTCCAATATTTTGGCCACCTAATGCAAAGAACTGACTCACTTGAAAAGACCCTGATGCTGGGAAAGATTGAGGGCAGGAGGAAAAGGGGATGACAGAGGATGAGATGGTTGGATGGCATCACTGCCTCAATGGACATGGGTTTGGGTAGGCTCTGGGAGTTGGTGATGGACAGGGAGGCCTGGTGTGCTGCAGTCCATGGGGTCACAAAGAGTAGCACAGGACTGAGCGACTGAACTGAACCAATTTTGGATAGAGAAGAGAGGAACAGAATTTAATCAAGTAATCCTCTTTATCTGTCTTCTAATATAAATACAAATCACATCACAACAACATATTTTTTCATGCTTTGAATAATGCCAAACTAACTGCTTTGCCCTTCACTTTCCTCAAAGTTCTCAGTTAAGTGAATATACTTTCACTCTCCACTTATCCCTTAATCTCTTATATGTTCCTCTTAGTCTTCAGTTTATAGTATTGTGTCCTTCATGGTTAGATCAGTTTAAGGATCCAAGTCAAACATGTAAAGTGTCAAATTAGAATGCATAAAACAATAGAGCAGCAGTTAAAATTGCATGTACCATATAAAAACGATGAGCCTTAAAGTATCACCCCATTAGAAAAGACCAATTAAAAACTGTGGCTCTTTCATTCTTCCCTGACGGTCATTAGACCAGAGGTTTAGCAGATTGGAAATTTGGTCTGAATTACCTAACACCATTGCATGCTTCAAAAATAAGCCTAATTCTTTCTCTAATACCACAAAATTCCAAGCTAAATTTTACATATTATTTGAATTTTTATAATTATATCAACAGGTATTAAATAAGAAAAAGAGAATGTATTGCCATATGAAAACAACTTTAAAATTAACTTTGCATCAGCTTCCCAGGTTGCTTGCTCTTGGCATTGTCACAAAGCTCACCATCAGTTTACCAAATCCATAGATATCGTCTTTGCAGGTTAGATCCCTTCAGACTGTTATGAATGTCTTCAGAAACTAGTTTGCTTCTAGTTTTGGAAATAGGCTTGCTTTTGTGTGTTTGGTGAAGGTTGTTTATATTGCCTAAGTTAATGTGTAGGGGCTTTCTCTGGACTATAAAGAGAGCTGAGCACCAAAGGATTGATGCTTTTGAACTGTGGTGTTGGAGAAGACTCTTGAGAGTCCCTTGGACTGCAAGGAAATCAAACCAGTCAATCCTAAAGGCAATCAGCCCTCAATATTCATTGGAAGGACTGATGCTGAAGCTGAAACTCCAATACTTTGACCACCTGATGTGAAGAACAGACTCCTCAGAAAAGACCCTGATGCTGAGAAAGATTGAAGGCACGAGGAGAAGGGAACAACAGAGGATGAGATGAATGGATGGCATCACCAACTTGATGGACATGAGTTTGAGTAAGCTCCGGGAGTTGGTATGGATGGGGAAGCCTGGCCTGCTGCAGTCCATGAGGTCACAAAGAGTGGGACATGACTGAGCAATAGAACTGAACTGAACTGAATGTATAGGAACTGAAGAATTATCACATAAGAATGGGAGAAGGAGTAACTGAGCACAGAATTGTAAGCTATAAATTAAGGTAGCTGCTGTTATTTAGGAGATAACAAGAAAGGACAGAAAAAAAAAAAAAGAAGGGAATAAAGTAGGAGTCAATATTACATTTTTTTCTCCAAATACAATCCTTTGGGAGAATGAAAGTAAAATTGACAGAAACATAATTTTTTCCCCAAACTTCTTAGCTATTGCTTAAATCCTACTGCTTATCTAGGCTCTTGAGTCTACAAAATGGCATTGACTATCAGCAAAATTTCTCAGAATATGACTGCTTAACTGTGACCTTTATAGAAACCCTGTATAATAAGTTGATTCATTAGATTTTAGCATAGCCATCATGTCACAACCCTCTCATTGTGTCTTTATAATTTGTTTTCCATAACTTCTCTGTCCTCCAATTTATGAAATACCAGTGATTGCTGCTTTTCTGGGTTGTCAGGAAAAGCAAGACTAGTTGACTTTAAGAATCTCAAGAAAATTATTTCATGTAGAATTCCACCTCAAGTGAAAATCAAAAATGTTTATACTACCAATATTCATATTGTTTAAATTCCAGTAAGGTTATTATTGTGCTTATAACCATTCCTGATTTAGTCTTATCAACTTTACAACCCTCATTCTTTGTATATTTTTCATGTGAGCAGGTAGTTCTAAGATCATGTTCCATAGAGGCAAAGGCTGAGACATAGCTATATAAAGTCATTCAGGATAAAACTATAAAGAAGTGAGAGAAACATACATAGGGAAGAGGTAAAGACCAAGCTAACATGTGATTTATGTGAAGGCTAACTTCTCTGGTCCCATGAGTAGCTCTTGAGCAAAAGCCCAACTAACAGACAAGGGGATTAAGTTCAGTCATTGATCAGAAATTGTCTAAGAGTGAAAAGAGAGAGAGAAGGAGAGAGGAGGATCATAGCCTACCAAGCACTGCCCATTGAGGACAATTTTGGTTATTGTATGCAAACATGAGTCATTCCCTTTCAAGACCTCCAACAACTAGTATGGGAACAGTAGCCTTGTAATAAAAATCTGGATGAGGAATCAACAGTACCTGCTAATAGAACAGAAGCAGTGAGCAAAAAATGAAGTCGACAAATATTTTTTATTTTTCTTAAAAGATCATAGATGAGCCTAGTGAGCAAATTTCATTTTGATATACACCAGCCATCTTTGCCATCACAAACATTTGGAGACAGATGAATTTGGCACTCCCAGAATCTTGTTTCAAATGTCATTCAGTTCAGTTCAGTTCAGTTCAGTATTCAGTCATGTCTGACTCTTTGAGACCTCATGAACCACAGCACACCAGGCCTCCCTGTCCATCACCGACTCCCCGAGTCTACCCGTCCTCATGTCCATTGAGTCGGTGATGCCATCCAACCATCTTATCCTCTGTCGTCCCCTTTTCCTGCCCTCAATCTTTCCCAGCATCAGAGTCTTTTCAAATGAGTCAGCCCTTTGCATCAGGTGGCCAAAGTATTGGAGTTTCAGCTACAATATCAGTCCTTCCAATGAACACCCAGGACCAATCTCCTTTAGGATGGACTGGTTGGATCTCTTTGGAGTCCAAGGGACTCTCAAGAGCCTTCTCCAACACCACAGTTCAAAAGCATCAATTCTTCAGCTCTCAGCTTTCTTTATAGTCCAACTTTCACATCCATATATGATTACAGGAAAAACCATAGACTTGCAGAGACAGACATTTGTTGACAAAGTAATGTCTCTGCTTTTTAATATGCTATCTAGGTTGGTCAGAACTTTCCTTCCAAGGAGTAACTGTCTTTTAATTTCATGGCTGCAATCACCATCTGCAGTGATTTTGGAGACCTCAAAATAAAGTCAGCCACTGTTTCCACTGTTTCTCCATCTATTTACCATGAAGTGATGGGACTGGATGCCATGACTTACATTTCTGAATGTTGAGCTTTAAGACAACTTTTTCACTCTCCATTTTCACTTTCATCAAGAGGCTCTTTAGTTCTTCTTCACTTTCTGCCATAAGGGTGGTGTCATCTGCATATCTGAGGTTATTGATATTTCCCCCAGCAATCTTGATTCCAGCTTGTGCTTCTTCTAGCCTAGTGTTTCTCATGATGCACTCTGCATATAAGTTAAATAAGCAGGGTGACAATATACAGCCTTTGATGTACTCATTTTTCTATTTGGACCCAGTCTGTTGTTCCATGTCCAGTTCTAACTGTTGCTTCCTGACCTACATACAGGTTTCTCAAGAGACAGGTCAGGTGATCTGGTATTCCCATCGCTTTCAGAATTTTCCACAGTTTATTGTGATCCACACAGTCAAAGGCTTTGGTCTATTCAATAAATTAGAAATAGATGTTTTTCTGAAACTCTCTTGTTTTTTCCATTATCCAGCAGATGTTGGTAATTTGATATCTGGTTCCTCTGCCTTTTCTAAAACCAGCGTAAACATCTGGAAGTTCACGGTTCACGTATTGCTGAAGCTTGGCTTGGAGAATTTTGAGCATTACTTTATTACTGTGTGAGATGAGTGCAATTGTGCAGTAGTTTGGGCATTCTTTGGCATTGCCTTTCTTTGGGATTGGAATGAAAACTGACCTTTTCCAGTCCTGTGGTCACTGCTGAGTTTTCCAAATTTGCTGTCATGTTGAGTGCAACACTTTCAAAGCATCATCTTTTAGGATTTGAAATAGCTCAACTAGAATTCCATCACCTCCATTAGCTTTGTTCATAGTGATGCTTTCTAAGGCTCACTTGACTTCACATTCCAGGATGTCTGGCTCTAGGAGAGTGAGTGATCACATCATCATGATTATCTGGATCTTGAAGATCTTTCTTGGACAGTTTCTCTGTGTATTTTTGCCACTTCTTCTTAATATCTTCTGCTTCTGTTAGGTCCATACCATTTCTGTCCTTTATCGAGCCCATCTTTGCATGAAATGTTCCCTTGGTATCTCTAATTTTCTTGAAGAGATCTCCAGTCTTTCCCATTCTATTGTTTTCCTCTATTTCTTTGCATTGATTGCTAAGGAAGGTTTTCTTATCTCTCCTAGCTATTCTTTTTAACTCTGCATTCAAATGGGTGTATCTTTCCTTTTCTCCTTTGCTTTTCACTTCTCTTATTTTCATAGCTATTTGGAAAGCCTGCTCAGACAGCCATTTTGCTTTTTTACATTTCTTTTCCATGGGGATGGTCTTGATCCTTGTCTCCTGTACAATGTCATGGACCTCTATCCATAGTTCATCAGGCACTCTGTCTATCAGATCTAGTCCCTGTAATCTATTTCTCACTTCCACTGTATAATCATAAGAGATTTGAATTAGGTCATACCTGAATGTTCTAGTGGTATTCCCCACTTTCTTCAATTTAAGTCTGAGTTTGGCAATCAGAAGTATATGATCTGAGCCACAGTCAGCTCCCAGTCTTGTTTTTGCTGACTGTATACAGCTTCAAATGTGATTAGTTAGATTTATTCTTAATTTCCTCTGAATTCCACATTAGAATCTTGTGCTATATGAGACTATGGAAAAAAGACGAATGGGCCCAAACTTTGTTATCTAATTATAGATAATCAAGACAGGAAAATATCATAAGATAGGAAAAAGACATATTGCTAGACAAAGGCATTGTCAATGGCCCACTAAAGAGAAAAAAGAAAGATGAAAGAGAAATATAATCGAGTTTGAAATGTCCTCTGATATCAGACTTCAGCCCCTTAGGTTGGGGAGAGAAACATGCAAACAATACATTAAATATCCTTGTTTAATATTTGGCTTCCCTGGTGGCTCAGAGATTAAAGCGTCTGCCTGCAATGCAGGAGACCTGGGTTCAATCCCTGGGTCTGGAAGATCCGCTGGAGAAGGAAATGGCAACCCATTCCAGTATTCTTGCTTTGAGAATCCCAGGATGGAGGAGCCTGGTGTTCTGCAGTCCACAGGGTTACAAAGAGTCGGACACGACTGAGCGACTTCGCTTTCACTTTAATCTTACATGGTAATGTGTATGTCTTCATTCTTTCAATGAAACCAATTATCCAGTGTTCATACTTTTACTAATAAGTTGGAGGGAAAAAAACACATGTCTACCTTAGTCAGTACAATGAAAAATACACAAAATCAATACAGAATACAGACAATGTACTTTAATGTTAATTATAAATTCTTTGGGGAGAAAATTAGACTATTTTGAGGCTGACTCAGCCATAAAGTTCATATTTCATTTAAATATATATATATAGAGAGAGAGAGAGAGAGAAAGAGAGAGAGAGAGAGAGAGAGTGAGTGAGAGAGAGAGAGAGAGTGAGAGAGAGAGAGAGATGCTCCCTGGTTGTCTATTAGAATTTGGCACTCTTAGCACAATGGCCTGGGTTTGATTTCTCATCAAGAAAGACTTTCTTCTAGGGCTTCCCTGGTGGCTTCCCACCTGCAATGCAGGAGGCCATGTTTTAGATCCTTAGGTTGGGAAGATCCCCTAGAGAAGGAAGTGGTAACCCACTCCAGTATTCTTGGCTGAGAAATCCCATGGAGAGAAGAGTCTGGCAGGCTATAGTCCATGGGGTCACAAAAGAGTCAGACACAACTTAGTGACTAAACAAAGATAACAATATAGAGAGAGTACATGTATACACATACCTTTAAAAGCTGAGTTTTCATCATGCCTCTCTTAAGGGAGTGGCATAAGCAGACTATGCACAGAGTGTGTTCAGTGTATACCCCAGTGCTTTAAGGCTGGTTTTTCTTACTACCCAGTGTGTTACTATGGCTCATTCCTTAATGAGCAATTTGATACTGGATGCTTGGGGCTGGTGCACCGAGATGACCCAGAGGGATGGTACGGGGAGTGAGGAGGGAGGGGAACATGTGTATACCTGTGGCAGATTCATGTTGATGTATGGAAAAACCAATACAATATTGTAAAGTAATTAACCTCCAATTAAAATAAATAAATTTATATTTTAAAAATTTTAAAAAATTAAGATAATAAAGGTTCTGCAATAGACTCTGCCCAGTCTTAACACAGAGCTATTTAGCATAGGTGTTTCTATAACTGTGATAACAGTGCCAGGTTTGATTTTGTTTATAGTGCCATAGGGACATACCACAGCTTGTGGTTTCAGACAAGGTAGCATCTGGCACAGTGTAAATGGGAAGGAGGAATTCTACTTGCAGACTACTAAAATGTTTGCTAACACAAACTTTCTCAGGATTTCCCGTTCTCCCTCTCGCGTTGTACTTTTTCCTCTCTCCATTTATTCACATTGCAAATGGATCAAAAGACCCATTTATTGAAGAACCCTAAACATCAAAGAGAGATATAATTGAGAACAATTAGTGCATTCCTTAATGGCAACCCGCTCCAGTGTTCTTGCCTGCAGAATCCCAGGGATGGGAGAGCCTGGTGGGCTGGCATCTATGGGATCGTACAGAGTCGGACACGTCTAAACAATGCAATGCAACAGTGCCTTCCTTACTAAAACAAGATGGTTTCCCTCAAAGTATTCTTATTTATTTTTATTCACTTAATGAAGCATTATTGATCACTCAGTGATCCTTTAATTATACTAAGCATTTTAACAATCAAATAGTTCTGTGCAATTTTTTTCAGAGATCACATTTAGAAGCTATGTGTTATACACATTTTATTTAGAAGTAAATGAAATTCTGTGAAGCCCGTTCTTGCTAGTCCCCTTCAAGCATCTACAGGAATAAACAAAAATAGTAATAAAATGTTCCCAATAAAGTTCTATACCAAAAATTAATTTTACTGGAATGAAATAGAAAGTCTGATGTCTTTGAGTATGAATCCATTAAACAGTATGGTTATTATATTTTTTCCAATTTTCATTCTGCCCTAGTTGGAGCTATAATTTATTTCTGCAGTTTCACACGCTCAGCACTTCAATCTATAAATTATTTCCAACAAGTTATATTTGATACTCTGAATAATTGTAAATAGTCAATCCACCCTCCTATAAGCATATAGCTTATAAAGCATCTATAAGCATCTAGTCATATAAAGATAAATTGTACAAAAATAAAGCAGAACCATTGCAGAGCCAGGCCAGTGCCACAGCCTCCTGAGTGGCCTCAAGAAGCATTTTCTAGTTTACTGCTACTTTGTGGCTTCAGTTTTTGGCCTTGATTCTTAATAAAAGAGATGCAACTGCCAGTATAAGGAACACATCCATTCTACAGATATGTTTGGTATTTACAGTGTTTAAAAGAAGTTACAACTAACATTTTCAAGTTGAAAGATTTCATATAAATGTACAAAAATATGTCTTTCTTGAAAAACTGCAAGTGCTGATGGCAATGAGTGCTAACTTGAACCTGCCAGCAATTGGCAGCAGTAGAGTTATGACTGCTTTCCTTAGATGGCAATGCCTACCATGGTATCTAGTCACCTAGAAAATTTATGTCAACTTAAACCTGGCTTATTTTGCCCACTTAAATATCCAACAAGACCTCTGTGGAGATTTGAGTTTAGGAATCCTTCCCACACAGATTTTGTAATTGTTGCTATGTTTTTTTGTTTGTTTTTGATTATACATAGTCCAGATAATTATTCTGGAATTCAAACAAGTGCGAACAGGTATCAGGAAGCACCATGGTCAAACCTCCTGAAACATGATGCTGTGAAAGTGCTGCACTCAATATGCCAGCAAATTAAGAAAACTCAGCACTGGCCACCAACTGGAAAAGTCAGTTTTCATTCCAATCCCAAAGAAAGGCAATGCCAAAGAATGCTCAAACTAACACACAATTGCACTCATCTCACATGCTAGTAGAGTAATGCTCAAAATTCTCAAAGCCAGGCTTCAGCAATACGTGAACCATGAACTTCCAGATGTTCAAGCTGGTTTTAGAAAAGGCAGAGGAACCAAAGATCAAATTGCCAACATCTGCTGGATCATCAAAAAAAGCAAGAGAGTTTCAGAAAAACATCTATTTCTGCTTTATTGACTATGCCAAAGCCTTTGACTGTGAGAATCACAATAAACTGTGGAAAATTCTGAGAGAGATGGGAATACCAGACCACCTAACCTGCTTCTTGAGAAACCTGTATATAGGTCAGGAAGCAACAGTTAGAACTGGACATGGAACAACAGACTGGGTACAAATAGGAAAAGGAGTATATCAAGGCTGTATATTGTCACCCTGCTTATTTAACGTATATACAGATACATCATGAGAAATGCTGGGCTGGAAGAAGCACAAGCTGGAATCAAGATTTCAGGGAGAAATATCAGAAAACTCAGATATGCAGATGACACCACCCTTATGGCAAAAAGTGAAGAGGAACTAAAAGCCCCTTGATGAAAGTGAGAGAGGAGAGTGGCTTAAAGCTAAACATTCAGAAAACTAAGATCATGGCATCTGGTGCCATCATTTCATGGGAAATAGATGGGGAAACTGGAAAAAGTATCAGACTTTATGTTGGGGGGCTCCAAAATCACTGTAGATGGTGATTGCAGCCATGAAATTAAAAGACGCATACTCTTTGGAAGAAAAGTTCTGATCAACCTAGATAGCATATTAAAAAGCAGAGACATTACTTTGTCAACAAAGTTCCATCTAATCAAGGTTATGGTTTTTCCAGTAGTCATGTATGGATATGAGAGTTGGACTTTGAAGAAAGCTAGCACTAAAGAATTGATGCTTTTGAACTGTGGTGTTGGAGAAGACTCTTGAGAGTCCCTTGGACTGCAAGGAGATCCAACCGGTCCATCCTAAGAACTGGAGGAATAAACTTGCCTGACTTCAAGCTCTACTACAAAGCCACAGTCATCAAGACAGTATGGTATTGGCACAAAGACAGAAATATAGATCAATGGAACAAAATAGAAAGCCCAGAGATAAATCCACACACATATGGACACCTTATCTTTGACAAAGGAGGCAAGAATATACAATGGAGTAAAGACAATCTCTTTAACAAGTGGTGCTGGGAAAACTGGTCAACCACTTGTAAAAGAATGAAACTAGATCACTTTCTAACACCACACACAAAGATAAACAAAGATAAAATGGATTAAAGATCTAAATGTAAGACCAGAAACTATAAAACCCCTAGAGGAGAACATAGGCAAAACACTCTCCGACATAAACCACAGCAGGATCCTCTATGATCCACCTCCCAGAATTCTAGAAATAAAAGCAAAAATAAACAAATGGGACCTAATTAAAATTAAAAGCTTCTGCACAACAAAGGAAACTATAAGCAAAGTGAAAAGACAGCCTTCCGAATGGGAGAAAATAATAGCAAATGAAGCAACTGACAAACAACTAATCTCAAAAATATGCGAGCAACTCCTGCAGCTCGATTCCAGAAAAATAAACGACCCAATCAAAAAATGGGCCAAAGAACTAAATAGACATTTCTCCAAAGAAGACATACGGATGGCTAACAAACACATGAAAAGATGCTCAACATCACTCATTATCAGAGAAATGCAAATCAAAACCACAATGAGGTACCACTTCACACCAGTCAGAATGTCTGCGATCCAAAAATCTACAAGCAATAAATGCTGGAGAGGGTGTGGAGAGAAGGGAACCCTCCTACACTGTTGGTGGGAATGCAAACTAGTACAGCCACTATGGAGAACAGTGTGGAGATTCCTTAAAAAATTGCAAATAGAACTGCCTTCTGACCCAGCAATCCCACTGCTGGGCATACACACTGAGGAAACCAGAATTGAAAGAGACACATGTACCCCAATGTTCATCGCAGCACTGTTTATAATAGCCAGGACATGGAAACAACCTAGATGTCCACCAGTAGATGAATGGATAAGAAAGCAGTGGTACATGTACACAATGGAGTATTACTCAGCCATTAAAAATAATACATTTGAATCAGTTCTAATGAGATGGATGAAACTGGAGCCAATTATACAGAGTGAAGTGAGCCAGAAAGAAAAACACCAATACAGTATACTAACACATATATATGGAATTTAGAAAGATGGCAATGATGACCCTGTATGCAGGACAGCAAAAAAGACACAGATGTGTATAGTGGACTTTTGGACTCAGAGGGAGAGGGTGAGATGATTTGGGAGAATGGCATTGAAACATGTATAATATCATGTAAGAATCTAATTGCCAGTCTATGTCTGATGCAGGATACGGCACGCTTGGGGCTAGTACACGGGGATGACCCAGAGAGATGTTGTGGGGAGGGGGGTGGGAGGGGGGTTCATGTTTGGGAACGCATGTACACCCGTGGTGGATTCATGTCAATGTATGCCAAAACCAATACAGAATTGTAAAGTAAAATAATAAATAAATAAATAAATAAGGAAAAAAAATAAAATAAAGGAGATTAGTCCTGGGTGTTCATTGGAAGGACTGATGTTGAAGCTGAAACTTCAATATTTTGGCCACCTAATGTGAAGAGTTGACTCATTGGAAAAGATCCTGATGCTGGGAGGGATTAGGGGCAGGAGGAGAAGGGGATGACACAGGATGAGATGGCTGGATGGCATCACCGACTCGATGGACATGAGTTTGAGTAAACTCCGAGAGTTGGTGACGGACAGGGTGGCCTGCGTGCTGCAATTCATGGAGTCGCAAAGAGTCAGACATGACTGAGCGACTGAACTGAACTGAACAGCAGGATGATCAATGCCAAGTGACTGAGCATTAGCTCTGGAAATAGTCTGCCCAGGTTTTAAGTCTAATGCTACTTAGCAATGCTATTTGAAACTACCTATTTTGTCACTCTATTCCTCATTTGGAAAATGGAGAATATTTGGGAATCAATAATATGCTGAAGGAAAGTTTTATAATAATGTAATATATTCATGATATATGTTGCTAAACTTCCTGTGAAGTAGGTATATGTGAAGACCAGTTTGCATATCTGAAGCAATGTGTTTTAGAGTGTCATAATTAGCAAACAACAGAGTTGGATTCAAACCAAGTTCTCCATGTTTCTGAAGCCAGTTACATTTACTGTTTGATGTCTTCATGTTTCTCTTTGGAACAGCTAGAACTTCACATTTAGTTGCAGACATAATTTCTACAAAACCTAAAGATAGTTACAAAAATAATTTTATAACAGACATTAGAAGACCAGTCAAATGCTGGTAACATCTCCTCAGTTCAGTTCAGTCACTCAGTCATGTCTGACTCTTCCAGACCCCGTGTACTGCAGCATGCCAAGCCTCCCTGTCCATCACCAACTCCCAGAGTTTACTCAGACTCATGTCCGTTGAGTCAGTGATGCAATCCAACCATATCATCCTCTGTCGTCCCCTTCGCCTCCTGCCCTCAATCTTTCCCACATCAGGGTCTTTTCAAATGATCAGTTCTTCACATCAGGCAGCCAAGTATTGGAGTTTCAGCTTCAGCATCACTCCTTCCAATTAATATTCAGGACTGATTTCCTTTAGGATGGACTGGTTGGATCTCCTTGAAGTCCAAGGGACTTTCAGGAGTCTTCTCGAACACCACAGCTCAAAAGCATCAATTCTTTGGTGCTTTCTTTATAGTCCAACTCTCACATCCATACATGACTACTTGAAAAATCACAACATTTTCTAGATGGACCTTTGTTGGCAAAGTATTGTCTCTGCTGTTTAATATGCTGTCTAGGTAGGTCATAATTTTCCTTCAAAGAGCAAATGTCTTTTAATTTCATGATGTCAGTCACCATGTGCAGTGATTTTGGAGACCCCTTAAATAAAATTTCTCACTATTTCCATTGTTTCTCCCTTCTGTTTGCCATGAAATGATGGGGCCAGATGCTATGATCTTAGTTTCCTGAATGTTGAGCTTTAAGCCAACTTTTTCACTCTCCTCTTTCACTTTCATCAAGAGGCTCTTTTGTTCTTCTTCACTTACTGCCATAAGTGTGGTGTCATCTGCATATGTAAGGTTATTGATATTTCTTCCAGCAATCTTGATTCCAGCTTGTGCTTCATCCAGCCTAGCATTTCTCATGATGTACTCTGCATAAAAATTAAATAAGCAGGATGACCATATACAACCTTGACATACTCCTTTCCTGATCTGGAACCAGTCTGTTGTTCCATGTCTAGTTCTAACTGTTTCTTTTTGACCTGCATACAGATCTCAGGAGGCAGGTCAGGTAATGGTATTCCCTGAAATAAAGATGGTATTATTCTCTGAAATAAATAAAGATGGTATTCCCATCTCTTAAAGAATTTCCCACAGTTTGTTGTGATCCACACAGGCAAAGGCTTTGGCACAGTCAATAAAGCAGAAGTAGATGTTTTTCTAGAACTCTCATGCTTTTTCAATGATCAAATAGATGTTGGCAATTTGAACTCTGGTTCTTCTGCCTTTTCTAAATCTAGCTTGAACATCTGGAATTTCACAGCTCGTTTACTGTTGAAGCCTGGTTTGGAGAATTTTGAGCACTACTTTATTAGCTTGTGAGATGAGTGCAATTGTGTGGTATTTTGAGCATTCTTTGGCATTGCTTTTCTTTGGGATTGGAATGAAAACAGAACTTTTCCAGTCCTGTATCATCTTTTGAGTATCCCAGTTTTGTTGGCATATTGAGTGCAACACTTTCACAGCATCATCTTTTAGGATTTGAAATAGCTCAACTGGAATTCCATCACCTCCATTAGCTTTGTTCTTAGAGATGCTTCCTAAGGCCCAACTGACTTTGCATTCCAGGATGTCTGGCTCTAGGTGAGTGATCACATCATCATGATTATTTGGGTTGTAAAGATCTTTTTTGTATAGTTCTTCTGTGTATACTTGCCATCTCTTTTTAATATCTTCTGCTTCTGTTAGGTCACTACCATTTCTGTCCATTTTTGAGCCCATCTTTGCATGAAATGTTCCCTTGCTATCTCTAATTTTCTTGAAGATATCTCTAGTCTTTCCCATTCTATTGTTTTCCTCTATTTCTTTTTATTGCCCACTAACATATCCTACTTAATCTTAACCAATAATTTGTTACTTTCAATTAACTGATAACAAATATAAAAATTTAAAAATATTTGTATAACAATTTTTTTAATGGTCTTACTAGGTTCTATTCCTTTTTTTAAAAAAGAAGAAATCATAGAGGGTAATCCCTTGATATTGCTTTTGGAAGTGAATATTTTTTTCTTTTTGACACCAAAATCAAAGGCAAAAAAAAACAAAACAAAACAAAAAAATAAACATGAGGGAGTACATCAAACTAAAGCTTCTGCACAGAAAAGGAAACCATCAACAAAATGAAAAGGTATATTATGAAACAAGAGAACCTATTTCCAAACCACGTATCTGATAAGGGACTAATATCCAAAATACACAAAGAACTCATTCTCTGCTCAAGCAATAGGAAAGAAAATCCAATTAAAGAATGGGCAGAAGATCTGCACAGACATACAGATGCCCAACAAGTACACAAAAACTGTTCAGTTTCTCTAATCATCACAGAAATGAAAATCAAAACCACAGTGAAATGTCACCTCACATCTGTTAGAATGGCTATTATTAGGAAGCAAAAAAAAAAAATGACAAGTCTTGGTGAGGATGTGGAGCAAAGGAAACCTTGTGCACTGTTGGTGGGAATGGAAATTGGTGCTACCATTATGGAAAACAGTATGGAGGTCCTCAAAAATTTAAAAGAACTACCATGTGATTTCTAAAGAAAACATAAACGCTAATTCAAAAAGATATATACACAGCCATGTTTATAGCAGCATCGTTTACAACAGCCAAGATATAGAAACAACATAAGTGTTCATTAATGGATGATTGAATAATGAAGATGTGAGATATATATATATATATATATATATATATACACACACACCTACACATACATAGTGACATATTAGTCATAGAAAAAGAATGAAATTTTGCCATTTTTTGGCAATAAGAATGGACCTCAAGTTATTATGCTAAGTGAAGTAAGGTAGACAGAGAAAGACAAATATCATATGACCTCTCTTTTATGTGAAATCTTTAAACCAAACAAGCTAATCAGTACTATGGATGAAAAACATCACCTGCCCTAACAGTAAATAAAGTATATCACGGCCATCAGACCATCACTCAACTGTTGCTGCCTGGACCCGCACACTGAAGGAATTCAGGATGGAGAAAACAGTTTACTGTCCCTAGATAGATGCACATCAAAGGAATCATTTCAATGAGCCCAACTCTTGTATCTTCCCATTCATAGAAAGGCACTAAGTGCATTGACTTGGGATGTCTTTTTTTTTTTTTTCTTTACCAGCAATCTTTAGATGTTCCAACTACTGTTTTTGTTGTTGTTGTTGTTGTTACAGAACTACTATATATCCTGGCTCCTCTCTTACCTCTTTGCAGCAGTTCTTCAGAGTTACCTGAGAGGTTACTTAAGACCTCTGGCTTCCCTGATGGCTCAGACAGTAAAGAATCTGCCTGAAATGTGGGAGCCCTGTGTTCAATCTCTGGATTGGGAAGATCCCCTGGAAAAGGGCAAGGCAAACCACTCCAGTATTCTTGCCTGGAGAATCCTTATGGACAGAGGACCCTGGCGGGCTACAGTGCATGGGGTTGCAAAGAATCAGACATGACTGAGTGAAAAAGCACACACACTTAAGTCCTCAGCAACTCCACAAAATAGAACATAATTCTCAAGTTTAAGTTATGCATTTTTCAGTTAACAATGCATAGAAAAGATTGGTGGTTGCAAGAGTTTCAAGAAACAGGTTATGGGGTATGGGAGAAATGTATGAACTTTTTATTTTAGTTTAAATAAATTGAATAAAATGTTTTAAAAAGTAAGGGATGTTGGAGGAAATTTATTCTAGACCCAAAGTTCTATTGACATCTGATAGCAAATATTTACTTATACCTGATAGCATAATATTTTATGGACAGAAAATCTGGGCCTCGATACAAATACCAGTTGTATCAAGGATTTTGCATTTGAAGGCTGAAAAGGGTGTCAAGTGCTTTGATTCAATACTTCTTTCAATAGTGTTATAAATACTGAGAATGTGGAATGTACACAGGCTTTATTTTAACTGAAGACACTAAAAAACAGAATTAAGTCTCGATACCAGATTTTCTAATAACAAGCTATGAGAAATGCATACTGAAATTATAGTTTGACTTTGACAGTTTTGTGGAATAACTTGTTAATTCAATATGTAGTAATCATTTGCCTAACATGTCACATACATTCTGTATATATTTATTAATGGACATATAAGGCTAGTAATACATCTGTCCACAGGCAGTTTATGTTTTATGGGGAAAAAAGTTAAATTGTGAGCAAAATTTGTAAATAAATATGAAAATTGTAGATTGTGATGACAGTGCTGGCTGTGTTTATATGGAGATTAGCAGTTATGCACATACAGATGGGGCTGGGAGTGGTAAAATAAAGAAACTCATATTTTTACTGCCCATTTATCTTGATAAGAAGTGGCCTGATAGATAATTTGAACTAGAAACATGCCCCCTAAATTAGTATGTCATTAAGTATGAGTATGAAATATGTCCTGGATCAACTGGAAATTAATCTCCAGAAGAAAATAATTAGTTCAATAACAGAATGAGAAGGAAAATATAAAGTAACTATTTTCATTTGCAGTAATGGCACAGTGAAAATATTGTGTGTGAAGAATTATACTTATCTAGTGCTCAGGAATTTATAGCCTATAGTGCACTTCATATGTATTATCATCAGTGACAGACAATACTTAAACTAAGACTAAGAAACATGCAGTTATTTGACTAAACTCTTTTCTCGGTCAAGTGCCAGACCTGAGTATCTGAGAGTTTCTCTATACACATTGTATTTAACTTGATATGCTTAAAGCCCAGGATAAGGCATCTGGAAAAACACATTGGACATGTTAATCATATATTAATCAATTCTTTTTAAAAAGAAGATGAATGTATGTTACCTCTAAGGGATATTTCTTTGTTTAAATCCTTAACATCTACATAAATGAAGATGTACAATTTCAGTTGAGCATGTGCTTTGTAATTCCAGCCTTCAAGATGGTGCAATATCTAAAAATCCAATCTTAATCTAATTTCATTTCCATTTTTTTTTCCACTCTTGAGGTCTTAGTTGCATAGAACTGAATTGAACATCAACTGATTCAAGGCTTTTGTTTTATATTTCTGTGTTCTGAATTTGTCTTATATTGCTATTATTCCTTTCACCCTCCATTCCTAATTGCATATGCTGCTTCTCTGAGATGCCTATCAATGCTTTGTAGCTTTCATTCCAAGACATTTTCTTTTTTAAAATATAAATTTATTTTAATTGGAGGTTAATTCTTTTACAATATTGTATTGGTTTTGCCATACATCAACATGAATCCACCACAGGTATACACGTGTTCCCCATCCTGTACCCCCCTCCCTCCTCCCTCCCCGTATCATCCCTCTGGGTCCAAGACATTTTCTGAGCATTCATTTAGGTATCCATTTATCTTTTAAAACACAAATAAATAATATAAGATGTATAAAGCATTTTATTATAATATATACTGTATTATAATATAGGGCTTTCCTAATAGCTCAGCTGATAAAGAATCTTTTTTCATTCAAATTGTTAGAAGAATTCAGTTTCTTGTGGTTGTCAAAAAATATACTGTGGGCAAAAATAATGTATTTCAGTTAGAATCATTGAAATTGGATGCATATAGACCATCCGTCCCAATTAATAGAGTTCATTCTTTTCGTGTTTTTGAAATATAATCTTTGCATTAGTTCTCTGTTGCCACTATAACACATGACCACAAACTTGGCAGCTTGAAATAGCACATATTTAATATATTGTAGTTCTATAGTTTGGACTTGGGGCTAAAATCAACGTGTCAGTAGTGTTGCATTTCTTCGGAAAGCTCTAGAGGAAAATCTGCTTCCTTTATCATTCAAACTACTACAAGAATTCATTTTCTTGTGGTTGTCAGCTGTGGCCATTTCTAGCTGTCAGAGACCGCCCACGACCCTTGGTTCATGACTCCCTTCAGTTCAGTTCTGTTCAGTACAGTTGCTCAGTCATGTCCTACTCTTTGCGACCCCATAAATTGCAGCACGCCAGGCCTCCCTGTCCATCACCAACTCCCGGAGTTCACACAGACTCACATCCATCGAGTCAGTGATGCCATCCAGCCATCTCATCCTCTGTCGTCCTCTTCTCCTCCTGCCCCCAATCCCTCCCAGCATCACAGTCTTTTCCAATGAGTCAACTCTTCTCATGAGGTGGCCAAAGTACTGGAGTTTCAGCTATAGCATCATTCCTTCCAAAGAAATCCCAGGGCTGATCTCCTTTAGAATGGACTGGTTGGATCTCCTTGCAGTCCAAGGGACTCTCAAGAGTCTTCTCCAACACCACAGTTCAAAAGCATCAATTCTTGGACGCTCTGACTTCTTCACAGTCCAACTCTCACATCCATACATGACTCCCTTACTCCATATTAAAGCCAACAATGAAAAGTCAAGTCCCTTCCATGATTGAATCTCTCTTGCCTCTTTTTCCATGCTACCTCTCTGACTCAAGACAAGGAATATTCTCTAGTTTTTAAGAGTTTATGCAATTATTTTGGGACTAAGCGAATATTGAGAAGAGTATGAATGTAAAGTAAGGTCAACTTGCCAGAGTGCCACTTGGCCCTCAGTAGTAATCTACTGAAGTTAAACAAATAGACATCCTATTTCCACTGATGATCTGATCTTCTACGTAAAACAAACAATAGTATAATGATACATGAATAGCACTGAAAATACATACATATATGTACATCTGTGCATCTCTTATCACAATTATGAAATACTGAACATGATGTATTTTTAAAACAAACTGAAAAAATATAAACAGCCTGTGATAAGAGTTTACATTTGTTTAAAATGCACAAATGTGTAGTTTTATTTGTTAGTAAAGAGTATAATTCTATAAAGTATATATATCAAAGTTTTTATTTCAAAATGGATACTTATATCAGTGTATATTTTGCCTTCTTTTGTATATATTTTATTATCAGATTTTGAGTTATGCAGTCTATTTAAAATCAGAAAAAGTAAAAATATATGCAAGGTAAAATTATACTTGTTCAATATACTTGTCAAGTACTAGAAGCAACTTAGCAAAGAGAAAAAATCATAATCTTCTTCCCTTGAAATAATATTTCAGAACTTTTAACTTGTTTTCTCCTTTTAGTATCCTTATCTCTGGACAATAAAAATAAATGAGATAAAACATATAGTCAGAGGACACCGAAAATACATTTTGATAAACTGTGCCCACTTATATTTTAAAACAGCACATTATAAATTGTTTTTCATTTTTAGACTCACAATTTTAAATATTCACACTCTATTAGGTAGGAAGAGCAATCATTAAGTAGTTACACAAAGTAAAATTTTGCACAATTGCTGCATGATAGATCTCTTTATTTTTTGGAAGTAATCATGGTGAACATTAGATAATCTTCACTCAATTCTATACTTAAAAGTTGTAAGATAGAGAAAAATAGACTCTGAGGCTCCAGAATTGTAGTTTGAAAAATATAAAAAAAATATAGATCCAGATATCTTTTGGGAGCTTTTTTTGTTTTTAACTTTTTTTTTTTCTTATATTATGTTTCTTGTCCTACTATTAGGTAGGACCTTATCTTTCACATCTCAAATGGTATATACATCTCTTGTTTATTTTTTTCTAGATCCCACATGTCTGATCCCTACATTATTTACTCTGTACTGTACTCTTGTTTAACTTGCATGAAAATTTTGCTATAAATTTGACATCATATGGCATTTTCAAACACTTCACCACTGAAAAGCAGCATACGCTAAAAAACAAAAAGTAATTGTTTATTTTTCATCTATTTTTTGTTTGCTCATAAGTGTGTGTAAAATTTTTAAATAATACTTTCATCTCTTTCAAAGTCAGCTCTAGAAAGTATACACAGTTATTATTTTCCTGCTTATATTTGTTCTCCAATTTTCTCCCTTCTTGGATCATTCAAATAATCTTTTTTAAAGGTAAATTTCCAGAGATATTCCATGCAAAACAAAGAAATAAGCATATATATTTTGTCCTTTAGTAAATAAAATTATATTATTCACACTGTTCTACACCTTGGTTTTTACCCTAATATTCCTGGTCATTATGTCTTAATAGTTACCAGAGATTCCCTTTTTTTTTTCCCCATAAATACATATTATCTGAGTATGTAACAAATATGTCTGACAAAATCTCTAAATGTGACATTTAGTGTGTTCCCAGTTTTAGCCATTAAAAGTGATGCTACAATAAATAGCCTTATAAAGAGTAATTTCCTACATATCTGAGTATTTTTATAAGATAGATCCCTGGAAGTGAAGTTACTGGGTCAAGGATAAATATGTGTGGTTTTGAAGTCTGAATAATCTTAAAAGAAAAAGAGTAATGAATGTATTCTTTTAAATAAAAATATACTCATGATTATTTACCAGCCTATCACTTTTATCAAATTGCTAATATAAGAGAAACTGAGGCACATACATATCTCATATTGAGCCTCTCAGTTTTATTCTTGTTTTCTAAAATTATTCTTTTTTTCTAGCTTTTTAAAAAGCATATTATTGGAGCGACTTTCAAAGCTTCTTTATACATATACAAATAACAACATATATGATCATGCTAAATTTTAGAGAACCATCAAGAGAGACATGCTTTAACAAGTCAAAACTTTAAACAAATACATTGGCTTTATAGGATGCATAATGTGTTGCCAAGTAATTTGAAACAGTTTGTTTTGGAGGGGAAAATGGAGCCCAAGTAAAATCCTTTTGCACACGTGAAGTCCTCAGAGATGCATTCAGCACTTTATTGCTGTGTGAGGCCATAGAAAGCAATCCTTCTGTGGTAAAGACATTTATGACAAACTCCTGTGAAACATCCAAACACAGGCTTTATAAAATTTAAGCAGGTCCTCCTTTCCACTCTTTCAATTGTATTTGTTCCTATAATATGTAATTAAGGCATATAGCTTTTTTAAAAGTTATTTTTCATTCACAAGAATATAAGATGTATAAATATTATTAACACTCGATTGTCAATTTGTTACTGATGAAAAGAATTCCATGTCCAGTTTCATGAATATTTTGTTTGTTGTCTTAGCAATTTTATTTCTATTCCAAAGTGTCCATGTTGTTTATAACAAAGCCTCCTAGTAAATAATTATCCACCAGATGGTATTATTTGATTATTAGATATTAACCAGTCTCAGATTTTAATTGGTAAAATGGTTTTCTTACAGAATGAACTAGTAATAGAGTCAAGCTGTGGCTAAAATAGCTCTTCTCTCAGGGTTTTCTAGAACTGAGAAAGATTTTTGAAAATTTACTTTGTGAAGTGCCCAGTGTGCATGAATTGAATGTTGGTCTTTCCATGAGAACTGAAAAGAACACCAATATGTTCCTCAATTCTTTGTTAAACTGTTCCCATTTTTTTTCTAAAGAAATATAAGAAATACCTGGTGGGTGTCATTCATTCCACACTCAGCTTCTCTGCTCACACAGGGCACTGCTGACACAGCAGCTACAGGCTCTCCCAGGACACTTCCATGCAGACACACAGAAACAGTTCTGTCCAGGGAGATCGGCTGCCCATCGATGTATCCTTGAGCATTTCCTTCCAGGTCCTGTCTAAGAGGGCACTGTGACTGCCAGATTTCTGATAAGGAGGTCTAATTCCCATATGCCCTGTTCCCATTACATTTATAATGGCTCTGTTTTTTCTAAGTGAACTCTAAAGGATACTGAGATTAAGATTCTAAAGTAATTAAGGCGGTTAATGTGTGATATGATCAGAAATATAATTGTAATGCTTAGTTAATCAGCAAGTTGAAATAAATTTCTAGACCAAAATGGTTCCACTTCTGTCCAGGGTGCCATGTCAGGGAAACAAAACTCAGATAACTTTTATGTCTCTATAAATGCTCCACTTGAAAAGAAACACAATATATCCCATCAGTCAGTCCCCAAATGCCAAGCCTACTCTGGACCTTCTCACTGAAAAGTTAACTATGTGTCCTCAGCCAATTCAATATTTTGTTTCTTCCTTGGTCTTTATTCTTTATTCTATAGAAGCTCTCTGCCTCCTGCCCCATTTTGCAACTCTCTAAAAAGAGACTGCTTCATGAAATGTTAAAGTTTAATTGCATTGTCTAAATTCTCTCCTCCAATTATGTTTAACTGTTCTTGGCAAACGAGGAATGGGATTTGAAGCCGTCTCATAACAGTACCTAGGATGAGACTCACAGGTAAGGCTCCTGTTGAAGTCTCCTAGTTCATGGTTCTCATCACCACTGAGAACATGGGTGAGTCTCTCTTGCATGTCAGCTCCACACTCTGGTATACAGCTCTCCAGTCCAACTTTATTTTTTTTAATATGAATATTTTAAAATAATATGAATAAAAATATGAACAAATACTTTTAAAATATGAATAGATATATGAAAAGTCATATATTTTAATGAATATTAATATTTTCATATATATATATATTCCAGAAAAGTTTTGGGATCTAGGAAATTTCTAGGGTAGTTATATTGAGAATCTGCCACATATAGCAGTCATTAATGCATTATAAAATGCAAAAGAAAAAGCTAAGACTTTTCACCTCTGTCACCTCCTTGCTGCTAATGTCTGACTAACTACCAAACACGTTCACAGCATAAATTATGGGGGATTTGGATAAATAAATTAAGATAGAAATTCAGATTGCTTTGACCAAAGGCACATCAAACATATGTAGGCACAACTTGGACTAATTAAAATCATTAGGGTATCTACCACCAAAAAGAAATCTTCTCTAGAAGGGAATAATGGATCTGTTTCTAGTGGGAATCTTGAAAGTCGAAGCTACAAAGTTGGTGCACAGGGATAAAGCATTTAAAAGCTATTACAGTACTTTCCATCTAATGCTGAGCCTCGCCTTCTAGGATAAGTTGGTTACAGAACATGTTGGATTGACGTTAGGTCACCCGCCAACCTCAGGAAATCTTCCACGCAATGAGTTACACTGAAAAACACCACAAAATCTCCAACCCAGTGGCCCATCCCTCTTAGGTATTAATTTGGCTCTGAGAGACCCAAGATTTAACTAAAGAAATGGGATCCCTGAGTTTCAAGGAATTGGGTGTACCACCTTTCAGCATGCCTGCTCATTTTATGTCTAAAAACAGCGGTCCCAGACTGTATGTTTACAAAAATGGCAAAATTTTACTAAGACAATCTAAAATTACATAGACAATTATGAGGAATGTTCCAGTTATGCAAGATCATTTTTTATTTAATAAATTCACTGCAAGGTAGATTCCCAAATCAACATACATAATGAAATACCTATTTGAATTGGCATGTGGAAGCCTCCAAAAGGCTTCAAGATTCCCAAATAGCTTCACTGGAAGATTCATTGCCAAAGATACAAGAAGTATCCACAACAAAAGACTGTAAGATTATAATTAAAACTACTAGAAATAAAAAAGGAAATACATGTATACAAGGAATTAGGATGGGCTTGGGGTAAGAAAATATATGAGGTGTGGAAATGTTGACTTAAAAAAAAAAAAAAAAGATATGCAATCCAAAAAGTGAGAGTTGTGTTTCATTTGGTGAACAAACCTGAGGAATTAAGCCTGGGACATAGCATCTCAGATAACACTGAGAAACTTTTCTGAAGAGTCAAGCACGGAATCCAGGATATATAGGAACTTCTGCAACAAAAGATCAGGTAGTTGGAATATCAAAAGATTATTGCTAATTAAAGAAAACCAGATATCTCAAGTTAAGGAACTTAGCACTTTTCTATATATGAGAAAATGCAAGAGTCTGGGCTCATTGAAATCATTTCTTTGACATTCACCTCAGGCATCCAGGGCCAGTATCCTTTGCTTTCTCATCCTGAGTCTCTTCACACCATCTAGGGTGGGGGAATGCTGCAGATGGTGGATATTCTTTGTGTTCATCCTGAGTTTCCTCTGGCTTCACACGTGGGTCCAGTTGGTTGTAATGTGATGACTTCATGGCTGCACCATCCTTTGTTTACTGATATGGCAGCCACCGTTCTTAGTTCACAGAGATGTGCTTTTTGTAAGAGAAGGAAAAAGAAAGCAATTTTGTCCTAAATTAAAATTGTTGAAAAGACATATGACAAAGTCTAAAGCATTATAAAAATTGTAAAGGATGTTTGGAAAAGAAATATTGGGAAAGAAATCTTATGTGTGGTCAACTGGCTAAAACTGGGGTTGATTTGTATTTTTGTGTGTGAGTTTTATATCAAAGGTACACTGGTGCAACTTTAAAACTTTATTTCCTTTTCTGTTAAAAGGGCAAAATTTTCTTATATTATCATCCTCTCTTCCTCTCAGTAAGAACTAGAAAGCAAAGGCTTTCCTTTACCTGTTAATTATTAGCCTGGAAAGCAAATATTTTGTTTCTTGCCAAAATAATTTATTGTGCTTAATATGTCATTATTAATCTTTGAATACACAAGAAAACCAGGTCTTCTCAATATTAACAAAACTATGGTGATTTTACAACTATGTAACTCTATATTTTCCTTCAATATCTTTACTCATCACCTTGGCTTAATGTATATTTTGACACATTTCTCCAAAATCAAATTTTAAATGAAGTTATTTTTTTTAATTCTATATTTGCCATAGGGTCCCTGAAACATGTCAAAAGATTTATTCTCTCTGCTTATAAAAATAAAAGTGTTAAACAAAATAAGCTTATTTGATATGTTAAATGATATAGGGAGCATCATCAAATAGTGATGTTTACCCTTCTGAAGTTACATTTGTATGCATATAATTATTAATATAAGTATTCTGGAAATTGTATAAAATGTGAAAGCTCTGATATCTCCTAGTATAATGTTATGAGTCACAGTTTCAGCTATTATCTTAAAATGTTGTGGGTTCCTTGTCAGTTCTATTATAACAAACTCTCATTAGATCTTTAATATGAGAATTTTAGTCTTTCATCATTTATAGGCAGTTAACATTTTCCTCTAATGCTTTTGTAAAAACAAGACTCATGGAAAGGGCCTTTTCAAGTACCATGGCCTATTGACACCTCTGACAAATTGCAAGGTGTCAAATCTTGGGTGCATATTTCATGACTGAAGACATTTCCACCTAACATTGGGTTCTGTGTAAATGCTAAAGACCTCAAAATCAAATTTACTAGGAAGAGAAGTTGTTGATATTGAGGTTGATTTCTTCCCCTCAAGGTGCTAGATCATGAACTTTTCTTTCCATTCTTCCTTTCCTCTCTGACCATTCTTTTCCTAATTCTTATGCCATGAAAGTTTTTTATATTCTTTATCTACTGTTTGCTTTGCTCTAGCCTAGAAAGACAATACCATTGTTCACATTTAACATGCTATTACAAAGGAGGGTAATCCAACCTGTAACAGACAGTTCGATTTTTATGATGGTGCTGATTCTGTAGTTTATTTCTGTCACAAACTTCTCCCTGAGTTCAGATGGCTCAGTTTCTCTGCAATAAACTCACTGAACGTAAACTTCTGGACAATTAGAGACAAAGTTACAAAAAAATCATAAGCAAAACAAGTTCCTTGAAGATATATCCCCTCTTTAGACTCATTTATTTTTTAATATTTTAATTGTATTAGAATATATTTGATTTACAATTCTGTGTTAGTTTCAGGTGTACAGCAAAGTGATACAGTTATTCATATATCTATTCTTTTTCAGATTCGTTTCTAATAGAGTTTATCAAAGTATACATAGGTAGAGTGCCCTGTGCCGTGCAGTAGGTCCTTATTAGTTACTTATTTTATATATATATATAATATATAAAATATATAAATATATATATAATATAAAATATATTAATATAAAATATAATATATATATATAGTAGTGTGCATTCCTCCCAAGCTTATGACTTATCCCTTCTCTTTACATTTCCCTTTTGGTGACCAAACTTCTGTATTATAAATAAGTTCATTTATGTATTTTTTTCAACATTAGATTCCACATATGAGTGAAATCATATGATGTTTGTCTTTCTCTGTCTGACATACTTCATTTAGTATAGTAATCGTAGGTCTATCCATGTTGCTGCAAATGGCATTCTTTCATTCTTTTTATGGCTGACTAATATTCCATTGTGTATATATTCCACATCTCCATTCATCTGTTGATGAAAATTTAGGTTGTTTCCATGTCTAGGCTATTGCAAATAGTGCTGCTGTGAACACTGGGGTGCATGTATCCTTTAGGATTATGGTTTTCTCTGGATATATGCCCAGGAGTAGGATTGCTGGATCATATGTTAGTTCTGTTTAAAAAATTTTAAGGAACCTTCATACTGTTCCAATTCTTTGTGACCCTATGAACTCTAGCCCACCAGGTTTCTCTGACCGTGGGATTTTCCCAGCAAGCATACTGGAGTGAATTGTCATTCCCTCCTCTAGGGGATCTTCCCAGCCTAGGGATCAAACGTAGGTCTCCTGCATTTCAGGTAGATTCTTTACTGCTGAGTCAGCAGGGAAGCCCCATTGTGGTTACACCAATTTACATCCCCAGCAAGAATATAGAAGGGTTCTTTTCTCCATCCCCTCTCCAGCATTTCTGTTTGTAGACTTTTTGATGATGGCCATTCTGACTGGTTGACATGACGCCTCATTGTAATTTTAACTTGCCTTTTTCTGATAATTAGTGATGTTGAGCGTTGTTTCTTTTTCTTTTTCTTTCTTTCTTTTTTTTTTTTTTGCCATTTGCATGTAGGATCCTTTCTTGGTGTATCTGATTTCAGCTGGTTTTGGTTATGGAGACCATGGTCAGGAGTGTTCTCCAAATCATGGGCCATGTTTTATTACTAATAATTATTATTGTCTCTCTAATATACTGTGTCCTCTCAACAGCTTTAAATTCAGTGCCTTTGGGCAGCCATTCAGCACCAAATAGACGTTCTCTCTTCAAGGGAAATGACAAAAAAAGAACAGAATATTATAAAAAGCTCTAAGAATAGAGGCCTGACTTCACCTCTTATGAATACTACTCTACTACTCTAAGAATGAAGGTCAGTGGTAACAAGGAGTCATGCTGAGAAATTTTTGACTAAACCCCTTGAATGGTTAATAAGATTATCAAAAGGGCAGACTATTGAAACAAATTTCTTGGCCCCAAAAGAGCCACTCTTGCCCAGGGTGCCACAGCTGAAATGCAGATAACTTTTATGTCTCTAAAATGCTTTGTTTGACCAGAAACACAGTATATTCAGTCAAGTGCCAAGCCAGGTCTGGACCTCCTCACCCAAACATGGTTGTGTGTGGCCCAGCCAATCAGATATTTTCTACTTGTCTTTTCTTTGTTCTTATCCTTATCTTATAAAAACTTCTTGCCTTTTGCTCTATTTTTCAGTTCTCCAACAGCAGACTATCTACTTCATGAAGTATTTGACAAAGCTAATTTGTATCACCTAAATTGTTTTCTTTAGTAAATTTTTAACAAGTGATAGCCTGTGACAATATAAATTGACAGTTGCTACTACTGGTAAGACTCTGCAGAGAAGAGAGAGAACTGCAGCTATATGTAATCTATTTTCAAAGTCATATTTTAAAACCCCAATTTCTATAAATAGTCACACTACAGAAGTGACTGATATCTTCATCTGTTGTCAAACAACAGAAATTTTCCCTCATTTAGCTGGATGATAAGCAGTATACACACATGTGCATGTGCACACACAAACACACAATGCACTTATGCACTTATAGTGGGAACAATGTCGACTGCCTGTGTTAAGTCATTCAATGTTAGATAATTTGCTTTCAAACCACTTTCTATTACTTAACAGGATTTATTTTAATGAAAAAAAATCTCACTTGATGGTGAAAGCAGAAGTTCAATATCAATTGCCCCTTGCTTTTGCCATTTTATTTCTATTTTAAGAAACATTTTTGATGAAGAGGAATACTTGTCAAAGAAAGGAAAAACAAAAAAGGAGAAGGGAAAAGGCAAAGAGGAGGAAGGAAGAAGATGTAAGAATAGGTGACAAAATAGACAAAAGTTTTGAGATGTGGGAAATTTTCTACAACCCCAGAAACTAGGAAATGACTTTTTAGAGGTGATAGGAATTCATCATTTAAAAAAAGCTTAATGTAAAAGAAAAAAATTAAGACTAGCTCTATAATTATAGAAATAATTTAAAAATATGCATCTTATAAAATAGTAAAAAATACAGTGGTAATAATCTATTATACAAAAGACTAAAAGGGCCATGAGTAAGAAAGACATTAAAAGAAAAGCAATTAAAATAAACTGTGCAGAAAGTACTTAACTAACATAGTACATATAAAATCTCCATATATTAGACATAGTGGAGTGTACAACATACACAACAAGCATTACAACAGAAGAGATGATGTCTCTGAGAGAAGAAAAGATTAGTGATAAAATCATAAAGGAGAAATTTATATGAGTTAAGGCTAAGAAGAAAATGCTTCTTGTTATTGAAAAACATACTGAACAAAGAGGAAAGCAAAATGTTTGTGATGAAGACTTAATGTGCTAAATAAGTGACTTCTGCAAACTCAGTCAAGATTAATATAAAGAGCAGCACTTAAATTCATTTGGGTAAAATGGATACCTTTAAATAATTCCCCTCAAATTCAAAATTTCTAAGAAAGCTAATCAATTTATGCTGAAAGAAGGAAAAAATGTGTTGGTTTATCCCTTGTCATATAAAATGTCAAAGAACAAAGAGGAAATTGCTGTATTATTTTGAGAGGAGAAGTTTATGATATAAGAATTCAAAACACAACTGCATTGTTATTCATATGTGAAGTTAATCAAAAGATACTATTTAAATATGAAAAATCTCAGAAAATATCCACATAAGGCCTGGCATGCTGCAATTCATGGGGTTGCAAAGAGTCGGACACGACTGAGAGACTGAACTGAACTGAACTGAACTGATGTGTCATGAAAAAACATTATTTCATTATATAATTTAGTCAACTAAGATTAAAAATAAAATAAATACATGGTATAAAATTCTGTCAGATAATATAGAAAGCAGTTTTATGCATATCTATGCCACATAAGACAACTATGTATAACATATAAATAACTATATATGTTTACAAATGCAAGTCAAAAAGGTGAGATATGAGCAAAACTTTGAAGCTAATAAAAGTGAAATATGAAAAAAATATAATATCTTTGTGAACTTACATAAAGGATAAGCAATTATGGTTTTATTTTATCATGTAAATATTTGAAGAATTACAGATTTTAATACACTTTTTGTTTTTTTTAAAGAACATTTTAATTTATAAAAATAGCACATGATCAAGTGACAATTCAAGTATACCAGTCTGTATAATGACATGGTTATTAATCTTGTCCTCCATGTTCATGTAATTTCAAACACAAAATGTAACCAAGGCACATCAGACCTTATATTTTTCTCATAAATGTGTAAAAATAAAAGTGGAAATCTCTAGAATAATCTATTGATACTGTATGTTCAAATAAAATTGCAAACGAAGTGTTGGGTTAGCCTAAAACTTTGAGTTTTTCTGTAAGATGGTATGGGAAAACCTGAACGAAATTTTTTGCCAACACAATATTTTATCAAAATTGGTAAGTATTTCACCAAGAAAGAATAATGCTCAGGAATTTCTTCTTAATAATGTGATTTAGGATCAAGTTTGAAGAATTAGATATGGTCCTATTGATGCTTTCTCTGTCAGATGAGAGGGCCCAGAAACAATGAAATCCTAACAGCAAACAGTACATCTAGCCCTCAGATCTTGGTTTGTAATATAACTCTCCAATAGAGGGAACCACGTCTCCTTAGAGAATTGACTGATTCCAGGACTCTGGAGAGAAACGTGTAGGATGAAGCTGAAGAATTTTGTAATGCCAAATATAAGAAAGTGTTCAAACAAACAAAACCACAAATTTAGAGCCATTTGAAATGCTACTATCAATGTGGTTTTAGTTTGGATTTTTGTTTATTTATTAGGCCTTCAATGGCCAAATTTGAAAAATTTAAGCATGAAAATAAAATAGACTTATAACCCAAAGTATGAGTCTGTGTGTGTTTTTTTTGTGTGTATAAATCCTTTTTGATATTTATAAGTGAATCATAATATTGAATTAATAAATAAATGGGGTAGAATAGGCAAATAGATAAACATATGCGGAAGAATTTCAAAAACTTTGTATAGATATATTACCTTAAGAAGGGGCAGTATAGCTAGCCTCATGTTGTATGTAGGCTGTGCATAATGACTTCTTTTTGAACAGGATATCATAAAAGTCTGTGTGGAGGATGAATCTTCATAGTGGACAAATCTGAAAAACACAACATCAGCCAGATTCTTAAGTTTAAATTCAGCAGTGTTGTCATGCTGGTAATATATGCCCTTGACTTCTTTAGTCTTCCACCCAAAATATATACGGCACCAGTCTAATCATGAACATTAGGAGAATCTCAGTTGAGAATGTCACTACAAAATTCTTGACCAATATTCCTTAAAACTGTTTCCATTGTTTCCCCATCCATTTGCCATGTAGTGATGGGACCAGACGCCATGATCTTAGTTTTCTGAATGGTGTATTTTAAGGCAGCTTTTCGCTCTCCTCTTTCACTTTCATCAAGAGGCACTTTAGTTCCTCTTCACATTCAGCCATAAGGGTGGTGTCATTTGCGTTCAGTTCAGTCTCTCAGTCGTGTCCGACTCTTTGCGACCCCATGAATCACAACGCCAGGCCTCCCTGTCCATCACCAACTCCCGGAGTTCACTCAGACTCGCGTCCATTGAGTCAGTGATGCCATCCAGCCATCTCATCCTCGGTCGTCCCCTTCTCCTCCTGCCCCCAATCCCTCCCAGCATCACAGTCTTTTTCCAATGAGTCAACTCTTCACATGAGGTGGCCAAAGTACTGGAGTTTCAGCTTTAGCATCATTCCTTCCAAAGAAATCCCAGGGCTGATCTCCTTCAGAATGGACTGGTTGGAACTCCTTGCAGTCCAAGGGACTCTCAAGAGTCTTCTCCAACACCGCAGTTCAAAAACATCAATTCTTTGGTGCTCAGCTTTCTTCACAGTCCAACTCTCACATCCATATATGACTACTGGAAAAACCATAGCCTTGACTAGATGGACCTTACTTGGGAAAGTAATGTCTCTGCTTTTGAATATGCTATCTAGGTTGCTCATAACTTTTCTTCCAAGGAGTAAGCGTCTTTTAATTTCATGGCTGCAGTCACCATCTGCAGTGATTTTGGAGCGCCCCAAAATAAAGTCTGACACGGTTCCCACTGTTTCCCCATCTATTTCCCATGAAATGATGTCACCAGATGCCATGATCTTAGTTTTCTGAATGTTTAGCTTTAAGCCAACTTGTTCACTCTCCTCTTTTACTTTCATCAAGAGGCTTTTTAGTTCCTCTTCACTTTCTGCCATAAGGGTGGTGTCATCTGCATATCTGAGGTTATTGATATTTCTCCCGGCAATCTTGATTCCAGCTTGTGTTTCTTACAGTCCAGCATTTCTCATGATGTACTCTGCATATAAGTTAAATAAGCAGGGTGACAATATACAGCCTTGACGTACTCCTTTTCCTATTTGGAACCAGTTTGTTGTTCCATGTCCAGTTCTAACTGTTGCTTCCTGACCTGCATACAGATTTCTCAAGAGGCAGATGAGGTGGTCTGGTATTCCCATCTCTTTCAGAATTTTCCAGTTTACTGTGATCCACAGAGTCAAAGGCTTTGGCATAGTCAATGAAGCAGAAATAGATGTTTTTCTGGAACTCTCTTGCTTTTTCCACAATCCAGCAGATCTTGGCAATTTGATCTCTGGTTTCTCTGCCTTTTCTAAAACCAGCTTGAACATCAGGAAGTTCATGGTTCACGTATTGCTGAAGCCTGGATTGGAGAATTTTGATCATTACTTTGCTAACATGTGAGATGAGTGCAATTGTGAGGTAGTTTGAGCATTCTTTGGCATTGCCTTTCTTTGGAATTGGAATGAAAACTGACCATTTCCAGTCCTGTAACCACTGCTGAATTTTCCAAATTTGCTGGCATATTGAGTGCAGCACTTTCACAGCATCATCTTTCAGGATTTGAAATAGCTCAACTGGAATTCCATCACCTCCACTAGCTTTGTTTGCAGTGATGCTTTTTAAGGCCCACTTGACTTCACATTCCAGGATATCTGGCTCTAGATGAGTGATCACACCATCATGATTATCTGGGTTGTGAAGATCTTTTTTTGTACAGTTCTTCTGTGTATTCTTGCCATCTCTTCTTAATATCTTCTGCTTCTGTTAGGTCCATACCATTTCTGTCCTTTATCAAGCCCATCTCTTGCGGTGGCAGCAGCGCCCAGTGCACTAAGCGTGGCCAAGAGCTACCCCACATCCGAGGTCAGGGGCAGCAGCCTAGAGTGCCAGGCTGTGACAGTGCAGGAACGGCTGAGAGGAGCCACCCCGCGTCTGAGGCCAGGGGTGGCGCCTGACACCAGGAGCGGCATCCAGGAGGAGCAACCCCATGTCCAAGGAGTGGTGGCTGTGCAGGCGCAGGAGGGCCTACAGGAGCCATCCCACCTTGAAGGGCAGGAAGGGTGGTGGGAGGAGATACCCCTCATCCAAGGTAAGGAGCAGCGGCTGTGCTTTGCTGGAGCAGCCGTGAAGAGATAACCCAAGCCCAAGGTAAGAGAAACCCAAGTAAGACAGTAGGTGTTGTAAGAGGGCATCAGAGGGCAGACACACTGAAACCATACTCACAGAAAACTAGTCAATCTAATCACACTAGGACCACAGCCTTGTCCAACTCAATG
The DNA here is from genome assembly GCF_014754425.2 of Oryx dammah. Lineage (NCBI taxonomy): Eukaryota > Metazoa > Chordata > Mammalia > Artiodactyla > Bovidae > Oryx > Oryx dammah. The sequence goes on from NW_024070186.1 coordinate 140,240,904, forward strand.
AAACGAAGCCATGCCCGCAGGGCAACCCAAGACGGGCGGGTCATGGTGGAGAGGTCTGACAGAATGTGGTCCACTGGAGAAGGGAATGGCAAACCACTTCAGTATTCTTGCCTTGAGAACCCCATGAACAGTCATTTGCGTTATCTGAGGTTATTGATATTCCTCCTGGCAATCTTGATTCCGGCTGTGTTTCACCCAGCCCAGCATTTCGAATGATGCACTCTGCATATAAGTTAAATAAGCAGGGTGACAATATACAGCATTAATATATTATTCCTTTCCTGATTTGGAACCAGTTTGTTGTTTCATGTCCGGTTCTAACTGTTGCTTCTTGACCTGCTTACAAATTTCTCAGGAGGCATGTAAGGTGGTCTGGTATTCCCATCTCTTGGAGAATTTTCCAGTTTGTTGTGATGTACACAATCAAAGGCTTTGGCGTAATCAATAAAGCAGTCACAGTATAATTAAGAATAGAATAAAATAGTAAAATTTTCAGTCAAAGGCAAAATTGAAAATAAATTTTTGAATAACTTATGGGATACATAATAAAATATTAAGAGGAATTTTAGCATTTGAAAGTGTGGATAAGAAGAAGCATTGAGTAACTGATGATTGTAAGTGAAAATGAGGTAAGAAGAAAACTTGGGTGTCACAGAATCTGAGTGAGAAAGTATGACATTTTGCTGGATAATGTCATCAACATTCTTATCATACTTTTCAGCATCTGAAAAAAGTTAATTTGCATCATGAATGCTTTATTCAAAGAGGATCTTAGTCTTCTTGTTTCTTGCTTTTTTCTTAAATTAATACATGTTTTTAACAGAAAATCTGGAGCCCTCAGTTGTAAACTGCTATTTCTGGCTCATGAGCTGACACACACATACACACACACACATATATATATACACACATGCATACATACACAGTATATATGTATAGAATGACATGATTTATTCTCTCTGAAGAACTACTGTTCCTATTAATCTTTAGTATCAATTCAGAAAGACTATTTGAATCCAGTAATATGTATTAATTCTAAGAAATCTCAAGTATTTACTTGAAGGCCTTTAATATCATAGTTCCATTTCTACCTCAAATCTCATATCCTTTTGAGCAAGAATTAACCTAATAGAGAATGCTTAAACTTGAATTCCATTTATTCTCAGAACTTTGTTCATAACTATTTATTTTTAGTCAGATAGTGGGCTTTGATATTTTGGGATATTTAAGTTTTCATTATAAGATTTATATGACTGTTTACTTTTTAGAAATTAACATCAAATAACTTTATTTTTATCTCCTACTCTTCCAAATCTTTATTTCATTTGTTTCTATTTCGAGGAAAGCAATCAGAAGGTAATAGTTTAAAGAGGTATACTTTTGGTTACAAAGAGCTTAATAATGTGTCTATTTTTCTTATGTTCACCATAAAAATGCTTTTATACCTTTCAAATAATTTTGATAACTTGTCTTTAAATAATTTTAGGAATAACAGTTTTTGACAATTCACTAAATTTTGTCTTACACATCTTGAACCAGCAGCTTACTCAAACAATCTCTGATCCTTAAAGCCAAGTTGGTTGCTTCCTATGCTCTCAGAGAGGACAAATAAAAGAATAAAATCTTTGGATGTTTCTAGGGTACATTTCTTTAACTCCACTTTTCTCTCTCCTTTATTTTCTACTTACTTGAAGAGATTCCCTTTTCCTGGACTTAGTTTTAAGGCTTTACCTCTGATATCTATTTTATTTGATTTCAGTCCTTAAGAACATTCCCTTCATTTCCCCCCCTCCCAACCCCAGAAAATGTTGCTAAGGGTGTTATTTCTAACAAGAGGAAAATAATAAAATTAAAACAGACCAGTTGGAACCAAGTTTCCTGTTGAGAATGCTCTCATCATTTTAAACCTTAGCCACTCTGCAGAGTTTCAGTTTTTGATCACCATGCATTCTGCTAGCCAAATATTTACCAAGTACCACAATGTATCAGAGATTACAAAAAAGCACTATCTCAATATTTTGTTTCATCAAGAAAAGACTATATCATCCCATAATGCAAGTAGACACAGACAACACAGACATTTTCTGAAGTAAAGGAAGAAGGAGCCATAAAACTTAAAAAGCACAGTTCCCATCAGCATCTGTAGAGGAATCCATGACCCACAGCAATTACCAAAATCCATGGCAGCTACTTAAGGCTCATAGTTGGTTATTCATATCCTTGGTCCCACATCTGTGAGTTCAGTGAACATCAGATCTTCTAGCAGTTACTTGTTGAAAAAAAAAAAAAAAAATGTCTGTATAAGAGGACCCACCCAGTTCAAACTCATGTTGTTCAGCTGTAATGTGTATCTTCTAAGCGGTATTGCTGGCCAGAAGTTTTATGTGTTGGTCGAAATAACTGGTAAACAATCTAAAAAGAATAGAAAAGAGTTTTATTTCAATCAAACTGAGGACTATGGCCAGACACAGATGCAAGAAGCACTTAAATTGTGTTCCACCAGAGTCCAAAATGGGGGCTTAAAAGGCAGATCAGCAAAATTACTTAAGTTGTTTGACAAGAATTCTAATTAGAGCTGGCAAGAAGTAAGGGTTCTTGTTAAGCAAGGATTGGTTAGAGTCCAAAAGGGTTGCATAGTTACAAAGGTAAGATCTGGAGACCATACAATTGCAACTGGCAGCTGCTAATAGATATTGTTCTGAGAACAGCTGGTAGTGTCTTTGAATCTGATACGGTTCAGAAAATCCATGTTCTTAGTAATACACAAACATGTATTAAACCAGATCCACAAAGGCTACCCAGGTCCATTTTGAATACCTGAAGCACATTTACTCCATTTTTATTTTTAAATGTATTAGTTTCTTTAATGATTTAAGTTAATGTACAATCCATGTTTAATAGTCTACAGACAGGTTGTTTTAATTAACCTAAAGTTCAAATAAAATCATGTGTAAGTCAGAATGACTTCCCTCTACCTCAATATGTGAAACTATCTTCCATCATATGCTACACAGAAATATACTTTAAGATATCCAGATATAGCTCTTTTCTCCTTTGCTTTTTGCCTCTCTTCTTTTCACGGCTATTTGTAAGGCCTCCCCAGACAGCCATTTTGCTGTTTTGCATTTCTTTTCCATGGGGATGGTCTTGATCCCTGTCTCCTGTACAATGTCATGAACCTCATTCCATAGTTCATCAGGCACTCTATCTATCAGATCTAGGCCCTTAAATCTATTTCTCACTTCCACTGTATAATATAAGGGATTTGATTTAGGTCATACCTGAATGGTCTAGTGGTTTTCCCTACTTTCTTCATTTGAGTCTGAATTTGGTAATAAGGAGTTCATGATCTGAGCCACAGTCAGCTCCTGGTCTTGTTTTTGTTGACTGTATAGAGTTTCTCCATCTTTGGCTGCAAAGAATATAAGCAATCTGATTTCAGTGTTGACCGTCTGGTGATGTCCATGTGTAGAGTCTTCTCTTGTGTTGTTGGAAAAGGGTGTTTGCTATGACCAGTGCATTTTCTTGGCAAAACTCTATTAGCCTTTGCCCTGCTTCATTCTGTACTCCAAGGCCAAATTTGCCTGTTACTCCAGGTGTTTCTTGACTTCCTACTTTTGCATTCCAGTCCCCTATAATGAAAAGGACATCTTTTTTGGATGTTAGTTCTAAAAGGTCTTGTAGGTCTTCATAGAACCGTTCAACTTCAGCTTCTTCAGTGTTACTGGTTGGGGCATAGACTTGGATTACCGTGATATTGAATGGTTTGCCTTGGAAACGAACAGAGATCATTCTGTCGTTTTTTAGATTGCATCCAAGTACTGCATTTCAGACTCTTTTGTTGACCATGATGGCTACTCCATTTCTTCTGAGGGATTCCTGCCCACAGTACTAGATATAATGGTCATCTGAGTTAAATTCACCCATTCCAGTCCATTTTAGATCACTGATTCCTAGAATGTCGACGTTCACTCTTGCCATCTCTTGTTTGACCACTTCCAATTTGCCTTGATTCATGGACCTGACATTCCAGGTTCCTATGCAATATTGCTCTTTACAGCATCAGACCTTGCTTCTATCACCAGTCACATCCACAGCTGGGTATTGTTTTTGCTTTGGCTCCATCCCTTCATTCTTTCTGGAGTTATTTCTCCACTGATCTCCAGTAGCATATTGGGCACCTACTGACCTGGGGAGTTCCTCTTTCAGTATCCTATCATTTTGCCTTTCATACTGTTCATGGGGTTCTCAAGGCAAGAATACTGAAGTGGTTTGCCATTCCATTCTCCAGTGAACCACATTCTGTAGACCTCTCCACCATGACCCACCCGTCTTGGGTTGCCCTGTGGCCGGGAGGAGACACCCCACCTCCGAGGCCAGGGGCGGTGGCCAAGAGGAGCTACCCCTCATCTGAGGTCAGGGACAGCCTGGGGAAGCCACTTCATGCCCGAGGCCAGAGGCGGCGGCCAGGAGGAGCCACCCCACGCTGGAGGCCTGGGGCGGTGGCCAGGAGGAGCAACACAAGGAGTGGTGGCTGCGCGGGCATAGGAAGGCCTAGATGAGCTATCCCACGTTGAAGGTCAGGGAGGGCAGCAGGAGGAGATACCCCTCATCCAAGGTAAAGAGCAGTGGCTGTGCTTTGCTGGAGCAGCCGTGAAGAGATACCCCACGCCCAGGGTAAGAGAAACCCAAGTAATATGGTAGGTGTTGCAGGAGGGCATCAGAGGGCAGACGCACTGAAACCATACTCACAGAAAACTAGTCAATCATTTACCATAGCCAAGCTAAATTCCAGCTGTAGACAAAATAGCCTGCTTATACAGGTTAATAGATAAAGACCACTAAAATATGCCCTCTTAAGAATAAAAAGATTCTAGCAATGTATTTTTGATCTATTTCAAAGTAAACTAAATAAAACAAAATTGAATGATAAACATAGATTTTTCCTTTTTCTAGGTCACAATTGCACTTTATAATTTTTATATCTTGTTATGTAGGAAGGAACATTGCTTCATCTGTGGATTAGGCAATGTGTGCAAATGCCTACAATTAAAATTTTCCTATATTTCTCTCCTTGAAGCCCCAGTCTTTCATTCTCATAGTCTGACAGTCATTTTATTATTGTCTTGGAAATTTGACAGTGCTGCGCACAAAAAAAAAATCCTCAATCCTCATTTCCAATGACTATGACCTAGATCAGTCCAACATCCACACTATCAGTTTTCAAAAATTATGAATACTTACTTTCAGTCACAAAAGAAAAAACTCATTTTCTCTGATTCAGTGATTACTTTAGAACATGCATCACAAAAAGGAGATTTTTTCCTAAAGTATTTCAGGATGATTTCATCAAATATCTTAACCTTTTTAGCCCTCTTGTCATTATCCATTGATAAATGAGGTAAATTTTAAAAACAACTATGCTAATGGTCATAGTTTCAGGCTTTCAGCCAAGAAATTCATGAACATTAATGGGAAAGAGTCATAGACTCTGAGCAAAAAACAATTCAATAAGTACTATTTTTGTCTGATATCATTTCTAATTTATAATAAGGCCAACATGTACATATGCACTTATATACTTGCATATATATTTGCACATGTACACATAAGTATATGCTCAGTCACTTCAGTCATGTCCAACTCTTTATGACCCTATGGACTGTATCCTACCAGGCTCCTCTGTCTGTGGAATTCTCCAGGCAAGAATACTGGAGCGCATTGTGATTTCCTTCTCCAGGGGATCTTCCCGACCCAGGGATTGAACCGGGTTCTGCTGAATTGCAGGTGTATTCTTTACCGGCTGCACTGCCTGGGAAGCCCTGAGAGATAGGTATATATATGCATATAAAGCTGATATATGACCTCAACTGTAAAGACTTTCACCATGGACTGTTTTTCTAGTAACCGTTATCTTCCATCAAGTAAAATTTGTACTGCTGTTTTCACACTGGATAGAGAAAATGGAAGTAGAATAAGTTTAAAGGCACATTTGCAGTAATCAAGGCAACACAATTACTGATTAAAAACAATTGTTTCCTCTTTTATTCTCTTTTTCAAAATCTAGTGGATGTTTTAGACTCAATAGATTTAGTCACTTTCCCCTTAAGCATATTCTACTGCCGAATGCCAACGTCCTCTTTTTAATTCATACACAAAACAAGAAATATGAACTTATAGGATAAATAATGGTAATATAAAACAAGGAACCTTTATTCCCCAAGTCAATATCCTGAGACCTAAAATTTTAGAGTCGCTTACTAAAATTGTCCTTTCTATAAAGTATGGCTAAACAAAAGCCAACAGAATGTTGGACCCAACACTGACTGCCAAATTTATTTTGGACAAACACAGGATTGAGCAGTCAGTTTCCTTACTCCTTAAAAAATGTCAGGAAAAAATATTAAGACAATCCAAAATAAAACTTATATATTCAAGTACATAAATTTTGGCCATCTGATGCAAAGCGCCTACTCATTGGAAAAGACCACGATTCTCAGAAAGAGTGAAAGCAAAAAGAGAAGAGGGAGGCAGAGAATTAGATGGTTAGATAGCATCACCAACTCAGTGGACATGAATTTGAGCAAAATCTGGGAGACAGTGGAGGATAGAGGAGGCTGAATTGCTCCAGTCCATGGGGTCGCAAAGAGTCAGACACGACTTAGTTACTGAAAAACAACAAAGTTTTTTATATTTTAATTTTCATATAATGTTTTGAAGTTTAATATACTGATTGAAAAATCATCAATTTTAACCCATTCTTTTTTAATAAAGCAAACTCACCCATGTAACTATCCCCCATGTTAGAAAACAATATTATCAGCAACACAGAAAAACTCACAAACCCCTTGTAGATAACTAGAACCCCTGAAAAGTCTCTAATAACCTATCTTATAAAATTTCAGGTTCATTTTGATTATTTTTAAACTGTATAGAATTAAAGTAGTTTTACATTTGTTTCTTGCATCTTTCCCTAAAGATTAAATTTTCAAATCCATTTGTTGCTAATCATGTAACTCACTTTTATTAATAAATATGGATTTTTATGAATTAATAGGCAAATTTGCCACAATCCACTTAGCAATGGTTCCTATTAGTGATATCTCATTAGTGATGGTTGTTTAGTATCTTTCATATATAGAAATGAACATTCATAAATAGAAGTAGGATTTCTGAGTCATTGGATATGGTTTTGATGGAACTGCCAACTTTCTAAAGCTGTTTTAATGACTTTATTCTCCCCTCAACAGTGTGTGAGAGTTTCAGTAGCCCCATATCCTCATTAACTTTTAGTGTTTTCCACCATTTTCAGTTTAGTTATTCTGTGAGGTGGCTAATGGATTTGGCTCCTTTTTATGTGTGTATTGGTCATTTTAACATCCTCCTCTAGAAATGGTTCATTAAGTCCTTTCACTGTTGTTCTATTGGATTACCTATAATTCTCTCATGAATATAGGAGTTCTCTTTATAGTCTGGGTGTTGAGACTTTGCAAATAATGTGTTATAAATACCTCCTCCCACTTGGTGGCTTTCCTGTGACTCAGTGGTATCCTTTAAGAATCAGTTCTTAGTCATTTTTATGAAGTCCAGCATATCTATTTGTATTTTTCAAGTTTTGTGTCTATTTTTAAAAATTATTTTCTATTCTAAATCCAGGAAAACATTATCTTATATTTTCCTTAAAATCTTGCTTTATTTACCTTCTACCTTTAGATCAATAGTCCACTTAGATCTCACATTTCTTTATGTGAGCTAGAGTATAAGTTTCATTTTTCACATATGGCTATCCAATTGATCTAGTGCTATTTACCAACCTTTTCACACTGTTCTACAGTATCATCTTTTCCATAAATCAGTTTGTAATATATGTGTGGATCTATGTCTGGGTTCTATCCTGCTTCATTAAGCCTATTTATGTACATGCCAATACCAGAGACTTAATTTTTTACCTTTTAAACTTTGATGTCTGATACATTCTGACCTCAAGTTTTCTTTTTTTAAACTTGATGTATAATTGCTTTACAATGTTGGGTTAGTTTCTGAGGCTTCCCACGAGTTATCTATTTTACACATGATCATGTATATTTGTCAATGCTACTCTCAATTTTTCTTTCTTAATTTTTTAGATTAATTCTTCTTGGTCATTTGTGTTTCCATATACATTTTATAATAATGTTATCAATTTTCACACAAACTTTCTCGGGTTTTATTTAGATTTCTTTGAAAATATGAATCAGTTTTTGATGAATGGTCATTATTACAATGTATGAAATGTAGTCTATCATTGGTCATCTGCAGTTTTTGTAAGTTTCAAGTTACCTTACCCAAGTTAGAGATGTTGAGAAATATATTTCAATGACAGAGAAGGCAATGGCAACCCACTCCAGTACTCTTGCCTGGAAAATCCTATGTTCAGAGGAGCCTGATAGGCTGCAGTCCATGGGGTCGTGAAGAGTCAGACACGAGTGAGCGACTTCCCTTTCACTTTTCACTTTCATGCATTGAAGAAGGAAATGGCAACCCACTCCAGTATTCTTGCCTGGAGAATCCCAGGGACAGCGGAGCCTGGTGGGCTGCCATCTATGGGGTCGCACAGAGTCGGACACGACTGAAGCGACTTAGCAGCAGCAGCATATCTCAGCGAATGTACATGAAAGATTGGGCTTTCAAGTATCAGACCATCACATAAGTAGAAAGGTACTGCATCTTGTTTCATACTTTAAGTTGGAAAAAAAAAATTAGAAGTTCACATAAGAATGTAACATTTTAGAAATACTTCCATATTCTTATTTTGGATCTAAATAAGTATATAAAATGAAAAAGAAACAAACAAAAAAACACCAGAACTTAAAAGAGGTTTCTACAGAAGACAGAAAAGAGAGAAAAACTGGTTAGATGTTTCTATTGCAGTGGGTCCTGCTATTTAATTGAACCCTAAATAGAGATAATAGTGAAATTAGTTCTGTCAGAATACATAACTCATGTACACTGAATATCCCCCCAAAAACACAGACAAATAATCTGAATAGGAATTTTTCCGAAGAAGACATACAGATAGATGACTACCAGATGCAAGGAAAGCTGCTCAACACCACTAATTATCAGGGAAATGCAAATTGCAACTACAATAAAATATCACCTCACACCTGTCAGAATGACTATCATCAAAAAGAAAAGAAGTAGCAAGTGTTGAAGATGTGGAGGAAAGAGAACCCTAGTACATTATTGGTGACAATATAAATAAGTGTAGCCACCATCCAAAATAGTATGTAACTGCTAGTCGTTCAGCCAAGCCAGACTCTTTGTGACCCCATTGACTGTAGCCTATCAGGCTCCTCTGTCCATGAGATTTTCCAGGCAAGGATACTGGAGTGGGTTGCCATTTCCTTCTTCAGGGGATCTTCCCGACCCAGGGATTGAACCAGAGTCTCCTGCAGGTATAGAAACCCTTCAAAAAAAATAGAGCTATCACATGATCCAGCAGTTCCCTGCCTGGGCATTTATCTGGAAACACTAGTTTGAACAAATATATGCACCCCAATATTTATAGTAGCCCTATTACAATAGATGAGATATAGAAGCAACCTAACTACCCATTGATAGACAAATGGAAGAAAAAAAGATCTGGTATATATACACAATGGGATATTACTCAGCAATAAAAAGTCATATCTTGCCATTTTCAAAAACATGCATGGATCTGGAGGATATGCATGGTGAAGTAAGTCATACAAGAAAGACAGATACTCTATGTTTTCACTTATATTTGGAATTCTAAAGACAAAACAAACAAATATACCAAAACAGAAACAGACTTACAGATCAGAGAACAACTAGTTAACCTGGGGAGTGTGAATGAGGCAGGAGATGAAATAGGTGGAGGAGATTAAATGGTATAAAATACAGTTATAAAATACATAAGTTACAGCGATGTAACGTACAGCACAGGGAGTATAATCAGTAACTTTGAATGGTGTGTAATCTATAAGAACATTGAATCACTATGTGGCACAACTGAAAATAATATAATATTATAAGTTAATTACTCTCCAACTAAAAAAAAAGGAAATGTAAAAAATAGAATGTACTTTAATATGCTACATGTTTGGGAAAAAATAGGGGGAAAGATGTTTAGAAAAAAAAGAGAAAAGAAACTCCTCTGTTCAGTTCAAATCATAGTCCTAAGAATTCAGGTCAGCATCTCATCTCAACAAGTTACACTACCAGATCCCAAATATAATGGATTCTAAGAAGAAGCCAAGTGTTATGAATAACTAGATCATTTCTAAGAACTGCTCTATTCTCTTTCATCTCTTTGAGAGTAAATTTAAAATAGCACTTTTTTTATCATTTTCACTTATTTCTTGACAACTCCTGATAATATAAATATAAATCATCTGTAATGCAAATTGTGTAATCTAACAGAACATACTAACTAAAATTGCCTCATTTTATTTTGCTAAGATAAGATAACAAAAAGGAACAGTTTTGAGGTCCAATTTATACTAGAAAGATGATAAAATGCCTTTTTCAATTATAGTTAACATTTTATTACATGTTTTGTGTGATCCCTTAGATAAAGTAGGTGTTTTCAGCATTTTACAGCAAACAAGAAAGACATTTCACTCTGTCCTGATATTTTTAGTTTATCTCAACTGAAAATATTTTATAAAAAACAATAAGACCTAGTATTATCAGAATAAATATTTTAAGGTAGAATGCGGTCAAATGAGCAGTCTCAAATTTCAATGGTGTTCTCAAGCAGGTAACAAATAATGCCTAACTGTACTGTTTAGTTGGAGAAGGCAATGGCACCCCACTCCAGTACTCTTGCCTGGTAAATCCCATGGACAGAGGAGCCTGGTAGGCTGAAGTCCATGGGGTCGCGGAGAGTCTGACACGACTGAGCGACTTCCCTTTCACTTTTCAATTTCATGCACTGGAGAAGGAAATGGCAACCTACTCCAGTGTTCTTGCCTGGAGAATACCAGGGACAGGGGAGCCTGGTGGGCTACGGTCTAAGGGGTCACACAGAATCAGACATGACTGAAGTGACTTAGCAGCAGCAGCAGTACTATTCAGTATCTTAAATTACTGAGATAGTCAACTTTATATTTCTCCATCATAATGAGCTTATCAAAAAGGAAGATCTATTCAAAATTATGCCTTGAATTAAGAATATACAAGAGGCTTTTGGGGAAATATTATTTTCCTGCACTTTTGGTACTAGCATTTGTTTGGGATTGCAAACAACTTGATTTGGGGAGAGAGAAGGAGCCTTACTTAACTTTTGTGCAGTTAACAATGCTTTTGTCTCTTATTTGGCAGGGAGATTAGTAAAGTGAGTAGTATGCTCTTTGGGAGACAATCATGGCTAACATGCAAATGTTTGGGAACAATATGTAATGCTGGAACTTCACCTTTATAATGACATTTGAGAATATATTTAAAATCAGCAGAGTAATAGAGTGTTCTGTTGCCCAGGTACCTATTGAAATTTATAAGGAATTTCAGAATACACTTGAGTATGAGCACGTCTGGACAGTATAGTGACCTGGAAGGCCCAGGAGACCCATTTAGGTTTTCCATGAGGTGAAAACTTGATGTAATGACACTAGATATTGTGCCTCTTCTAACATTCTCAAGTAAAAGTGGAAAGCAAATTCCTATGAGTATCTACATATCTTAATAAAGAGATTCATGTCAGTTTCTAATGTACTATGAACTATAATGAAGATGATGGAATACTCAAAAAATACATAAAATAATTATTTTCTATTATTATTGTTTCTTCAAGATATGTTCTAAAACTTATCAGTCAACAAATGCCTCTTTCTTGCCTTTTGGAACAAAAGCTTGGCTCTCAATGGTATACCTACCGAAGTTCTTGGATTAAAATCTCTTTACCTGAAAGGAAAATAAACATCCATTCCATACTCCTAGACATCTAGGATGCCCTTATGTCTATGTATTTGCTCTACATATGGCTAAGAATAAGTTTCAAGCTTCTAAATCTTCAAAGTTAGTTTTCTGTCCAACTTATATCTACAGTATATTTGGCACTTTGCATGGTCCTTCTCAGGCATCAAAACATGAACTTCCACTGGGGCACTACAGAATGGTAGAAAGAAGCAATGAAAGATGAACCAGAGGACATTCATTTCAGTTAGGAGTTGTCCTTTACAACAGGGGATCTTGGGCAAGAAGCCTAACCTCTCCAAAGTGGCCATCTTTGATTCATCTTGACTGATACAGGGAGACAACTAAGATCTGTGTAAAAAACTCATGTTGCTACAGGTATGGAATTTATTGGATATACAATTTGTGCACTTTGTGAACTTTTGATCTATTTTTGTTTTTTAAATGTATCCCTTTCTTCCTCAGAAATCATGTTATGGGCACACAATATTTGGGTCAAATGTGGACAGTCATCATTTTAAAAAGTAACATCTTAAGCTTTTGTCTTTCTTTACACTGTAGAAAATGTCAACATGACCTTGCCATACTATAATTTTTTTTCATTTTAAATTAAATGTGTGCACTAGCCATCTAATGATTAAGGAAAATCCCTATTCTTATAACTCTGAAATCCTGTAACAAATCTTATTCTTGTCTCAGCATCATAACTATTATGAATTGTTTAATCAAAACTTTATGTCTTTCTCTACTCTTGTTAATGTTTAATCCTCTTAATAGCCACCAGGGTATGACACTGAAACTTTATACTGCCGTCTTTAAACTTACCATTGCCTTCTTCAGGACAGAAAATTTAGAGAAATAATGGCTTATTTAATGAAAGGAATGATACTTCTACTCATCTGATATGTATATAAGATAAACATTAGAAAAAAGCAATATGAGAAGAAGAGTAAAGAGAGAATATTTTATTTAGTACACATTTTTAAGCTCTATCAATTTTAAGAAACAAATCAGAAGATTAAAATAACTTAAATATCTTAAAATATGCTTTCCTTTGCATATAGAGTAAAAGCCTAATGCTACTTCATGTTTCCAAGATACTGAATAAAATGTGTTTTAAAAATCTTCTTCCAGGTTATATCCCATCTGAATCTGATGAAGCAATCTTGTTTTGCAAGGAACAAGTAATTTTTCCTTTTTGTGTAGTTTGTAAATTGTTGTAGAAAACTCATTTATGCTACTTTTAATGACATGTCACAGCTCATAAATATAGTTTAATATTGTTTTCACATAATAAAAGAAATTGCTCTCCTATATTCAGTATAGTGGAAATGTGTACTATTCAAGTTATAATTTTTCTCTACATTGTAGAATATAAAATAATCACATGTGCCAAGACATAATTGTTGTTTCAATAACTTTTCAGCAATTCCACATTTCACATCACATTACCTATATTGAAAATTCTGTCAAATCACAAAGCAGAAATTACATAATTGACTAACATTTATTCCTCAAGTACATTTTAGATGGTGTCAGACAGTGGCAAAAGTCTTTTTTGAGGGGATAACCCAATCCTTGATACTTTTAACAAGCCCGTCTTGTGTCTCAAACATAGTGATAAAACAGGAATAAAGAAGTGAATAATATGAAAACTTTTCCTCTCAAAAGAAAAATCAATAACTAGACCTCTCTCTAAGGTTATATGAGCTGCTTTCCACAATTTCCTCTTTTTGGACTTCCATTCTGAGTATTTCCTACCAATAGATTAGCCTTCTGACAAAAAGCACCTTTGTTGTTTTTATTAGTTACTCAGTTGTGTCTGACTTTCTGTGACACCAGGGACTGTAGCCCACCAGGTCCCTCTGTCCATGAGATTTTCCAGGCAAGAATACTCAAAAGGATTGCCATTTCCTTCTCCTTAGAAAAAAGTGTGGTTTAGTAAATAAATATTCTTCATATAGCCCATCCATGGTATGATCAATTTTGTAAATCATTTATATATGTTAAATCCTTATGTTTGAATTGAAATATACCAATGTTGTCAGTTTGATACATTCTGGGGAAAAAAGTATATATGAATGCAAAGGAACTTGGCTACATATTGTTAATCTAGTGAAATTTGAGATAATGCAGATATATCTGACTATTTAAAAAGTGTTAGAATTGAATTAGAAAACTCTTTGTTATTACATATTACATTACCTACATATATCTTAAATTATAATGTGAAATACTCTTGGAAAAGACATTTTGTTTCAATTATGAACATGCTTTAAAAACATTTTAGAAAGTAATTGCACACAGTGATGTCACTTCAATCATTTTAATGAAATTCTATTTATTTTTAAAATCAAGAATGTATACTGAATCTTGAGTTGATTAATATTCACTGTGTGAGAAAATGAAATTCAAAGTGGTCGTATTATGCACCCAGATATAAAAGCTTAATGTATTAAATAATTTCACCTGACTTTTGATAACACAGCATAAGCAAAAAACTCAATACTATGGTGGAGTTCACTGTTTTGATTTTTCCTTCAATGTAATAAGACAGGGGGGAAAATGGAGCAACTAGAGCAAAAGTGAGAAAATCACCCTTTAGTCCAATAGGATTTGATCAAACATGTAAAATATTGTAGTTGATGATAACAGATAAAAATCAAATATTTGAATCTAGGTGTTTTAGGTAAAATCAGAAAACTTAGAGAATGTGGGAGAAAAATGAAAATTCAATTGCAAGTCACTTATCTCCAGTCTAGAACTTTCCAAGCATTGCAATATTCAAAACACATATCTCCGATAGTAATGTTGTGATGTTCATCCCTTTAATTCTTATGGTGGTAATTGGGCCTTGGGGCCTTTAGTGTTCAAAGGATTATTGCTTTTACCAAAGTTTGTCTTTTCCATTTATCTAACATACTCTTATTTTCTTAGTATGATGTGATACAAAAGATACTAGGGAGAAATATTATTGGTTGTTAAAGAAGAAGAGAGAGCCAAACTTTGGACTGAGACACCAAAAATAGTTGAGCTTCTAGAATATATCTGTCAAGACTTTAAATGTCCTGCAATATTCTCCCAGTGTACATAGCTATTAGAGGAAGATCTCTCCTACCTACCTCTGTTTTGCACCATCTCCTTGTTTAAACTTCCACGTAGTTGTTATTGTTGTTGTTCAGTTACCCAGTCATGTCCAACTCTTTGCAAACACATGGACTGCAGCATGCCAGGCCTTCCTGCTCCTCACCATCTCCTGGAGATTGCCCAAGTTCATATTCATTGTATTGGTGATGCCATGAAGCTATCTCTTCCTCTGATGCTCTCTTCTCATTCTGCCATCAGTTTTTCCCAGCACCAGGGACTTTTCCTTTGAGTCATCTGTTTGCATCAGATGACCAAAATACTAGAGCTTCAGCTTCAGCATCAGTGTTTCCAGTGAATATTCAGGGTTGATCTCCCTTAAGATTGACTGGATTGATCTCCTTGCTGTCCATGGGACTTTCAGGAGTCTTCTCCAGCACCACAATTTGAAAGCATTAATTCTTCGCTTTCTGTCTTATTTATGGTCCAGCTCTCATAACCATATGTGACCACTGGGGAGACCACAGTCTTGACTATACGGACCTTTGTCAGAGGAGTAATGTTTCTACTTTTCAACACACTGCCTAGGTTTGTTATATCTTTCCTGTGAAGAAGCAATCATCTTCTAATATCATGGCTACAGTCACCATCCACAGTGATTTTAGAGTCCTAGAAGAAGAAATCTGTCACTTCTTCCATATTTCCCCCTTCTATTTGCCATGCAGTAGTGGGGGCAGCAGAGAAGGCAATGGCACCCCACTCCAGTATTCTTGCCTGGAAAATCCCATGGACGGAGGAGCCTGGTGGGCTGCAGTCCATGGGGTTGCTCACACATGACTGAGCGACTTCACTTTCACTTTTCATTTTCATGCGTTGGAGAAGAAAATGGCAACCCACTCCAGTGTTCTTGGCTGGAGAACTCCAGGGAAGAGGGAGCCTGGTGGGCTGCCGTCTATGGGGTCACACAGAGTCAGACACGACTGAAGTGACTTAGCAGCAGCAGCAACAGCAGCAGTGGGGGCAGGTGCATGGTCTTACCTGTTTTTTTTTTTTTTTAAATATTCAGTCTTTTAAGCTGGCTCTTTCACTCTCCTCCTTCACCCTCATCAAGAGGCTCTTAGTTCCTCTTCGCTTTCTGCCATTAGAGTGGTATCATCTGCATATCTGCGATTGTTGATGTTTCTTCTTCCTATCTTGATTCCAGCTTGTAACTTATCCAGCCTGGCATTTTTCATGATATGCTCAGTGTATAGGTTAAACAAACAGGGTGACCCCAGACATCCCTCTTGTATTCCTTTCTCGAACTTGAACCAATCAGTTGTTCCATACAGGGTGTTAACTGTTGATTCTTGTCCTTCATACAGTTTTCTCAGGAGACAGGTAAGATTGTTTGGTATTCCCATCTTTCTAAGAGCTTTCCACAGTTTGTCATGATCCACAGAGTTAAGGCTTTAGTGTAGTCAATGAAACAGCGATAGTAGATATTTTTCTCTGAAATTCCCTTGCTTTCTCTATAATCCAGAAGATGTTGGCAATTTGATCTCTAGTACCTCTTCCTTTTCTAATCCCAGCTTGGACATCTGGAAGTTCTTGGTTCACATAATGCTGAAGCCTAGCTTGCAAGATTTTAAGCATGACCTTACTGGAAATGGGAGATGAGTGTGATGGTCCAATGATTAACTCATTCTTTGGTAAACTCTTCTTGGGAATTGTGATGAGGATTGACCTTTTCCAGTTCTGTGGCCACTGCTGGGTCTTCCAGATTTGCTGACATAATGAATACAAAACTTTGATGGCATCACCATCATCAACCCTTTAGAGATTTGAATAGTTCTGCTGGAATATCATCACATCCACTAGTTTTATTAACAGCAGTGCTTCTTAAGGCCCACCTGACTTCACATTTCAGAATGTCTGGCTCTGGATGACTAACACTATCTTCCATAGCCAATCAAAATCTGACACATCTCAGTTTTGGTTCTTAAATAATGTTTAGTTCTATAATCTGTAATACTGCACTTAAAATTACAAGTATGATATTCAATATTTGCATTATTTAAGGGGAGAACAATATTTGGGCATTGGAGGCAAAGCAAGAGTGTCTGAATCTAAAACAAAAATTTCTAAACTTGATAGTGGAACCAGAATTAAAGGAAATGAAATGCTCCTACCTAAGATTGGGGCACATACCTCAACATGAACAGGATTTCAGCTGTGGATTATCATGTCCACAATTCCATTTCACTATGGCATCTGCCCTTTATTCTCAATAAAAATTACAAAATGATAAAGCAGATTTAGCATTAGTATATATTAGATTACAATATAATGTGGCTGTGGCTGTTGTTAACCTGACTAAAGAAAATAGAATGCTAGAACAGAGAGGTATGGACACTTGGGGTTCTGTTGGAAAGTCTGCTCCTATAGTCTTCTAGTTCACTTTGCTTTGATCATACTAGCCTTCTTGCTATTCTTTGTGCATACCAGACAAAGTCACAATTTACAGGTCTTTGTTTTTGTTCTGTCTTTCGGTTATATCCTAAACACCTTGGACAGAGACTTATATGTTAATAGATTATCCATAAGATTTGGCAATTGAATGAGTAACAATTGACATAATATATAAAAATTTCCATCACTCTATTAGGTGCTGTACTCAACTTGGGATAAATATGGTTATAATAAAATAGTCACAAATCTGACTGAAAAAAATTTGTTTATTGACCTTAAATTCGAGAAAAAAGTACAATATAATGTTTAAAAAGTGGTTTTAACTCTCTAAATTATGTAAATGCATGATTTACCTTTTTACCACTAATTTATGTTGTAATTTTTGAAAAATTCCTTCCTAGTTTTAGCTTACTGAGACTACTGCACGGATGCTCAGTTGTGTCTGAATCTGTGGTTACCCCATGGACTATAATCCACCAAGTTCCTCTGTTCATGGGATTTCACAGACAAGAATACTGGAGTGGGTTGCCATTTTCTTCTCTAGGGGATTTTCCTGACTCAGGGATCAAACCTGCATCTCTTGTGTTTCCTACATTATCAGGTGGACTCTTTACCATTGTGCCATCTCACTATAACATATTAACTCCATATCAGAGTCAACACTAGAGGGCTTTATCATGATTCATATTAAAAGGGGTGCTTTCTTTTAATATCCGATCATGGGCTCTGTTTTCTGAGTGCAAGCTCTTCTCTTCTGGGAATATAAAGCATATGGTCAACTAGCATCTGAGATGCTGGTGTTTTACAACCTCCTGGAGAGCTTCCTGGATGTAATCTGAAACCAGTCCCATGTAGCAGAGGGCAGGGAGAGACAGAAGAAAACAGATAGATCACTCCAGATTGGTAGGTGATAGGTTTAAGAAGCAAGGGGATGTACTTCAGACACTTGTTTTGAGTGGCTACAAGTTGAGTCAATTTTCACCTTCACCTGCTAAAATCTTAAAAATTTATACTGGGGCCTTATCTGGGTTCAGTCACATCCCCAGTTCAGGTAGTAGTCTCAATACCACATTTCTGTTTCAAGGTTGTGTACTTGGAGAAGCTTCTGTAGGCAGGAAAAGTGAGAGGATTGATAGTCAAAGGACAAGGAAGTGGGTGGAGAGCCTCCAGTTGCCCAGGTCCAGTGGGAGGGTCAACTGATGGTCACATCTTCTTAATGACTTCCTCTAACAGATGCAGGCACTTACTCCCCACATCTCTGCAAGTGGGTGTTTCTTACTTTAATTGTAGAAGGAAGTAGCAACCCACTCCAGTACTCTTGCCTGGAAAATCCCATGGATGGAGAAGCCTGGTAGGCTATAGTCCATGGGGTGGCAAAGAGTAGGACACAACCTCACTTTCACTTTCTTATTTTGTTACTGCAGCATTCCAATAAAATGACATATATTCTATATGGAGACATTAGTTTTTAAAGATTCCAACAATAATCACAAACATCAGATAAGGAAAAAAAAAGCACCGAATGGGAAAACAAAACCAAACTATGGAGTTACTCATCGGTGCTGGAGAAGACTCTTGAGGGTTCTTTGGACAGCAAGGAGATCAGATTAGTCAGTCCTAAAGGAAATCAACTCTTATTCATTGGAAGGACTGATACTGAAGCTGAAGCTCCGATACTTTGGCCACCTGATGCAAAGCCTCATTGGGAAAAAAAAAAAAAAAAAAAACCTGGTACTGGGAAAGATTAAGGACAGGAGGAGAAGGGATAGCAGAGGAAGAGATGGTTGGATGGCATCATCAACTCAACAGACATGAGTTTGAGCAAATTCTGGAGATAGTGAAGGACAGGGAAGCCTGGCATGCTGCAGCCCATGGGGTTGCAAAGAGTTGGACATGACTTAGTGATTGAACAATGAAAAAGAATGCTGATTATAAAGAAGATATCAAGAAGACAAAAAGATGCAAACTACAAAACAAAGTAAACTGATGGGAGAATTTTGTGATAGCAACCAAAACAAATACCTGTAGTATACATGAAATTCCCACAAGAAATTCAGGAGGAGTCACACCAGTATCCGCACTGTCTTTTCCACATATGCTGGCGATTGTACAATTCACTTTATCTCTTTCCGTGTATCCCTCTTTATAATGCAGCAATAAAGCTCTGAAAGCTTTCATGACATAAAGCAGTGTATGATGTCTGTGAAATCAAGTTGTGAGTGGACTAAACATGTTTAATGCCCGGGACTTTCAAAGTATATTTAAAAAATCATTTAAACAGTATTTTTAAAGGTTTTAAAGAGTGCTTAAAAAAAACACTATGCTTTTATTTACGCTTTACTCTTGGATTTTACTATAATTAGACAAAAACCACTACTAGGAAGAAAATTTCCATGGTTTACATCATGTTTTCACATATAGATAAGAGTCACTAGATTTGCCAAAAAATTATATGCCTACCTGGCATTTGCATGATTTATAAAAACCTCATGGATTTTTTAGAGCTATGTCACTGATATTAAAGTTGGCAGTCTTAATGGGATTTCTTTTATTTGACAAAACATATTGTGTTCAAGGTTAATAATACATTTCAGCAACATATAGAGTGCACTTGGCAGATGTGTGTTCAGTTTCATCATTTTGATAAGCAGATCCTATTCTTTTCCTCTTTATAATAAGTAAAATCCTGCCAAAAGCCAACAGTTTGAATTGCTTTAAAATTCATTTTAATGTAAATTTGGAGAGAGTACATTTTTTTTTTCTCTTGCTACAAGTCTAGCAAGCCTGTCTCTGCAAGAAGACTGGCTGGCTGGAAAGGAAGTTGATGATTTTAAAAGAAACTTATTACAAAACAATGGGATACAGTTGTATTACTTGTTCGGTGGGAAAAGAAATGAAAAGTTTTCTTTTAGGGTAAGAGAGAAAGGTCTATGGAGACTGTCATGTCTAAAACAGGATTCCAAGCTATCTTTTATTAGTAAAGGCTTGCTATTAAATTTGCAGTATTTCAAGGATGATTAACACAGACATGTTCCTAGTATTGAAACTCTGGAAGGACATTACAGAAAAGTCACAGCTTTTCAAAACTTAGCAATTTCAAAACAACCATTCTGTGCTTTGTTGCTGAAATTGATCACAAATATACTCTGTAAAAGCAGTCTTTATATTAGTTCACACATGAAACAATATTGAAACTCAACACTTTTCTCTTGATTAAACAAACACATCTCAAATTATCCTACTTCAAAAAGATTATGATACAGGAAGCTCATTATGTTTGATAAAATACTGCAAAAAACCACCTACAATAAGTTAACAAAGGACATCCCAGGTGGCCTAGCGGTAAAAAATCCACCTGCCAAGCAGCAGGCTCAGGTTTGATCCCTGGATCAGGAAGATTCCCTGGAGGAGGAAATGGCAAGCTACTCCAGTATTTTTGCCTGGAAAATCCCATGGGCAGAGGAGCCGGGTGGGCTGCAGGACTAGCACCACCTGTGAAGCCTTTATAAATTCTATGTATGTTCTTTTAGAAGGAGTTAAACTGTCTTTTGTAAATCCTGGACAAGATAACTATACTTTAATAATGTCATGCAGATTCAGAATATGCCACCAAGCCTCAAGTTACTGAGTCACAACCTCCCAGGGAAATTGAACTTGTCACTTTCAACTCAGCTAAACTATCTAGGGATGCATATCCAATAAGAAACCTCAGACTGGCTAAGGAACACGTCTGTGGCTGAAGGAGTTAATGCAGCTTCACAAAGTGTTTACACTCTTGTCTCCCACTGGAAAACCTGACTCATTGCACATCCAGAATGTGCAAAGCAATTTCAGTCTGCAGACAACAGGCAGATGGACTGCCTTGAAGACAGAACTCCCTTGTTGACAGACAAAACAAGTACAGAAATGCAGCCTAAGGTCAAACGCTTGCAAACTGCTTGAACAAGCTTTAGGGAGCTAAATTGGCAAACGAACCTGATGTTCCAAGAGGGATTTTGGTTTTGGAACTTATTATAGTGTTCATAGTAATTGATTGTATTCTATTGAAAAAATAATTTATTTAACATGGATTAAAAAGGTTTTTAAAAAGATAGGCCATGAGGGAATTAACTTTGATATAACAAATAAGCATTAACACTGAAATGAAGAATATAATGGATTGTAATGCTATATAGAAAATATTGCAAAAGCCTGAAATAACTTGATGCTAAGTCATGTCAGTCACTTCTAACTGTTTGCCACCCTGTGGACTGTAGTCTGCCAGGCTCCTCTGTCCATAGGATTTTCCAGGAAAGAATACTGGAGTGGGTTTCCATGCCCTTCTCCAGGTGATCTTCCTGACTCAGGGATCAAATCCATATCTCTTATGTCTCCTGCATTGACAGGTGAATTTTTTACCACTACACCACCTGAGAAGCCCACCTGGTACAAAGAGTAAACCTTAGCAATACAAATATCTCTCGTTATATTTTTCAATTATTTCCCCCAAATTACTTTCCTATAATAGGGTTTTTTTTTAATGTTAAATGATATGGGGATAAAAATAACTGTCATTTGTATATACTTAAAATTATACACCTTATGTCATTGAAATAAAACAAAGTTTACCACAAAGTATTGGAGAAGGCAATGGCAGCCCACTCCAGTACTCTTGCCTGGAAAATCCCATGGACAGAGGAGCCTGGTAGGCTGCAGTCCATGGGGTCGCCAAGAGTCGGACACAACTGAGCGACTTCACTTTCACTTTTCACTTTCATACATTGGAGAAGGAAATGGCAGCCCACTCCAGTACTACCCCTGTACCGGCAGTGAAAATACAGTAACTGTCTTAGATGATGACTTGTATTTGAGAAAAATTCAAAGTTTTTTTTTTTTTTGTTTCCTATTTCTGAGTATGTATATTGCTACATTTATAGTCTACAATGTTTTCTTCTCCTTCCTTTTTAATGCAACTTTTCTAGAAACTCAAGATCTCTTGAGTTTTGTGAAATGCAGTCAACTCAGAATCACTCAACAGTGTACAGCACTGCAGTGTTTATGGAGTGAAAACAAAACCAGCTGGGAAGAGTTGGTTCTCTAAAAAAAGTGATTTAACTTACAAAATTTTAAACTTTAGCCATTGGAGATGTAGACTCGTGTGTGTGTGTGTGTGTGCATGCTTAATGTGTGCTTGCATATTTGCACATACACAAATACGATTGTTATAAATGGCCTGTTTATCTAAACTGTAAACTTGGCATACATTATTAGATTTATTATGTAAATAATAACTGTAAAGTTTTTAAAATTTGAAGATACCATTTTTAGAAGCTTTTCTCTTTTAGAAAAGAAATTTGTCTATTTGAATCAAGTCTATGAAACTGAGCCATCCTTAAAGCATCTACTTGAAAGATACTTACCTGGAATATCTTCTTTAAATTTCAACCCATGGCTGGAAAAGCAGTGAAAATAAGAATGATTGTCTTTAAAAAGAGGTGGAAACTATTTCATTCTCATTAAGGAAAATAATCTGCCTGCACAGAGAAGCTCTAACTGAACCAGCTTTTATGGAGAACTTACAAGTGCAAGCAATTCTTCCAGACACTGTGAGGATCTAAGAAATAAAATAGCATTTCCAGAAGGAGTGATTCTTAACTTCGTCTGCACAACAGAGTCATCTGGGGAGTCTCTCAAAATCCCAACAACTTAGGTCTTAAGTAAGTACAATTAAATCAGAATTTCAGGGGTGAAACAGGAATCAGCTCTCCCAAGTGACTGATGTACAGCTCACCTAGAAAACTACTGTACTAGAAGGATTTTTCTCAGATTTTAATGGTCTCATAATCACTTGCAAATCTTGATAAAATACATATTCTGACTGAGTAGTTATGAGGATTGACTGGGAATTTACATTTTAATGCATTCCCAGAAGCAAGTTAGGGCAACATGACTTTGTCCTGTGTGAAATTATTCATTTTTAGTTGTGAAATCATTTCATTTACCAACTTATTTGTGGAAGTCATTTGATACAATAATGACAGATTCCTACAGAGACAATATATATTTCAACTCTGAGTATCTAGTGCACTCTATGTCTCAGTTCAGTTCAGTTCAGTCTCTCAGTCGTGTCCAACTCTTTGAGACCCCATGAATCGCAGCATGCCAGGCCTCCCTGTCCATCATAAACTCCCAGAGTTCACTCAGACTCAGGTCCATCGAGTAAAGGATGCCATCCAGCCATCTCATCCTCTGTTGTCCCCTTCTCCTCCTGCCCCAAATCCCTCCCAGCATCAGAGTCTTTTCCAATGAGTCAACTCTTCGCATGAGGTGGCCAAAGTACTGGAGTTTCAGCTTTAGCATCATTCCTTCCAGAGAACACCTAGGGCTGATCTCCTTTAGAATGGTCTGGTTGGATCTCCTTGCAGTCCAAGGGGACTCTCAAAAGTCTTCTCCAACACCACAGTTAAAGAGCATCAATTCTTTGGCACTCAGCTTTCTTCATAGTCCAACTCTCACATCCGTACATGACCACAGGAAAAACCATAACCTTGTCTAGACGAACCTTTTTTGGCAAAGTAATGTCTCTTTTTAATATGCTATATAGGTTTGTCATAACTTTCCTTCCAAAGAGTAAGCGTCTTTTAATTTCATGGCTGCTGTCACCATCTCCAGTGATTTTGGAGCCCCCCCAAATAAAGTCTGACACTGTTTCCACTGTTTCCCCATCTATTTCCCATGAAGAGATGGGACCGGATGCCATGATCTTCATTTTCTGAATGTTGAGCTTTAAGCCAACTTTTTAACTGTCCACTTTCACTTTCACAAGAGGCTCTTTAGTTCTTCACTTTCTGCCATAAGGGTGGTGTCATTTGTATATCTGAGGTTATTGATATTTCTTCCAGCAATCTTGATTCCAACTCGTGCTTCTTCCAGCCCAGCGTTTCTCATGATGTACTCTGCATATAAGTTAAATAAGCAGGGTGACAATATACAGCCTTGATGTACTCCTTTTCCTATTTGGAACCAGTCTGTTGTTCCATGTCCAGTTCTAACTGTTGCTTCTTGACCTGCATATAGGTTTCTCAAGAGGCAAGTCAGGTGGTCTGGTATTCCCATCTCTTTCAGAATTTTCCACAGTGTATTGTGATCCACACAGTCAAAGGCTTTGGCATAATCAATAAAAGCAGAAATAGATGTTTTCCTGGAACTCTCTTGCTTTTTCCACAATCCAGCAGATGTTGGCAATTTGATCTCTGGTTCCTCTGCCTTTTCTAAAACCAGCTTGAACATCAGGGAGTTCACGGTTCATGTATTGCTGAAGCTTGGATTGGAGAATTTTGAGCATTACTTTACTGGCATGTGAGATGAGTGCAATTGTGCGGTAGTTTGAGCATTCTTTGGCATTGCCCTTCTTTGGGATTGGAATAAAAACTGACCTTTTCCAGTCCTGTGGCCACTGCTGAGTTTTCCAAATTTGTTGGCATATTGAGTGCAGCCCTTTCACAGCATCATCTTTTAGGATTTGAAATAGCTCAACTGGAATTCCATCACCTCCACTAGCTTTGTTCATAGTGATGCTTTCTAAGGCCACTTGACTCCTCATTCCAGGATGTCTGGCTCTAGGTGAGTGATCACACCATCGTGCTTATCTGCATTGTGAAGATCTTTTTGGTGTAGTTTTTCTGTGTATTCTTGCCACCTCTTCTTAATATCTTCTACTTCTGTTAGGTCCATACCATTTCTGTCCTTTATCGATCCCATCTTTCCATGAAATGTTCCCTTGGTATCTCTAATTTTCTTGAAGAGATCTCCAGTCTTTCCCATTCTGTTCTTTTCCTCTATTTCTTTGCATTGATTGCTAAGGAAGGCTTTCTTATCTCTTCTTGCTTTTCTTTGGAACTCTGCATTCAGATGCTTATATCTTTCCTTTTCTCCTTTGCTTTTCGCTTCTCTTCTTTTCTCAGCTATTTGTAAGACCTCCTCAGACAGCCATTTTGCCTTTTTGCATTTCTTTTCCATGGGGATTGTCTTGATCCCTGTCTCCTGTACATCTTGAACCTCCGTCCATAGTTCATCAGTCACTGTATCTATCAGATCTAGGCCCTTAAATCTATTTCTCACTTCCACTGTATAATCGTAAGGGATTTCATTTAGGTCATACCTGAATGGTCTAGTGGTTTTCTCTACTTTCTTTAATTAAATTCTGAATTTGACAATAAGGAGTTCATGATCTGAACACAGTCAGCTCCTGATCTTGTTTTTGTTGACTGTATAGAGCTTCCAAATCTGATTTTAGTGTTGACCATCTGGTGATATCCATGTGTAGAGTCTTCTGTTGTGTTGTTGGAAGAGAGTGTTTGCTATGACCAGTGCATTTTCTTGGCAAAACTCTATTAGTCTTTGCCCTGCTTCATTCCGTA
Organism: Oryx dammah; assembly: GCF_014754425.2. Classification (NCBI taxonomy): domain Eukaryota; kingdom Metazoa; phylum Chordata; class Mammalia; order Artiodactyla; family Bovidae; genus Oryx; species Oryx dammah. The sequence goes on from NW_024070186.1 coordinate 140,266,757, forward strand.
TTCCAAGGCCAAATTTGCCTGTTACTCCAAGTGTTTCTGGCCTTCCTACTTTTGCATTCCAGTCCCATATAATGAAAAGGATAACTTTTTTGGATGTTAGTTCTAAAAAGTCTTGTAGGTCTTCATAAAACCGTTCAACTTCAGCTTCTTCAGCATTACTGGTTGGGGCATAGACTTGGATTGCTGTGATATTTAATGGTTTGCCTTGGAAAAAAACAGAGGTCATTTGGTCGTTTATGAGATTGCATCCAAGTACTGCATTTCAGACTCTTTTGTTGACCATGATGGCTACTCCATTTCTTCTAAGGGATTCCTGCCCACAGTAGTAGATACAATGGTCATCTGTGTTAAATTCACCCATTCCAGTCCATTTGAGTTCGCTGATTCCTAGAATGTCAACATTCACTCTTGCCATCTCCTGTTTGACCACTTCCAATTTACCTTGATTCATGGACCTGACATTCCAGGTTCCTATCTAATATTGCTCTTTACAACATCGGACCTTGCTTCTATCACCAGTCACTTCCACAACTGGGTATTGATTTTGCTTTGGCTCCATCCCTTTAATCTTCCTGGACTTATTTTTCCACTGATCTCCAGTAGCATATTAGGCACCTACTGACCTGGGGAGTTCCTCTTTCAGTATCCTATCATTTTGCCTTTTCATATTGTTCATGGGGTTCTCAAGGGAATAATACTGAAGTGGTTTGCCATTCCCTTCTCCAGTGGACCACATTCTGTCAGACCTCTCCACCATGACCCGCCCGTCTTGGGTTGCCCCGCGGGCATGGCTTAGTTTCATTTAGTTAGACAAGGCCGTGGTCCTAGTGTGGCCAGATTGACTAGTTTTCTGTGACTATGGTTTCAGTGTATCTGCCCTCTAATGCCCTCTTGCAACAGCTACCCTCTTACTTGGGTTTTTCTTACCTTGGACGTGAGGTATCTCTTCATGTCTGCTCTAGCAAAGCACAGCCACTGCTCCTTACCTTGGATGAGGGGTATCTCCTCATTGCCTCCCCTCCTGACCTGGAATGTGGAATATCTCCTCTAGGCCCTCCTGCACCCGTGCAGCCACCACTCCTCACATGTGGGGTAGCTCCTCTCGGCCGCACCTGCACTGTCGCAGCCTGGCACTCTTGGCCACTGCCCCTGACCTTGGACGTGGGGTAGTTCCTCTCGGCCGCCTCTGTGCACCGTTGCAGCTGCCCGCACTAGGTGTGCCGTCGCAGCTGCCAACACCAGGGATACCTGAACATAAAAGAAAGGCTTTGTGATGACCCAGTGAAAAAGTGTCTATCTGAAAATAGAAGCTGAAAACAAAATCAAACAAGCCAACACCTTGATCTTGGACTTTTAGACTTCAGAACAAGAAGAAAATAAATATTTTTGCTTAAGGCACCCAATTTGTGCTATTACAGCAGTCTTAGCAAGCAAATACACGCTGCTTACCAGCTAATTGTATTTATCAGCAGCATCACTTCGTATTTGATTTTATCATCTCTAATTATGATAGTCCTGATTTGTGTGTATCCTCAGTTGTGTTCAACTCTGTGACCCTCAGGGTTGTAGCCCATCAGGCTCCTCTGCCCATGGGATTTCACAAGCAAGAATACTGGGATAGTTTGTCATATCCTCCAGGGAATCTTCCTGACCCAGGGATCGAACCCTCCTCCCCTGTGTTTCCTGCATTGCAGGTGGATTCTTTACTGCTGCATTATTGGGGAAGCCCTATTTTGCTTGTTGCAAAAAAAGCCTGAGGCTTATTTTTTAAACACTAATTTGCATTTGTATTTAATAACATACATTAAATGTGATTTCATATTAACATACTGTTTTACCTTACTATGAAATATTCCATTCTATGAAGACAGCACTCTGTATTTAATCACTTCTACAATGGTAAACATTTAAGCTGCTACTAGTTTTCTGTTATGCTGCCACGAACTACTTTGTATATCTTTGCTCAAATGTGTCACTATCTCTGAAGATCATTTAGTTATTAGAGTTGTTTGGGTTAAAGTATATCTTTTCAATTTTGACAAATATTGTAAATTTCAATGACAGTTGAGAATTTACAGTCTTATATACATCCACTAGTATCTATTTCCCAGACTCACCATATCGTGATTTTTCAAGTAATTGGTTTATTTATCAATTTAACAGGTGAAAAATGGGTTGTATTTAATTCATTGTGAGGTTGATTTCATTTTTACTTGCCATCTATCTTTTGTGGACTACCATTTTTGGTTCTTTGTCCATTTTTTAAATTGGGTTGTTCTTTTTCTCATTGATTAGATGAGGTTTTTATACAGTAGAGAAAGTAATTTTTTCCTTTAGTTTCAAGCATTTTTCCCCTCTGAAATATTCCTTTTATATTGGTTGCAAATATTTCTTTTCCAGTTGGCCATTTTAATTTTAATTTTTTTTAACATTTTATTTTGTATTGGAGTATAGCTGATTAGCAATGCCATGATAGTTTCAGGTGAACAGTAAAGGGACTCAGCTATACGTATACATGTATCCACTCTCCTCTAAACTCCTCTCCCATTCAGGCTGCAATTTAACATTGAGCAGAGTTATAGACCAGGTATACAGCTGGTACTATTCAGTAAGTCTGCATTTGTCTTCTATTTAAATACCAGCTGGTCATTTTTAAGTACTTTTTATTATTTATTTATTTCCATAAGCATGTGGAATCTTAGTTCCCTGACCAGGGATCAAACTTGTGCCTCCTGCAGTAGAAGCAGATTCTTAACCACTAGATCCCCAGGGAAGTCCCAGCTGGTCATTTTAAAGTTCCCTTATGTATGATTGAAATAAAAGCAAAGAAAATTAAAAACATAAATGCTGTATTTTAAAATGTAGCATTTTATTGATTACATGTTTAGATCACATGTTATTGATTCCTATTTAGACTTAAAGGGGAGAAAAATTTCTATTAATTACATGGTATCTTAAGGGCATTGATGGGATTTTTCTACCTTTGAGAATATAGTACAGTTACATAGTGATAAAAAAAAAAGTTCACTAGACAAAAACAAGTATTTAGCTCACTGAACAGAACTAAATACATTTGTTTTTCTGGTAAACACCTAGTGGTAGCTTTTAAATCATTACAAGAAATTAAAACAATAAAATATGAAACACTTTCTCTGCATATCAGAGTTGTCAGATGATGAATTTTGAAAAATCACTCCATTTTCATTATTATTTTTCTGTTTTTTCTACCTTACACAATGAAAAAATAATCTAAGTGCTATTTAGGGTCTTTGTCTGATTCACTAATATCTCATCAGCACCTAGAGCATATCCAGCATTAAATAGGTACAGAAGTATTATTATTAAATAAAGAATTGATATTTACTGTACATTTTTGGTCCTCTTGTGAATAACCTCTTTCAGTTTAGCATAGCTATTTTAAAGTTCATATTTGTACTTTAAAATATCTGTCTGTTCACTGAAAATTACACTTTCTTTAATGTGTGGACCTTAAAAATCAACCAGAAAAAGAAGACAATATTTCCTGTAAACACTGTCATATAAAACAAATGTATTTACTAAACACAAAAATGGAATTCACTTAAGCACAAATATGCTTCAAATTAGTTTAATTTTGACTAAATAAATACTAATGGAAATAAAATCCACAGATAATTTCTGCATTTACTCTCCCTGAAAACTCTGCATAGAATGAGGGGGGGAAAAAGCACTGGGAAACAGAAAACATAACACATGTGTTTTTCAATATTATTATTATTATTTTATCTCAAAACAGCTCAGAATCCGCACATGAGCAATATGTGTGAATAAACATTTGTATGGCGATGACAATTATCATTCACAGATCATTTAGCAAGTGCTGTGTGTCACTCAAAGCATTCATATGTATTTCTTTATTTAATCAATAATACATTATTTGTTCAGTATTAAGTTACATCCAGCTTTTTGCGACACCATGAGCTGCAGCACACCAGGCTATGCTGTCCTTCAGTATCTTCTGGAGTTTGCTTAAATGCATGTCCATTAAGTCAGTTATGTTTCCAACCACTTCATCCTCTGTTGCCCCCTTCTCCTCCTGCCCTCAGATATTCCCAGCATCAAAATTGTTTCCAATCAGTTGGCTCTTCACATTAGGTGGCCAAAGTATTGCATCTTCAGCTTCAGCATCAGTCCTTCCAGTGAATATTCAGGGATAATTTCCTTTAGGATTGACTGGTATATCATTATACTCCCATAGTATAGATTAGAAAAGTTCAGGATCTAAGAATCAAGTACACTACAGAGTTTTGAAGTTTTACAACTGATAGACTAGCAAACTTCTGTGCCCCTCATCTTAAATACTATCCAAGAAAAAGCTTAAAATCTGTCAGGGGGTAGAGAAAGTATTAGATCCAGTGGAATATCATTATATGGCTGACTTCTCCTTAGAATCAATAAAGATTAGAACACAATAGAAAGATGTGCTTAGAGTTCTGAAAATTAAAAATCTGTTAATCCAAAATTATCTGTCTAGTGTAAATTTTTTTTTAAATGAATCTAAACCAAAAGCATTTAAAAAGAGTAATGCCTTAGAGAATTTGTGTCTAGTTGAAATTAACTATAAGGAATGGTCAGCAAAATTCTTCAGTTTGACTAGAAGTTATTTCAAATAGAAATCCAGATCTGCATGAAGAAAGATGAGTACCAGGAAAATTAAAATTGAGGATAACTATAAATTACCTTTTAATCATTTTATGAGTGGATGTATATATGTGTATCACATATTTTAAAATTCTTTAAAATAGTGTTGACTAAAGCAAAAATGATACAAATATATTCTACTTGTTATACCATATGGAGAAGTAAAATATATGAATACAGAAGTGCAAAGGACAAGCACAAATGGAATTACACTACTGTGAGGTTTGGGCATTGTTGTCAAATAGTATTTGAAAATTCAGTATTATTAATTAAGTATTTTTACTATAAGCTCAAGAATAATGCTGTCCAATAGAATTTCATGTGAAAATGAAATATTCTGCTACTTTGTGCTGTCCAGTTCTTTAACTGCTAACTACATGTGATTATGATGTTTTATTAAGTACATTTTGATTTAAATGACCCCATGTGGATAGTGACCACTCTACTGGACAATCCAGCTCTAGAGCAGTCACTAAAATTAAAAAAAAAATGAAGCCATATAATCCAGAAATTAATAGAACAGGTAAAAAAGAATAATAAAGTATACTTACTTATACCAAGGCTTCCCTGGTGGCCTGCCAATGTAAGAAATGTGACTTTGATCCCTGGGTCTGGAAGATTCCCTAGAGGAGGAAATGGCAACCCACTCCAGTATTCTTGCCTGGGAAATCCCATGGACAGAGGAACCTGATGGGCTACAGTTCATGGGATCACAAAGAGTCAGACACAACTTAGTGACTAAACAACAACAGCAACACTTATACCAACACAGAGGAAAAATAAAGAAGAAAAGGAACAAAGTACTGCTATAACTGAACACAACTCAAACACATCAATTATTTGATCATGTAAATAAATAAATTAACCAAAAGTCAAATGCTTTTAGATTAGAAATCAGAACTCCAAGAGAGGGGGAAAAGGCTTAGAAACACAAACTTTAAATATAAAGACATAAAACAATTGCAAAGCAAATATCAGAAGAGAGCATAGCAAACACAAGAAAGCTTGTTTAACTGTATTTAATAAGAAAAAATATTCTTCAAAAACTCACCAGTGATAAAGTATAACATTTCCTCATGATAAAAGTCCAAATCATCAGTAAGATAAAAATAAATTAGCATATACCTAATGGCAAAGATTCAAATACACGTATCAAAAAATCGCTATTATCCAGGGCTTAAAACTCTCTATTCTGAGTAATTGATAAGTAGACAAATAATTAGTAAGAAGAAAGAAGTTCATTGACCTAATTGACCTTGATAGAATTCTATATCTCAAAGCTAAACTGTCATTTTTTCTTTCAATAAACATTGACTACCATAGACAGAGGAGCCTGATGGACTACAGTCCATGGGATCACAAAGAGTTGAACACTACTGAGCAACTAAACACATACACACATTCACCCATACTGTTGACATGCTGAACCATATATTATCCCACAAAATTTCAAAATATTGACCTTATTCAGTTTGTGTTTTGATTGCTATAGACTTAAATTAGAAGGCAGTAATTTAAAGATATACAGAAAATCATCAGGTATTTGGCAATGTAGTAGTATGTTTCTACATAAAATATGGGTCAAAAATTGACTATAAGAGACTGTCTCTTTGAGTCGTGTGTTTGTTCCAATACTTTCTATGAAGCCAGCCTTTTGGGTGGAGAGCACCATCTATGTGTTTTGGGGGCAGATGAAATTTCCCAGATCTCTTCATGCCTCGCTGAATAACATCCCATTGTATTCCAGAATCATCCTCTTATTCATTCTGAAAATGACCTAAAAGTTTTCCAAATTTTTGGCTATCAGTGATATTGCCACAAGTAGAAAATAATTCCAGTGTTTCTATAGCCTACTCCCTCCTGCCCTGAAGTATGACCCTGAAGACAGAGGAAGGAATGAGTCCTTGAGCCTGATGTATTTAATTTACCCTCCTCTTCCCGTGTTACTTTTCCATATCCCTGTATCCTGTCTTCTCATCCCCTTCTCTTTCTTTGTTGAGATAATTTCTTACTTTTCCCAAGAGTATGATTACAGAGCGTGACAGAGGAAAATATGACCAAGAAAAATACTCAAAAATATCCCTGTGTGTATAGGCTGGTCAAATCATTGGTGATCAAGGTAAAAAGATAACTTCCCCATAAGAGTCTTGAAACATATATGCCTCAGATCAGTTCCTCATCATGACAGGTTAGACCAATATAGTTAAAATCACAAATGCTAAAAATGTGTCAGGCAGAGGTGTTCTGCACACTCGGTGACATGCTGCCTGCTTTTCACATTACTCTATGGATTACTCTATTTTAAGCTCTAGCTGTTTTGCTAGATGCCTTTTAAAAATCTGTTCTTATAGTTCTCAGCTGTATTATGGTAATGGCGAAGGTTTTAAATCAGGAAACTAGTAGAATAATCAGGGACAAATCTATGACATTTTCTACATGGAGAATGAAAATAGAAGTCCTGGTTCCCTGTGCAATGCAATTTAATACCCCTTCACCCAAAACATATACTTGTAACATGAAAGGGTTAATTTTTACTACATACTGGATCTTTCTCTGTGATTTTAACCCTGTCTTGCAGCTTCTGTTATTATGAACAAACATAATGGTCAGGGAAACTTGTCCTCCTCTGACCCTTAAACCTCTCTGACCCTTTCCCTCTCTCATGCTCCTCTTGACCCTTAAGCTAAAGTGCTTCGTTTAGTTCACAGAGAGATAACCTGAGCCTGCGTACCTCTGAATGACTGTGACATTCTTGAGTTACCATCAGAACCCTCTGCCTGAGACTTGCCATTCTAGGAGATATTTACAAGAATTAAATAATCTTTTTACTTTACTTCCTCACCTCCCCCCATCTCTGATCCATGAAAGATCTTGGCATCCAGCCCCCAACAAGATGGTTATTTTGAGATGTTAGTCTGCCATCTTCTCAGTCAGCCTGCTCTCTGAATAAACTCGTATTCCTTGCCTTAACACCTCATCTCCTGGATTTAGTGGCCTATCGTGTGATAAGTAAAGTGAGCTTGGACTCAGTATCATACAGACACCCACACAACACATACAAATTAACACACTCCCTTTTGGCTAAAGAAAATCAGTGTTAATATCAATTCCACTTCAGTCAGATGTGGGCTACAAAAGTATTTTAGTGTGCCTTATACTTACTTAGTATGCTATCATTTTGAGTATGTGTGCTGCGTAAGTAAATGTAGTTGTAAAAAACAACCATTTTCATATTCTTAGAATTTTATGAGTTAGAATTTAGGTGGTTGCAACAGAGGACTCATCTCTGCTTCACAGTGACTGAGCTTTGGTGGTTAAAACAGTTAGAGATGGGTGCGATGGATAAAATGGGACCATGTGTCTAAGGTCTTAACTGTGGTTGTTGGCTGATCCTAGGTGTCTTCTTCACTTACCTGTTTGACACCTGGGCTGTGGGATGAACTGGCTGGAGTAGCTGAAGTGAACTGAGAGCATTTCTCTCACCTCCCCTCTTTTCCCTCATCCCTTTCTCTCTTCAGTATGACAGTTTCTGGGTTGTTGAACTTTTTACAGAGTCTCTGGCTTCCCCTAGTGGCAATATTCCAAGAACTCTACATAGAAGCAGCAACACTTCCAATGAAATAGTTTTGGATGTATTAAAGTACATTCCTAAATGTAATTCTCTAAACATTTAATTAATGAATTAAACTATTAAGGCAAGCCCAAATTAAAGAGAAGTAAAATTAGACTCTACCTGTTAATGGGAGAAGCAGCAAGAACTTGTGACCACCTCTATTTTTAACCAGACAATGAGCAGTGTTAACTGTAATTATCATGTTATATGTTACATTTCCAGTACTCATTTTTCTGGAGTGCAGATATCTTTTCAACATAGTGTTTTCATTTCCTGTGGATATGTTCCCAGAAGTGAAATTGTTGATCATATATGGTAGCTCTATTTTTAATATCTTGAGAGACTTCCATAGTGGTGTATCGATTCCCTCCAACAGCACCCAAAGTTTCATTTTCTCCATATTCTCTACAATGAATATATCTTTTATCTTTTTTATGTTAGCCACCCTAATAGGCATAAGGCAATATTTCATTGTGGTTTTGATTTGCACTTCCCTGATGATTAGTGACTCAATGGACATGAATCTGAGTGAACTCTGGGAGTTGGTGATGGACAGGGAGGCCTGGTATGCTGCGATTCATGGGGTTGCAAAGAGTCGGACACGACTGAGCGACTGAACTGAACTGATGATTAGTGATACAGAACATCTTTTCATGTATCTATTGGCCTTTATATGTTTTCTTTGGACAAAAAATTATCTATTCAGTTGCTTTGCTGATTTTTTAAGGGGATTTTTTTTTCTTTTTTTGACTGTTGAGTTGTATGAGTTCTTTATACATTTTGGATATTGACCTCCTATCAGATAAAGGGCTTTAAAATATTTTTTCCCACTCCATAGGATGTCTTTTCATTCTGTTGGATGTGTCTTTTGCTGTGCAGAGCTCTTTGTTTGTTTTATGTAGTCTACCTTGTTTATTTTTATTTTGTTGCTTGTACTTCAGGTGTTCCATACAAAATGTGTCCACATTTAGTATATGACAGACTTGGTTCTGTATAAAGTACCTTACAAAATCACAGTGTTGAAGAAAAGCATAATAAATCATTCACACAGTCATTGCCATTTAATCCATGTGAATTATACTGAAATGCTTCCACAGTTTGACTGCTTAGCCTTTTTCTATTTTCTCCTCCTACCATAGGTTTTGCATTATCATCTTATTTACATGACCCACAATCAAGGATTTCCTACCTTCCTCCCACACCTTATATGATATAAAAAGTTTTATCTCTGTTGAAACTGTCAGTCAAAATCTAACCTATATTTTAACATAATTTTATACCTAGAGTTCTATAGACACTATGTCTTTGGAAATATTCAGCATAAGCAGATGATTCTACTAAACTTGCAAAAATGTTCTTATACTATACTCTTTTTAGCTTAATAAAATGCTAGAGTCCCAGAAACTATCAATAAAGAAGACAAAATTTAGTAAGCTGTAGGAAAATCAGTAAAACAGCATGAGGAAAAGAGTGAAACAAATAATATAGCAATGTTGGATGTTATTGTTTGCCATTACATGTTAACTTAGCTAAAAAAAATATTAGTTCACAAAAGAGGTATTTTTATATCAACTAATTTAACACATTTTTGCACATTTCTTAGCAGTTTTCATTTTAGAAATACATGAAAGCAAAATTTTTGTAGGAGCAATATTTTAACAGAGTGCAAAAAGTAAGCTCTTTCAGAAACTATCAGGATATTATAGATTCCATATAATTTCTTAGTTTAGTTTCTTATACATCTAGAGTTATATAATTTTTTAGTTTAAATTCTTCCAGGTGTAGTATTAATATCCAACTGATGGAAGGAGAAAGAAATGGAGCAAAGGAAGTACACTGTATTCCCAACTCATTCTGATAATAGTTTTTGTTCAGAATTATTATAAGGAAAGAGCTCCAGAAATTTGTTAAACTATTCTTGCATAACATTTTGAGTAATGCAAGAATTACAAAACAAATTATCACTTTCTTTTTTTTTATTTTTATTTATTTTTATTTATTTATTTTTTAAATTTATTTATTTATTTTTAATTTTTACTTTACAATTCTGTATTGGTTTTGGCATAGATTGACATGAATCCACCACAGGTGTACATGCGTTCCCAAATTATCACTTTCTAATTGAGAAAACATTAATAGAATTAGAGACTTTAAACTCTAGACTTATGGGGGAAAGGAGAAAAGTAAATATTATTTTAATAGTGTCCAGCCTCAAAGTCTTTTTTGTCTCACTTTATAAAGTTCAAAGGGGATAAATATAACCTAAACTTAAAATGGCGTGTGTTAATCACTTAATCAATTAATAACAGTCAAAGTTACAGAATGGATTTTTGTGTTGCCAGCTTAGTTGTGTCTGACTCTTGTGACCCCATAAACTGTAGCCTACCAGTCTCCTGTGTCCATGGGATTCTCCAGGCAATAATACTGGAGTGGATTGCTATTTTTTTCCTCCAGGGGTTTTTCCGACCCAGGAATCAGGCCTCGGTCTCCTGCATTGCAGACAGACTCTACTGATCAAGCTACATGTGTTATGTAAGTGTTCTGGTAGCATTTTTTTTAAGTCATTCAGTATTGCTGTGCCCTTGGCTCATTATTTAACTCAGAAAATGACATGTTCATCATGTGAGAGTGAAAAAAATAGAGAATATATGGAAAACAATAATAATGTGTTAAATCACCCTTCTCCCTAGTAGAGCAAAATGCATTTGATTCATAGACATGAAAAAGAATATAGACATAGATATTCTTGAACACACAACACACTTATATATTTGTCTCACTTTGCCTCGAGAATTCCATGGACAGAAAAGCCTGGTGGGCTACAGTCCCTGGGGTTGCAAAGTGTTGGACACAACTGGGCGGCTAACACTTTCATTTAAATAACTTGAAAAAACAGTTATATGTCTCACCATTAATAGTCAATTAGAGAAACTCTATAATGATGTGTACATACTTGTTTGCATTTTTAACTGTGAAATAAACGTCAAAGATATTTTTCAGCATAATAAAACTCTTTCATTTCCTTAACAGATTTCAGCTATTAGAAACAGATGGCTTTTTGGTGGTAAACATAATTAATTTCATTTTATAGAATTTACTTAATTAGAATCGGCCTCCATATCTCACATGCATTGGATTTCATTGTTATGCATATTGTTTATAATTCTGCAAGCTGTCATAAATGCATACTGATTATTTTTAATTCTTAAAATACCATTTATAAACAGGAGATAATCTATTCATTTCCCTGAATAAGTTAAAAATGAAAACATTATTTTAAAATTGAGTTTTATAGAATGCTATAAGCAGATAAATTACCTTGTTTCAAAAATGCATGGAGATGTCAGAGTGTCTACAAATTCAAAAATATATCACCATTTCATATCTCTTCAATTATGCTAATTTTTTGTTTTTCATTTCTAAAGTATTAGCTGAAATATTTTATACTTCTAAGGTTTACAAAAATACTAATCATGACAAAACACACGATTATTAGACCATGAAATCAGTGTCAATTTATTCACAATTTGCTAACAAGAATATTCCCAATGTAGGTTATATGTAAGAATCAAATAATCTGATAAAAAAAAATCTGCCTGTTTCCTATATATTGGTTATAAATAATGCTTCACAATGAGATGGTTAGTATTTCTAACATTGTACGTGTATATGTGAGTTTATCTCCTTCTGATCACCTTCAGTTTTCTAATATTATAATGATGAATTAAACGTAATAGTATGCTTATTAATGACTGAACTGAACTGAATTCAAATTGTTTATATTTTTCAAATATATTTTTACCATTTGATTTTTTATTTATATTACAAAGAACAAAACATTGTCCTGGCTGTTAGTCTATTTGAGCATAGCGTTCTTTTACTCTGTAAAGTACAATTAATAATTTATCTTTTGTAACTCGTTATAGTAATGGTTTCTAATAAGGATCAAATGCTATGGTTGAAAGCTATGCATTTATAATCTAACTAGAATTAGAAAGTTTAAAGAATATTTTGAATGTGTTTAAAGGAATTTAAGCTTAATAATTATTGTTAAGCTTCTAATTATTGTTTTGTATATACTTATTTTTAAATTTTTAATTGCAGTAGGGTGATTTACAATGTCGTGTTAGTTTCAGGTATACAGCAGTGATTAAGTTATACATACATCTATGTCTACTTTTTCATATTTTTCCTTTATAAGTGATTACAAAATGTAAAGTAAATCCTTGTTCGCTATTTTTTTTAATATATAGTAGTGTGTGTATGTTAACCCCAAACTACTAATGTATCTCTCCCCCACCCTCACTATCCCCTTTGGTCTGTTTGCTATGTTGGAGAGCCTTTTTCTTTCGTATATATAAGTTCATTTGCATCAATTTTTACATGCTACATATAAATATATATGATACCTGTTTTTCTGTTTGGTTTATTGCACTTAGTACTATACTTTAGGTCCATCCATGTTGCTAAAAGTGGAATTATTTCATTTAGTTTTATAGTTGGGTAATATTCCTTTGTATACATATACCACACCTTCTTTATTCATCCATCTTTTGATGGACATTTAGGTTGGTTTCAGGTCTTGGCTATTGTAAACAGTACTTCAGTGAACATGGGGTGCTTTTATCTTTTGAAATTATGGTTTTCTTCAGATATATGCTCAGCAATAGAATTGGGAAGATCATACTGTAGCTCCATTTTTTAGTTTTTTTAAAGACATCTAAACTGCTGTCCATAATGGTTCTGATTCCCACCAAGAATGATTTAGATTCCGATCAACAGTGTAGGAGGGTTCCTTTTATCTCTCACAATCTCCAGCATTTATTATTTGTAGACATTTTGATGATGACCATTCTAACTAGTATGAAGTTATAATTCATTGTAGCTTTGATTTGCATTATTCTAATTAGTGATGTTGAGTTTTTTTTTCCATCTTCCTCTTGGGCATTGCATCTCTTCTTTGGAGAAATGTCTATTTAGATATTTAGATCTTCTGCCTTTTACTTTTTTATTTTTGTGTTGTCTTTGTCTGATTTTGGTATCAGGGTGATGATGGCCTCATAGGATGAATTTGGAAGTGTTCCTTCCTCTGCAATTTTTTGAAAGAGTTTTAGAAGGATAGGCATTAACTCTTCTCTAAATGTTTGATAGATGTCTTCTGTGAAGCCATCTGGTTCTCTATTTTTGTTTTTTGGGAGATTTTTTTTTTTTTAATCACAGCTTCAATTTCAGTGCTTGTAATTGGGTTGTTCATAATTTCTATTTCTTTCTGGTTCAGTCTTGGAAGATTGAACTTATGTAAGAATCTGTCCATTTCTTCCAGGTTATCCATTTTATTGCCATATAGTTGTTCATAATAGTCTCTTATAACCCTTTGTATTTCTGCATTGTCTGTTGTAACTTCTCCTTTATCATTTCTAATTTTGTTGATTTGAATCTTCTCTCTTTCTTTCTTCATGAGTCTGGCTAAAGGTTTGTCAATTTTGTTTATCTTCTCAAAGAACTAACTTTTAGTTTTATTAATCTATACTATTGTTTCTTTCATTTCTTTGTCATTTATTTCTGCTCAGATCTTTATGATTTCTTTCCTCCTATCAATTTTTGTTGCTATTGTTTTTCCAGTTGTTTAGATGTAAACTTAGGTTGTCTATTCGATATTTTTCTTGTTTCTTGAAGTAAGATTGTATTGCTATAAACTTCCCTCTTAGTACTGTTTTTGGTGCACTCCATAGGTTTGAGTTCTCAAGCTTTCAGTGTAATTTGTTTCTAGAATTTTTTTGATTTCCCTTTTGATTCTCTCAGTAACCTTTTGGTTATTTAGAAGTGTATTATTTAATCCCCATGTGTCTATGTTTTTTACACTTATTTTTTTCATAATTGATATATAGTCTCAAGGTTGTGGCCAGATAAGATGGTTCATTCACAATTTCAATTTTCTTAAATTTACTAAGGTTTGATTTGTGACCCAATATGTGGTCTATCAATGCAAAGAAATAGCAGAAAACAACAGAATGGGAAAGACTAGAGAGCTCTTCAAGAAAATTAGAGATACCAAGGGAACATTTCATGCAAAGATGGGCTCAATAAAGGACAGAAATGATATGGACCTAACAGAAGCAGAAGATATTAAGAAGAGGTGGCAAGAATACACAGAAGAACTGTACAAAAAAGATCTTCACGACCCAGATAATTATGATGGTGTGATCACTCACCTAGAGCCAGACATCCTGGAATGTGAAGTCAAGGGGGCCTTAGAAAGCATCACTACAAACAAAGCTAGTGGAAGTGATGGAATTCCAGTGGAGCTATTTCAAATCCTGTGAAAGTGCTACACTCAATATGCCAACAAATTTGGAAAACTCAGCAGTGGCCACAGGAATGGAAAAGTTCCGGTTTCATTTCAATCCCAAAGAAAGGCAATGCCAAAGAATATTCAAACTACTTCACAATTGCATTCATCTCACATGTTAGCAAAGTAATGCTCAAAATTCTCCAAGCAAGGCTTCAGCAATATGTGAACCGTGAACTTCCTGCTGTTCAAGCTGGTTTTAGAAAAGGCAGAGGAACCAGAGATCAAATTTTTAACATCTACTGGATCATCGGAAAAGCAACAGAGTTCCAGAAAAACATATATTTCTGCTTTATTGACTATGCCAAGCCTTTGACTGTGTGGATCATGATAAACTGTGGAAAATTCTGAAAGAGATGGGAATACCAGACCACCTGACCTGCCTCTTGAGAAACCTATATGCAGGTCAGGAAGCAATAGTTAGAACTGTACATGGAAAAACAGACTGGTTCCAAATAGAAAAAAGAGTATGTCAGGCTGTATATTGTCACCGTGCTTATTTAACTTCTATGCAGAGTACATCATGAGAAACACTGGGCTGGAAGAAGCACAAGCTGGAATCAAGATTGCTGGGAGAAATATAAATAACCTCAGATATGCAGATGGCACCACCCTTATAGCAGAAAGTGAAGAAGAACTAAAAAGCCTCTTGATGAAAGTGAAAGAAGGGAGTGAAAATTTTGGCTTAAAGCTCCACATTCAGAAAACGAAGATCATGGCATCTGGTCCCATCATTTCATGGCAAATAGATAGGGAAAATGTGTCAGACTTTATTTTTTGTGGCTCCAAAATCACTGCAGATGGTGACTCAGCCATGAAATTAAAAGACGCTTACTCCTTGAAAGGAACGTTATGACCAATCTAGTAGCATATTAAAAAGCAGAGATATTACTTTGCCAACAAAAGTCTGTATAATCAAGGCTATGGTTTTTCCAGTGGTCTTGTATAGATGTCAGAGTTGGACTATGAAGAAAGCTAAGCGCCGAAGAATCAATGCTTTTGAACTGTGGTGTTGGAGAAGGCTCTTGAGAATCCCTTGGACTGCAAGGAGATCCTACCTAAAGGAGACCAGTCCTGGTGTTCACTGGAAGGACTGATGCTGAGGCTGAAACTCAGCCTACTTTGGCCACCTCATGAAAAGAGTTGACTCACTGAAAAAGAACCTGATGCTGGGAGGGATTGGGGGCAGGAGGAGCAGGGAATGACAGAAGATGAGATGGCTGAATGGCATCAACGAATCGATGCACATGAGTTTGGGTGAACTCTTGGAGTTGGTGATGGACAGGGAGGCCTGGCATGCTGCAATCCATGGGGTCACAAAGAGTCAGACACGACTGAGCGACTGAACTGAACTGAGCTGAACTGATTGTGCTCTATCGTGGAGAATGTTCCATGTACACTTTAGAAGAAGGTATACTCTTCTGCATTTGGATGGAATGTCCTGAAGATATCAATGACATCCATCTCATCTAATGTATCATTTAAGACTTTTGTTTCCTTATTAATTTCCTGTCTTGATGATCTGTCCATTGGTGTGAATTGGATGTTAAAGTCTCCTATTTTTACTGTGTTACTGTCAACTTCTCCTTTTATGTCTTTCAGTGTTTGTCTTATGTATCGAGGTGCTCCAATGTTGGGTGCATAGATAGTTACAATTGTTATGTCTTCCTCTTGGATTGATCTCTTCCTCTTTGATTAATTCCTCTTGATCATTATGTAGTGTCCTTCCTTATCTCTTGTAATCTCCTTTATATTAAGGTCAATTTTGTGTGATATGAGGATTGCTACCCCAGGTTTCATTTGCTTCCCATTTGCATGGAATATATTTTTCCATCCTCTCACTTTCAGTCTATATGTGCCTTTAGGTCTGAAGTTGGTTTCTCTTTTTTTAAATATAAATTTATTTATTTTAATTGGAGGCTAATTACAATATTGTATTGGTTTTGCCATACATCAACATGAATCCGCCACAGGTGTACATGTGTTCCCCATCCTGAATCCCCTCCCATCTTCCTCTCCCTACCATCCCTCTGGGTCAACCCAGTGCACCAGCCCCGAGCATCCTGTATCATGCATCGAACCTGGACTGGCTATTCATTTCACATAGGATATTATACATGTTTCAATGCCATTCTCCCAAATCCTCTCACCCTCATCCCCCCCCCCCCCACAGAGTCCAAAAGACTGTTCTATACATCTGCGTCTCTTTTGCTGTCTTGCATACAGGGTTGAAGTGGGTTTCTAGTAGACAGCATATATATGGGTCTTTTTGTTGTTGTTGTTGTTTGGTTGGTTGGTTTTTAATACATTCAGCTAATCTGTGTCTATTGGTTGGAGTATTTAATCCATTTACATTTAAAGTAATTAATGATATATATGTTCTGGTTGCTATTTTCTTAATTGTTTGGGGTTAATTTTTGCTGCAATTCATGGGCTCGCAAAGAGTCGGACATGGCTGAGCGACTGAACTGAAGTGAACTGAATTTTGTAGACCCTCTTTTCTTCTCTTGAATTTCTTGACTATATAATCCCTTTGATATTTATTGTAAAGCTAGTTTGGTGGTACTGAATTCTCTTAACTTTTGCTTGTCTGAAAAGCTTTTGATTTCTCAGTCAATTTTGAATGAAATCCTTGCCAGGTACAGTAATCTTGGTTATAGATTTTTCCCTTTCAGTACTTTAAATATATCCTGTCATTCCCTTCTGGCCTGCAGTTTCTGCTGACAGAACAGCTGTTAAGCGTGTGGGGTTTCCCTTGTATGTTACTTGTTGCTTCTCTCTCACTGTTTTTAATATTCTTTCTTTGTGTTTAGTCTTTGTTAGTTTAATTAGTATGTGTCTTGTCATGTTTATCCTTGGGTCTATCCTGTATGGGTCTATCCTCTTTGTGCCTCTTGGATTTGATTGACTATTTTCTTTTCCATGTTAGGGAAATTTTCAACTATAATCTCTTCAAAAATTTTCTCATACCCTTTATTTTTTTCTCTTCTTCTTGGACCCGTATTGAATGTCAGTGCTTTTGATATTGTCCCAGAGGTCTCTGAGCCTATCCTCAGTTCTTTTCATTCTTTTTACTTTATTTTTCTCTTCAGAAGTTATTTCCATAATTTTATCTTCCAGCTCACTGATTTGTTCTTCTGCTTCAGATATTCTGCTATTGATTCCTTCTAGAGTATTTTTAATTTCAGTAAATATGTTGTTTGTTTCTGTGTGTTTATTCTTTAATTCTTCTAGGTCTTTGTTAATTGAATCTTGCATTTTCTCTATTTTGTTTTCAAAGTTTTTGATCATATTTACTATCAATATTCTGAATTATTTTTAAAGTAGTTTGCCTATTTCCTCTTCATTTATTTGGACTTTTGTGTTTCTAGTTTGTTCCTTCATTTGTGTAGTATTTATCTGCCTTTTCATTATTTTTTTTAAGCTTATTGTGTTTGAGGTCTCCTTTTCCCAGTATTCAAGATTGAATTCTCTCTTCCTTTTGGTTTCTGCCCTCCTGAGCTTTGTCCAGTGGTTTGTATAAGCTTCCTATAGGGGGAGATTTGTGCTGAGTTTTTGCTTGTTTGTTTGCTTTTCCTCTGATGGGAAAGGCTGGGTGAGGTGATAATCCTGTCTGAGGATGATTGGGTTTGTATTTTTGTTTTGTTTATTGTTTAAATAGGCATCCTGCACAGGGTGCTAATGGTGGTTCTATGATCCCAGGTCTTGTATTCCAATGGTTTCCTTTGTGTGAGTTCTCACTATTTGATACCCCCTAAGGTTAGTTTTCTGGTAGTCTAGGGTCTTGGAGTCAGTGCTCCCACTTCAAAGGCTAAGGGCTTGATCTCTGAAGAAGAGTTTAGTTCTATGATGTCTGAGGTTTGACTGTTCTTTATCTTGTGAGATAGGGATTGGGGGATATTCAACAAGATGGCCTGGGTTTATTAGCAAAGCTTCTTTTCCTATCCAGTCCTCCTTTTTTTAAAAAAAAAAAATTTTCCCTTTTCTTTTGTGCTTCATCTAGTTTCACTTGCTCATACGATGCTGAATGCAGCAACCTGATCCTGCACTCATACCAGAGTTACAAGTGTGAAAAGCTGAGGCCAGCCCATGCAATTAGGGCATGTGCCAAAGCACTGTGCATGGCACTGCAACTCAAGATGGCCAGATCTTTTGCTATTTTTTTTAAACGATTGAGCTGTATGAGTTGTTTGTATATTTTGAAAATTAATTCCATGTCAGTCACATCATTTGCAAATACTTTTTTCCCATTCTGTAGATTGTTTGTTTTGTTTGTGATTTTCTTTGCTGCCCAAGTTTTTATGTTAAACTAGGTTCTATATGCTTATTTTTATTTTCATTTCCACTACTCTAGGAGTTGGATTTGTTTTTTGTGCCATAGCCATACTGTTTTGATAAATGTAGCTTTGTAGTATAGCGTGAAGTGAAGGAGCCTGATTTTTCCAGCCCATTTTTCTTTCTCAAGATTGCTTTGGCTATTTGGAGTCTTTTGTATTTCCATACAAAAATTTTTCTTTTATTCTAGTTCTGTGAGAAACATCATTGATAATTTGATAGGGATTTAATTGATTTTGTGGATTTCCTTGGGTAGTATAGTCCATTTTACAATATTGATTCTTCTAATCCAAGAACATGGTATGCTGAGGGCTTACTCACTTAGTTGAGACTGACTCTTTGTGACCCAATGGAATTTAGCCCTCTGGGCTCCTCTGTCCATGGGGATTTTCTAGGCAAAAATACTGGAGTGGGTTGTCATGCCCTCCTCCAGTGTATGTTCCCAACTCAGGGGTCAAACCCAGGTCTCCCACACTGCAGGCAGAATCTTTACCATTAAAGACACCAGGGAAGCTCCAAGGACATGGTATATCTTGCTATCTTTTTGTGGCATCTTTGATTTCATTCATCAGCAACTTATAGCTTTTGGAATATGGGTCTTTTGCCTCCTCCAGTTCAATTCATTTCAGTTCACTCAGTCATATCTCACTCTAAGCAGTCCCATGGACTGCAGCATGCCAGGCTTCCCTGTACATCACCAGCTCCCAGAACCTGCTCAAACTCATGTCTGTTGAATCAGTGATCCCATCCAACCACATCATCCTCTGTTGTCCCCTTTTCCTCCTGGCTTCTATCTCGCCCAGCATCAGGGTCTTTTCCAGTGAGTCAATTCTTCACAACAGGTGGCCAAAGTTTTGCAGTCTCAGCTTCAGCATCAGTCTTTCCCATGAATACTCAGGACTGATTTCCTTTGGATTGACTGGTTGGATCTCCTTGCAGTCCAGGGGACTCTCAAGAGTTTTCTCCAACAACACAGTGCAAAAAAATTAATTCTTCAGAACTCAGCTTTCTTCATATCCAGCTCTCACATCCATATATAAATTTTAGGTAGGTTTATTCTGAGATAGTTTATTCTTAAGCTTAATATTTTTTAGAAATGATTCTTAAAAATTTATAAGGACTATATCTATGTTATATTTCCACTTATCTTACTTATTGTGGAAAAGGTAAGGGGCTTCCCTGGTGGCTCAGACAGCAAATAGTCTGCCTGCAATGCAGGAGACCCGAGTTTAGTCCGTGGGTTAGAAAGATGCCCTGGAAAAAGAAATGGCAGCTCACTCCAGTATTCTTGCCTGGGAAATTCCATGGACAGAGAAGCCTGGTGGGCTACAGTCCTTGGAGTCACAAAGAGTTGGGTATGACTGAGTGACTAACACTGAACCCTGGCTGTCAAAAAACTCAAAGCTATGCTATTATCACAAATAATGAACACATATTACAAATAATGACTCAAATGTAAAAATGCAATTTGTTCTGAAGAATTCTCTTAATAGTAATACATTATAATCAATAGTTGAACTATTTCAAATCCTAAGAGATAATGTTGTTGTAACACTGCACTCAATACATCTCCACAGTTGAAAAACTCAGCAGTAGCCACATAAATGGAAAAGGCCAGTTTTCACTCTAATCCCAAAGAAGGGCAAAACCAAAGAATGTTTAAACCGCTGCACTATCACACTCATTTCACATGCTAGCAAGGTAATGTTCAAAATCCTTAGAGGTAGGTTTCAACAATATATGAACCAAGAACTTCCAGATGTACAAGCTGGATTTAGAAAAGGCAGAGGAACCAGAGATCAAAGTTCCAACATCCACTGGATCATAGGAAAAGCAAGACAATTCCAGAAAAATGTCTACTTCTGCTTCATTGACCACACTAAACCATTTGATTGTGTGGATCACAACAAACTACTGGAAATTCTTAAAGACATATGAATAACAGAGAACCTTACCTGCCTCTTGAAAAACCTTTATGCAGGTCAAGAAGCAACAGTTAGAACCAGACGTAGAACAATGGATTGGTTCCAAATTGGGAAAGGAGTACATCAAATCCATATATTGTCATCCTGCATGTTTAACTACATGCAGAATACATCACGGGAAATGCCAGACTGGATGAGGCACAGGCTGAAATGAAGATTTCTGGGAGAAATAGCAATAACCTCAGCTATGTAGACGACACCATCCTTATGGCAGAAAGTGAAGAGGAACTAAAGGGCCTCTTGATGAAGGAGAAATAGGAGAGTGAAAAAACTGGATTAAAACTCAACATTCAAAAACAAAGATCATGGCATCTGGTCCCATCACTTCATGGCAAATAGATGGGGAAACAATGGAAACAGTGACAAACTTTATTTTCTTGGGCTCCAAAATCTCCTTCACTGAAGATGGTGACTGCAGCCATGAAATTAAAAGACAC
Organism: Oryx dammah; assembly: GCF_014754425.2. Classification (NCBI taxonomy): domain Eukaryota; kingdom Metazoa; phylum Chordata; class Mammalia; order Artiodactyla; family Bovidae; genus Oryx; species Oryx dammah. Next base: position 140,288,156 of record NW_024070186.1, read on the forward strand.
TTGCTCCTTGGAAGAAAAGCTATGAAAAACCTAAGCAGCATATTAAAAAGCAGAGATATCACTTTGCCAACAAAGGTTGAAAGAGTCAAAGATATGGTTCTTCCAGTAGTCATGTATGGTTGTGAGAGTTCGACGATAAAGAAGACAGAGAGCCAAAGAAATGATGCTTTCAAACTGTGGTGTTGGAGAAGACTCTTACAAGTCCCTTGGACTGCAAGGAGATCGAAACAGTCTATCCTAAAGGAAATCAATCCCGAATATTCATTGGAAGGACTGATGCTAAAGCAAAACTCCAATAATTTGGCTATCTGATGCACAAAACTGACTCATTGGCAAACACCCTGATGCTGGGAAAGATAGAAGGTGGGAGGAGAAGGGGACAACAGAGGATGAGATGATTGGATGGCATCACAGACTCAATGGACATAAGTTTGAATAAACTACTGGAGCTGGTAATGGACAGGGAGGCCTGACATGCTGCAGTCCATGGGGTCGCAAAGAGCTGGACATGACTGAGTGACTGAAATGACTGACTGACTGAAAGGAAGAATTTGTGTAATATTGAAACCCAAAGTGTAGACTCATATATCAGTGAAAAAGAGATGTATATTAACTGTTCAATAATATTTTTAAGAACAATTTTTGTAAGAAAATGTATTTTGTATAAAATCCCTTTACATAGATACATGCTTATGTTTCAAGGGATTACCATTTGTAACCTTGCTCACTTAATTTTCTATATGACTACATAGTCAAAGGAATAGAAAAAAAATTAAAACTATTGCATTTTTTAGCAAGATAGTAATAATTGAATTTGGATTGAATATATCTTTCTTAATCTTCAATATATTTAGTATAAAAAGTATTAATACACTGGCCCAGAAGAGAATTAATGAATAATGAATTTATGTAACCATTTACACACTTTTCTTTTCTAAAATATAGCTGTGAGTCTGAGGAGTGAGAGATAAGAAGGGAGAGTAAAAGAATGAAACTGAATAAGAAAAGGAGGAAAACAACCAACTATTAGAACTTTGAATATATACCAGTCAACTAACTAAAAATAAATTCCTTGTCCTTTCAAATATGGCCTAATCTAAATTACTGTTTCTATAGGCATCAAAGAAAATAAAGAGTTCTATGCATTTGTGTTAGGTGTGTATGTACATGTGTGTGTGAACAAACAAAAAAAGATCCTCTGAGCTGTAGGTCATCATAAACCTATAATTTTGCACTTGTGGAAATATTTTCAGATTCTTACTGATTCTGTCACTGAAAAGGCCACTGAACCTATCATATGTGTAGAAATTGCTTATGAGTGGAATAGATTTATCTGGGCAATTACTACATTGACTAAGAAACAAGGAGGCCGAGTATCCCCTTAACATAATTGTTGTTTCATTGACTAGTGTTAAGTGAGAGACAGAGCCTAAGGACATAGGAATAATTATGTCCTCCTGGGAGCCAAGCATGATGCTGTGTAAAGACTTGAATTCTAGATAAATCATGCAATAGTGTCAGCAGCAGTATGGATCCACAGTTTGAAAATTGGTTTATCCCTACTGTGACCACATTGACTGAAAAAAATGCCCCAAAATGTACAGAGCCAACAATTGTTCCTCAGTGGGAATCATTTTAGTCATTGTTAGTGTATTTTCATTTAAATTACATCCAAGAGGTTGTTAATTGATATCTGGGGATATATTAATATCCCAGATAGCAAATATAGTTTTGTCACTTTACCTATTTTTTCTCTAGTAATAACTGATTTTAAATCTAATATCAAGGCCTACTCTCCAAAAAAAATCTTATATAATTTTCAAGTCTGAATTTTATGATAAATCCAGTTTATCAAAAAGAAAATGGTCATTATTAGAAGTTATATTGTGTGCAACAGCTAGTCTGAATAAACAAAGTAACATAGACTCTGGTTTTTATTTTTTCAGTGTCAATGTGCTGTACATTTATTCTTTTTTTTTAAATTTTTTAAAAAATTTTTAAATTTTAATTTATTTTACTTTACAGTACTGTATTGGTTTTGCCATACATCAACATGAATCCACCATGGGAAATAGAACTGCCTTATGACCCAGCAATCCCACTGCTGGGCATACACACAGAGGAAACCAGAATTGAAAGAGACACATGTACCTCAATGTTCATTGCAGCACTGTTTATAATAGCCAGGACATGGAAGCAATCTAGATGTCCATCAGCAGATGAATGGATAAGAAAGCTGTTCATTTATTCTTTTACATGATGGATACTAAGAGAAACATAAACCTGGTGAAACAAATCAAGATTTTCTTTGAATTAAAAGTTACAGAATTAGTTTTGTGTTTGCATATTCTTGCTTTCCCAGACATGATGTTTGTGACCTTTTTCCTTTATTTCACAATCACGATTTTAACCTTTTGCCTCAAATCTTGAGATAGAAACATCCAGATTTATAGTGTACTTCACTATAGAACTACCTCAATTCTATAGAACTGATCCCTAAAGTCACCCCTTTTAAATAAGGGCTTAATGCTAAAACCATTGGAAAGATAAAGGCTCAATTCCTGTTTTAATTTATTATTCTTTTCGTACAACAAGTATTTATTGAGCATCTATATGTGCTGAGAGCAGAACATAAAATGAGGAGTACATCATCTCAGAGAAACTTTAAAAGTACCAGCATCAATCACTTCTCTGCCATACATCCTTACCCTTATGTTAACTGTAGTATAAACTAAAATGCATCTCTCTCTCTCGGTCATTCTTTTGTGCATGCATGCAGAAGGTCACACACACATCGGATGGTCAGTATTTTAACCTGAAAATGTTATAATACTATTGTTGTTGTTGTTGCTCAGTTGCCCAATAATGACCAACTCTTCGCGACCTCATGGACTGCAACACACCATTCCTCTCTGTCACTCATGATGAAGTTAATGTGTGTTGCATAGGTGATGCCATCCAGTCATCTCATCTTCTGACACCCTCTTCTCCTTCTGCTTTCAATCTTTCCCAAATTCAGGGTTTTTTCCAATGAGTCAGTTGTTCCCATTAGGTGACTAAAATATTGGAGCTTCAGCTTCAACATCAGTCCATTCAATGAGTATCCAGGGTTGGTTTCCTTTAAGATTGACTGGTTTGATCTCTTGCTGTCCAAGGAACTCAGGAATTTTTTTCCAGCACCAAAGTTTGAAGGTACCAGTTCTTGGTGCTCTGCCTTCTTTATAGTCCAGGTCTCACAATGATATGAGACTATTGAAAAGAGCAGAGCCTTGACTATACAGACTTTTGTCAGCAAAGTGATGTTTTTACTTTTTAACACACTAAGTTTGGCATAACTTTCCTGCATAGAAACAATTGTTTTCTAATTTAATAGCTGTAGTCACCATCCACAGTGATTTTAGAGACCAACATAAGGAAATCTGTCATTTCTTCCACGTTTTCCCCATCTATTTGCCATGAAGTGATGGGGCCAGATGCCACGATCTTAGTTATTTTTTTTTAATTCAGTTTTAGTCCTGCTTTTTCAGTCTCCTCCTTCACTCTCATCAAGAGGATCTTTAGTTCCTCTTTGTTTTCTGCCATTACAGTGGTATGACCCATATATCTGAAGTTTCTCCCACCAATTTTGATTTCCAGCTTGTAACTCATCCAGCCTGGCATTTCTGATAATGTGCTCAGTGTATATGTTAAATAAACAAGGTGACAATCAGTAGCCTTGTCGTACTCGTTTCTCAATCCTGAACCAGTCAGTTGCTCCATACAGGGTTAAAGGGTTGTTTCTTGACCTGCATACAAATTTCTCAGGGGAAAGGTAAGATGGTCTGGTACTCCCATCTTTAGAGTTTTCCACAGTTTTTTTAATATCTACAAAATTGAAGGCTTTAGCCTAGTCAACTGCCGTCCCTAACCTTGGCCTCGGAGTGGCTCCTCAGGGTCACCGCCCCTGGTCTCGGGCATGAGGTGGCTTCTCCCGGCTGCCCCTGACCTAGGATGTGGGGTGTCTCCACCTGGCCACCCCTGACCTTGGACGCAGGGTGTCTCCTCTCGGCCGCCCCTGACCTCGGACACGGGGTAGCTCCTCTCGGCCATCGCCCCTGACCTTGGACGCTGGGTAAAACTGCTAGACCATTCAGGTATGACCTAAATCAAATCCCTTATGATTATACAGTGGAAGTGAGAAATAGGTTTAAGGGCCTAGATCTGATAGATAGAGTGCCTGATGAACTATGAAATGAAGTTTGTGACATTGTGCAGGAGACAGGGATCAAGAACATCCCCATTGAAAAGAAATGCAAAACAGCAAAATGGCTGTCTGGGGAGGACTTACAAATAGCTGTGAAGAGAAGAGAGGTGAAAAGCAAAGGATAAAAGGAAAGATATAGGCATCTAAATGCAGAGTTCCAAAGAATAGCAAGAAGAGATAAGAAAGCCTTCTTCAGCAATCAATGCAAAGAAATAGAAGAAAACAACAGATTGGGAAAGACTAGAGATCTCTTCAAGAAAATTAGAGATACCAAGGGAACATTTCATGCAAGGATGGGCTCGATAAAGGACAGAAATGGTATGGACTTAACAGAAACAGAAGATATTAAGAAGAGGTGGCAAGAATACATGGAAGAACTGTACAAAAAAAGATCTTCATGACCCGGATAGTCATGATGGTGTGATCACTCATCTAGAAACAGACATCTTGGAATGTGAAGTCAAGTGGGCCTTAGGAAGCATCACTACAAACAAAGCTAGTGGAGGTGATGGAATTCCAGTTGATCTGTTTCAAATCCTGAAAGATGATGCTGTGAAAGTGCTACACTCAATATGTCAGCAAATTTGGAAAACTCAGCAGTGGCCACAGGACTGGAAAAGGTCAGTTTTCATTCCAATTCCAAAGAAAGGCAATGCCAAAGAATGTTCAAACTACCGCACAGTTGCACTCATCTCACATGCTAGTAAAGTAATGCTCAAAGTTCTCCAAGCCAGGCTTCAGCAATACGTGAACTATGAACTCCCTGACGTTAAGCTGGTTTTAGAAAAGGCAGAGGAACCAGAGATCAAATTGCCGACATCTGCTGGATCATGGAAAAAGCAAGAGAGTTCCAGAAAAACATCTATTTCTGCTTTATTGACTATGCCAAAGCCTTTGACTGTGTGGATCACAATAAACTGTGGAAAATTCTTAAAGAGATGGGAATACCAGACCACCTGACCTGCCTCTTGAGAAATCTGTATGCAGATCAGGAAGCAACAGTTAGAACTGGACATGGAACAACAGACTGGTTCCAAATAGGAAAAGGAGTATGTCAAGGCTGTATATTGTCACCGTACTTATTTAACTTCTATGCAGAGTACATCATGAGAAACGCTGGGCTGGAAGAAACACAAGCTGGAATCAAGATTGCCGGGAGAAATATCAATAACCTCAGATATGCAGATGACACCATCCTTATGGTGGAAAGTGAAGAGAAGCTAAAAAGCCTCTTGATGAAAGTGAAAGAGGAGCATGAAAAAGTTGGCCTAAAGCTCAACATTCAGAAAACGAAAATCATGGCATCTGGTCCCATCACTTCATGGGAAACAGATGGGGAAACCGTGGAAACAGTGTCGACTATTTTGGGGGGCTCCAGAATCACTGCAGATGGTGACTGCAGCCATGAAATTAAAAGACGCTTACTCCTTGGAAGAGAAGTTATAACCAACCTAGATAGCATATTCAGAAGCAGAGACATTACTTTGCCGACCAGGGTCCATCTAGTCAAGGCTATGGTTTTTCCTGTGGTCATGTATGGATGTGAGAGTTTGACTGTGAAGAAGGCTGAGTGCTGAAGAGTTGATGCTTTTGAACTGTGGTGTTGGAGAAGACTCTTGAGAGTCCCTTGGATTGCAAGGAGATACAACCAGGCCACTCTGAAGGTGATCACACCTGGGATTTCTTTGGAAGGAATGATGCTAAAGCTGAAACTCCAGTACTATGGCCACCTCATGAGAAGAGTTGACTCTTTGGAAAAAACTCTGATGCTGGGAGGAATTGGGGGCGGGAGGGATTGGGGGCAGGAGTAGAAGGGGACGACCGAGGATGAGATGGCTGGATGGCATCATGGACTAGATGGATGTGAGTCTGAGTGAACTCCGGGAGATGGTGATGAACAGGGAGGCCTGTCGTGCTGTGATTCATGGGGTCACAAAGAGTCAGACATGACTGAGAGACTGAACTGAACTGAACTGAACTGAGCCTAGTCAATGAAATAGAGGTTGATATTTTTCTGGAATTCCCTTGCTTTCTCTACGATCCAGCAAATGTTGGCAATTTGATCTCTGGCTCCTCTACCTGTTCTAAACCCAGTTTGAATGTCTGACAGTTCTTGGTTCACATAATTCTGAAGCCAATCATGCAGGATTTTGAGCATAACCTTACTAGCATGTACTTACTAATATAGTCCATTGAGTCGCAAAGAGTCTGATATGACCAAATGACTTTCACTTTCACTTTACTAGCATGGGAAATAAGTACAAACATCCTTTAGTACTGCCATTCTCGGGAATTGGGATGAGGATTGACCTTTTCTATCCTGTGGCTGCTGCTGAGTTTTCCAGATTTGCTGATATATTGACTGCATCACTTTGATAGCATCATCTTTTAGGATTTTAAGTAGCTTTACTGGAATTCCATCACAGCCACTGTCTTTATTGACAGAAGAGCTTCCTATGGACCACTCGACTTCACTCCAGAATATCTGGCTCTGGGTTATTGACCACAACATCCTAGTTACCTGAGTCATGAAGATCTTTCTTGTATGGTTCTTCTGTGTAGTTTGTCCATCTCTTCTTAATCTCTTCTGTTTCTAAAAGGTCTTTACCATTTCTCTCCTTTATTATGCCGATCTTTGGGTGAAATGTTCCTTTGATATTTCCAATTTTCTTGAAAAGATCTCTAATCTTTCCCCTTCTGTTTTTTTCCTCCATTTTTCCACATTTTTCATGGAAGAAGGTATTCTTGTCTCCTTTTGCTATTCTCTATTTATTCTACTATTCTGACTTTAGTTGGGTATCAGTTCATTTCAGTCACTCAGTCGTGTACAACTCTTTCCAACCCCGTGGAATGCAGCAAGTCAGGCCTCCCTGTCTATCACCAACACCCAGAGTTCACCCAAACTCATATCCATTGAGTCCGTGATGCCATTCAACCATCTCATCCTCTGTCATCCCCCTTTCCTCTCTTATTCAATTTTCCCAACATCAGAGTCTTTGCCAATGGGTCAGTTCTTCACATCAGCTGGCTAAAATATTGGACTTTCAATGAACACTTAGGACTGATCTCCATAGGATGGACTGGTTGGAACTCCTTGCAGTCCAAAGAACTCTCAAGAATCTTATCCAACACTGAAGTTCAAAAACATCAATTTTTCGGGGCTCAGCTTTCTTTATAGTCCATCTCTAACATCCACACATAACTACTGGAAAACACATAGCATTGACAAGATGGACCTTTGTTGACAAAATAATGTCTCTGATTTTTAATATGCTGTCGAGGTTTGTCATAATGTTCCATCCAAGGAGTAAGCATCTTTTAATTTCATGGCTGCAATCACCATTTGCAGTGATTTTGGAGCCCCCCAAAATAAAGTCTGCCACTGTTTCCATTTTCCATATCTATTTGTCATGAAGTGATAGGGCCAGATGCAATGATCTTAGTTTTCTGAATGTTGAGCTTTAAGCAAACCTTTTCGATCCCCTCTTTCACTTTCATCAAGAGGCTCTTTAATTCTTCTTCACTTTCTGCCATAAGGGTGGTGTCATCTGCATATCTGAGGTGATATTTTTTCCAGCAATCTTGAATCCAGCTTGTGCTTCATTCAATCCAGGGTTTCTCATGATGTACTCTGCACATAAGTTAAGTAAGCAGAGTGATAATACAGCCTTGACGTACTCCTTTCCCTATTTGGAACCAGTCTGTTGTTCCATGTCCAGTTCTAACTGTTGCTTTCTGACTTGCATACAGATTTCTCAAGAGGCAGGTCAGGTGGTCTGGTATTCCCATCTCTTTCAGAATTTCCCATATTTTATTGTGATCCACATCGTCAAATCTTTGACATAATCAATAAATCAGAAGTAGATGTTTTATGGAACTCTCTTGCTTTTTTGATGATCTACCCGATGTTGGGATTTTGATCTCTGGTTAATCTGCCTTTTCTAAAACGAGCTTGAACATCTGGAAGTTCATGGTTCATGTATGGTTTAAGCCTGGCTTGAAGAATTTTGAGCATTACTTTACTAGCGTGTGAGATGAGTTGAACTGTGCCATAGTTTGAGTATTCTTTAACAATGTATTTCTTAGGAATTGGAATGAAAACTGTCCTTTTCCAGTCTTGTGGTCATTGCTGAGTTTTCCAAAATTGGTGGCATATTGAGTGCAGCACTTTCACAGCATCATCTTTTAGGATCTGAAATAGCTCAACTGTAATTCCATCACCTCCACTAGCTTTGCTTGTAGTAATGCTTCCTAAGGCCCACTTGACCACATTCCAGGATTCCTGGCTCTAGATGAGTGATCACACCATCATAATTATCTGGGTCATGAAGATCTTTTTTGTATAGTTCTTGTGTATTCTTGCCACCTCTTCTTAATATCTTCTGCTTCTCTTAGGTTCATACAATTTCTGTTCTTTATTGAGCCCATCTTTGCATGAAATGTTCCCTTGGTATCTCTAATTTTCTTGAAGAGATCTCTAGTCTTTCCCATTGTATTGTTTTCCTCTATTTTTTCCACTGATCACCGAGGAAGACTTTCTTATCTCTCCTTGCTCTTCTTTGGACCTCTGCATTCAAATGGGTATATCTTTCCCTTTCTCCTTTGCTTTTTCCTTCTCTTCTTTTCACAGCTTTTTGTAAAGCCTCCTCAGACAGCCATTTTGCTTTTTTGCATTTCGTTTCCATGAAGATGGTCTTGATCTCTGTCTCCTGTACAATGTCACAAACCTCCATCCACAGTTTATCAGTCACCCTATCAGATCTAGTCCCTGAAATCTATTTATCATTTCCATTGTATAATTGTGAAGAATTTGATGTAGGTCATACTTGAATAGTCTAGTGGTTTTCCCTAGTTTCTTCAATTTAAGTCTGAATTTGGCTATAAGGATTTAATAATCTGAGCCACAGTCAGATTCCAGTCTTGTTTTTGCTGACTCTATAGAGCTTCTCTATCTTTGACTGCAAAGAATATAATCAATCTGGTTTTGGTGTTGACCATCTGGTGGTGTCCATGTGTTGTTGGAAGAGGATGTTTGCTATTACCAGTGCATTTTCTTGGCAAAACTCTACTAGTCTTTGGCCCGCTTCATTCTGTACTCCAAGGATTAATTTGCCTGTTACCCCAGGTGTTTCTTGACTTCTACTTTTGCATTCCAGTCCCCTATAATGAAAAAGATATCTTTTTTGGGTGTTAGTGCTAAAAGGTCTTGTAGGTCTTCATAAAACCGTTAAACTTCAGCTTCTTCAGGGTTACTGGTTGGGGCATAGACTTGGATTACTGTGATATTAAATGGTTTGCCTTGGAAATGAACAGAGAGAGATCATTCTGTCGTTTTTGAGATTGCATCCAAGTACTGTATTTTGGACTCTTTTGTTGCCTATGATGGCTACTCCATTTCTTCTGAGGGATTCCTGCCCACAGTAGTAGATATAATGGTCATCTGAGTTAAATTCACCCATTCCAGTCCATTTTAGTTTGCTGATTCCTAAAATGACAATGTTGAGTATAGTTGGGTACTGCTGCTGCTGCTGCTGCTGCTAAGTCACTTCAGTCGTGTCCTACTCTGTGCGACCCCATAGACGGCAGCCCACCGGGCTCCCCCGTCCCTGGGATTCTCCAGGCAAGAACACTGGAGTGGGGTGCTATTTCCTTCTCCAATGCATGAAAGTGAAAAGTGAAAGTGAAGTCACTCAGTTGTATCTGACTCAGCGACCCCATGGACTGCAGCCTACCAGGCTCCTCCGTCCATAGGATTTTCCAGGCAAGAGTACTGGAGTGGGGTGCCATTGCCTTCTCCGATAGTTGGGTACACATTTTCCTTTCTCTCATGCTTTTTACTTCTCTTATCTCTTCAGATATTTGTAAAGCCCTCTCAGATAATCACTTTGCCTTCTTGCTTTTCTTGTTCTTTGGGATAGGTCTGCTGCCTCCTGTGCAATGTTACAGACCTCTGTCCATAGTTTTTTAAGCACACTGTTTACTAAATTTAATTCCTTGAATCTGTTCATCACCTCCACTGCATATTTATAGGGGATTTGATTTAAGTCATACCTGCCTGGACTAGTGATTTTCTTTGCTTTCTTTAGTTTAAGCCTAAATTTTGCTATGAGACGCTGATGATCTGAGCCACAGTCAGCTTCAGGTCTTGGTCTTGAAGACTGTATACAGCTTCCGTCATCTCTTGTGTTGTTGAAAAAGAGTGTTTTGTATGACTTATGCATTCTCTTGGCAGAATTCTCTTAGTCTTTGCCCTGCTTCATTTTGTACTGTAAGGCCAAATATTCCCATTAGTCAAGTTTCTCTTGACTTTCTATTTTTGCATTCGAATCCCTAGTGATTAATAGAACACCTTTTTTGTTATTAGTTCTAGGAGCTCTTCTACATCTTCATAGAACTGATCAGCTTCTTCAGCATCAGTGGTTGGAGCATAGACTTGAATTACTGTGATGTTGAATGGTTTGCCTTGGAAATGAACCTAGATCATTCTGTTGCTTTTGAGATTGCACCAAAGTTCTGCATTTCAGACCCTTTTGTTGATTATGAGGGCTACTCAATTTCTTCTAAGGGATTCTTGCCCACAGTAGTAGATATAATGGTCATCTAAATTAAATTCACCCATTCCCATTCATTTTAGTTCTCTGATTCCTGAGATGTTGATGTTTACTCTTGCCATCTCCTGCTTGACCAAATCCAATTTACCTTCATTCATGGACCTAACATTCCAGGTTCCTATGTAATACTGTTCTTTGCAGGATCGGATTTTACTTTCATCACCATATACATCCACAACTGCATCTCATTTCTGCTTTGGCTGAGTCAATTCATTCTTTCTGAAGCTATTAGTAATTGTCCTCCAAGCTTCCCCAGCAGCATATTGGACACCTTCCAAACTGGGGACTCATCTTTCAGTGTCATATCTTTGTGTCCTTTTATACAGTTCGTGGGCTTCTCATGGCAAGTGTACTGGGGTGGTTTGCCATTCCCTCTTCCAGTAGATCACATTTTGTCAGAACTCTCCACTATGGCCCATCTGTCTTGGGTGGCCCTACATCTCATGGATCATAGCTTCATTGAGTTATTCAGTCCTCTTCACTCTGACAAAGCAGTGATCCATGAAGGGATATAATACTATTAACACATTAAATTACACATAATTACATGTGTGCATATAATTATCAACATGTGTGCAGTATTTGCTCTGTGTTAGGCATTGTTATAAGCACTTTAACTATGAGCATATTCTAACTGAGACATAAAGTCAATGGTTTTGAATTTTTTTCACTTAAATGTATAGCTTTCATATACACTAATAGTTTTAAAAGCAGGATTTGGAACACATGTACACCCGTGGTGGATTCATGTTGATGTGTGGCAAAACCAATACAATATTGTAAAGTAAAAATAATAATAATAATAAATATTTAAAAAATTAAAAAAAAATTGTTGACAGTTCCACTGGCAGCTGGTTAACTTAAAATTAAAGGAAACCTGACATTGCATTCAAAGTGAAATAATTATTTTAGCATGTGATCTCAAAGAAGTAAAAAAAAAAAAGCATAAATACAGAAAGGGAGAAGATGTCTTTTTCCTGATAAATCTCTATTTATTTGGTACTTTAGTTTATGAACAGATTTGACTTAAAGTGCTAAAGCTTAAATATTAGCATTTAATATTTATAGAATATAACTGAAAACATTCCTTGAGAAACATAAGAAAATATATCAGGTATACCTATAATTAAAAGCTACTCTATATTTTCATTATAGTTTAAATTATTAACAACTATTTGGGAACTTTTGATTCAGACTATTATGAATTAAATTATAGCTACCCCATGCATTTGTCTCGGAATCATGTGGAAATTAGTCAAATGTGTAAGACTCAATTATATCAAGTCAAAAAAAAAAAAAAAAGACTCAATTATATCATCCGTAAAATAGAGATAATAATATGAAACTGATAGAATTGTTATGAAGCCTGAGATAGTACAGGTGATGTAATTAGCATAATATCTAACACACACTAATACCTCAGTAAGTGATAGCTATAATTTGAGAGCATATTAGAAATACACCAATGTTTAATCCTACAAGGGAAGAACATTCCAGCAAGTAAAGCATGGAAATGTAATCCCAAAGCTACATTATTTTTTTTAGTTTATCTTTTTAATTGAAGGCAAATTGATTTGCCATGTTGTGTTATGAATCAGTCATATATATATGTATATATCTTCCCTCCCTCTTGTGCCTCTCTCCCTCCTCTCCCCCGTCCCACCTCTCTAGGTCATCACATAGTGCCAGACTAGGCTCCCTTTGTTATATAACAACTTCTTACTACCTATTTTGCACACAATTGTGTGTATATGTCAATGCTACTTTCTGAATTTGTCCCACCCTTAATTTCCACCACTGTGTCCACAAACCTGTTCTTTATATCTGTGCCTCCTTTCAGTTCCTGCAAATAGGTTCATCAGTATCTTTTTTCTAGGTTCTATATATATGTTCTATATATATATATATATGTTCTAAATACATGATATTTATTTTTCTCTTTCCGACTTACTTCACTCTGTATTAAGAGGCTCTGGGTTCATCCACTTCACAACAACTGACTCAAATTTGTCTCTTTTTATGGCTGAGAAACATTCCATTGTACATATATATTAATACTACTTCTTCTTTATCCATTCATCTGTCAATGGACACATAGGTGGCTTCCACATCCAGGCAGGGTCATATTTTTGAGCCTTGTGGAGCTATGAGTCTCTACTTTCATAAGGCTAAAAACAAATTTCAAAAATTTTCAAACATAAGTTATACTGATAGTGGAGAAATAGAAAATATCCTTAGAGTTAGGACATATTTACTTGAGTTCCTTCATTACCAGTTCCCTTCAAGAATTTTCTCAACTATGAGGTATCATTTATCTACTAATTTTCTGAGAGTATAGAGTCTTGTTGTTCAGTTCTTGACAGTAACACATTTTTTTTCCACACTAATAAATATTAATCTTATATTTAATGCAATTTTTGCTATCCAAATTGCTTACACATTTTGTTTTTATATCACCATAAAATATGAAATTAATGCCTATTTTCATTAAAATATCACCTTATCAATTATATAGATAAGTGTGATTTTATTAAATTGTATTTTATTCAAAGCTATACATGGACCTAGTTTTTTATATTAGAGTTCTTCCTGTCATTAAAATAAAATATTTGCTCAAAGATGAAATAGCCTGGCCACGGTTAGTGAAAAGAAGTTAGGAGGTGTAGGAGAAAAATGTTCCTTGGCTCTCATAGAGTCCTTGGCTGGGTCTGAAAAGATACTGACAATGGCAAATAGGAGAAATAATTTTTTAAAGTAAGTTTTATTTGACATGATAGACTTCATAAGGTAATGAAACCACAAGAAACAGTTAAATCTGAGTGTTTTTATGCTAGGTCTAAAGAAGAGTAGACAGTCATGGAGATAAATATTCTAAGTCAAGGAGTGCAATGTAAACTAGGGAAATTTAGCAAAGCCTATTTGTTATGATTCTTTTCATACTGTTTTGTTTTGGGAGGTAAAGATGTTCCTTCCTTTCAGTTACAGGTAGGGCATCTTTTTTCAGATGTTTTTGTAAATTTTTCAAGGGACAAAGGTGGCAGAAAGTCAGTGTGCATTCCAGCTTCTGCTGTGTTTTCAAACTCTTTCTACTTGAAATATTCAGTATGCCAAGATGCCATATTTGGGATACTGAGTCCTGAAATTTGTTAGAGGAGTGTGAACCCTTCGAAGTTAGTACCCTTAATTGTTGAAAAAGAAGTTTCAGAAGAAGTGGCAATATTAATAGTAAATGTATCATGACAAATTTTTATTGTGATTAGGATAAGCTAAGCTAATGATTATAGTAATATCAGAGACAATGTTAATTTTCAGTGAGTTTTAAGAAAGGTTAAAGTGAGATGATAATGGATGTTTAGGATGAGAGTATTTTGCAATAAGAATGGAATGATACAGAAAAATTATATTATAGAATAAAATATAACCACTATTTTAACTAAAGTCACTTATAATTATTCTTTCAAAGAGATGTTGCAAGATTTTCAGGTTACAATGTGATTATACAGATGAATAAGAAGAAACTAACTTTCATATAACAACACTAGTATTAGAATGATAAATGTGATTATTAAAAGTATGATGAAATATATGAAAAAGTTAAATGGATTACTATCCTTTAAAATATCTAAAGCCATTATTTGTATTGGAGATATTAAAAGTTCATTGCTCAACAAGGAAACCATCAACAAAATGAAAAGATAACCCACAGGATGGGGGAAAATATTTGCAAATGATGTGACCATCAAGAGCTTAATTGAGCTCCATATAACTCAATAAAAAATTAAATAAAACTTAGGCCTAAGATTTGAGCAGATATATTTTCCAAAGAGGACAATGTAGGTGGCTAATCAGGCTCCTGATGTTCAGTGTCACTAGTTATTAGAGAAATGCAAATCAAATCCACAATGAAGTTTCAAACCTTCACATCTGTCAAAATGGTTGTCATCAAAAAGTGTGCAAATAACAAATGTTTGAGAGGAAGTAGAGAAAAAGGAACCCTCATACACTGTTGAAAGGGATGCAAATTAATGCAGCCACTGTGGTAAACAGTACGATGATTACTCAAAAAACTAAAGTTAAACTACCATATGATCCAGCAGTTTCAGTCCTCGGTATATAGTTGGAAAAAAAGAAAACTCCAATCTAAAAAGATACATGCACCCTAGTGTTCATAGCAGCTCTATTTACAATAGCCAAGATATGGAAGCAACCCAAATACCCATCAATGGATGACTGATTTAAGATGTGGAATATCCATATAGCACACCTTGAATCAGTCATTGATTGATATTCCACACCTTAAATCAATTGCCCATCGATGGGTATTTGTGTTGCTTCCATATCTTGGCTATTGTAAATAGAGCTGCATTGAAAACTGGGTTGCATGTATCTTTATGGAATAGAGCTTCCTTTATGAATATTAGCCAGCCATAAAAAAGAGATTGTGCCATTTGAAACAATGTGGATGAACCTAGAGAGTATTATGCTCAGTGAAATAAATCAGACAGAGAAAGATAAATACTAGATGATCTCACTTATATCTAGAATCCACTGGGATGACCCAGAGGGATGGTATGGGGAGTGAGGTGGGAGGGGGGTTCAGGATTGGGAACACTCATGGCAGATTCATGTTGATGTATGGCAAAACCAATACAATATTGTAAAGTAATTAGCCTCCAATTAAAATAAATAAATTTAAATTAAAAAAAGAATACAAATATATAAAAAGCAGAAATAGACTCACATAAAATAAACCTCTGATTACCAAAGGGAAAAGGAGGGGGAAGAAACCAATTAGGTGTATGGGATTAATAGATGCAAACTACTATACATAAAAAGGAAAAGCAACAAGAATTTCCTGTATAACACAAGGAATCATGTACAGTATCTTGTTGTTATTGTTGTTCAGGTGCTAAGTTGTGTCTGATTCTTTGCAACCCCATGGACTATAGCACACTAGGCTTCCTTGTCCTTCACTATCTCTCAGATTTTGCTTAAACTCAGTCCATTGTTTTGGTGGTGCCATCCAACTATCTCATCCTCTGTGACAGTTTACTCCTCCCTCCTTCAATCTTACCCAGCTTCAGGGTCTTTTCCAATG
Organism: Oryx dammah; assembly: GCF_014754425.2. Lineage (NCBI taxonomy): Eukaryota > Metazoa > Chordata > Mammalia > Artiodactyla > Bovidae > Oryx > Oryx dammah. The sequence continues at coordinate 140,304,108 of NW_024070186.1, forward strand.
AGTTGACTCTTCACATCAGGTGTCCAGAGTATTGGAGCTTCACCTTCAGAATCAGTCCTTCCAGTGAATATTCAGGGTTAATTTTTTTTTAGGATTGGCCGGTTTCTTCTCCTTGTGGTCCAAGGGACTCTCAAGAGTCTTCTCTAGCATCACATTAGAAAGCATCACTTCTTAATTGCTTCCCTGTCCTCATACAGTAAAGAATCTGTCTGCAATGTCTAGAAGACACTAGTTTGACCCCTGGGTTGGGAAGATCCTCTGGAGAAGGGAATGGCAATCCACTCCAGTATTCTTGCCTGGAGAACCCCGTGGACAGAGCAGCCTGATGGGCTACAGTTCATACAGTCACAAAGAGTCAGACATGACTGAGTAACTAACACTACTATTATAGCCTTCCTTATTGTCCAACTCTCACATCTGTGCGTGACTACTGGAAAAACCATAGCTTTGAGTTTATGGACCTTTATCAGCAAAGTGATGCCTCTGCTTTTTAATAAACTTTCCTGTTTTGTCATAGCTTTCCTTCCAAGGAGCTAGTAGTTTTAATTTTGGGGCTGCAGTCTCTACTCACAGTGCTTTTGGAGCCCAAGAAAATAAAATCTGTCATTGTCTTCACTTTTTCCCCATCTATTTAACATAAGGTGATGGGATCAGATGCCATGATCTTCGTTTTTTGAATGTTGAATTTTAAGCCAGATTTTTCAATCTCCTTTCCCATCCTCATCAAGAGTCTCTTTAGTTCTTTTCCACTTTCTGCCATTAGAGTGGTACCATCTGCCTATCTGAGGTTGTTGATATTTCTCCTGGCAACGTTAATTCCAGTTTGTGAGTCAACCAGCTGGGCATTCCACATGATGTAATCTGCATATAAGTTAAATAAGTAGGGTACAATAAACAACCTTGTCGTGCTCTTTTCCAAATTTTGAACCAGTCCGTTTTTCCATGTCCGGTTCTAACTATTGCTTCTTGACTTGCATACAGGCTTTTCAGGAGGTAAGTAAGGTGACCTGGTATTCTCATGTTTTTAATAATTTTTCAGTTTATTGGGATTCACGCAGTCAAAGGCATTAGGATAGTCAATGAAGCAAAAGTAAATTCTGGAATCCCCTTGCTTTATCTATGATCCAATGGATGTTGGCAATTTGATCTCTGGTTCCTTTGCCTTTTCTCAACTCTGGTTGTACATGTCTTATAATAACCTAAAATGAAAAATAATCCTCAAAAATGCAAATCACTATGCCTGAAACAAAGTATTGTAAATCAATAAAAATTAAATATTTTTATTTAAAAGAATGCATTATCATGCCATCCCTCTGTAAATAAATCCAAAGAAAACACTTGCAATTTAACATATGATATTTAATTAAGGAAAAATAAATGTTATCTCACCAGTTAAATTTAAATACAACCTGGTTCCCATTCCACTTCTGTTGCTAAAATGCTGTGAGACTGGGGAAATCATTTAACTTCTCTGAGAGTTTGTGTGCTGATCTGTAATGGAGGAGCTAGGAATCACAATTTGACCTCTGAGGTCCCCTCAGGCTATAATAAGCTATGATTATATGAAATTAGCAGAGTTTAATAGAATGAAATCAATAGAGATAAACATGTCAATTAGGCTTTCTAATTCAGACTTCACTCTTACAGGCTTATCTTTAAAAGGACATGTATTGCAAATAGAAAAAATTTACATAGAGATATTAAAATTACTCACCACTATGTTTCACTTGTAGCAAAACATTTCCCAAGCCAAATGTTTCAATATATAACTATATTGAAACCATTAACTCTAGCAATTTGAGAAAAGATTTGGGATTACATAAAATTTACTTAATACATTTTTGTAATAGGAAAAATGTTCTATTGCAAGTTTATGTATAGATGCATTTATGGTGTAACAATCTTCCTCAACTATACTTTCATGTTTTCTGTGAGAAAAACAGTGTCATATCCACTAAGCTGCATTGCTTGATATTAAAATAGATGTATATTCCATTTAATACTAAAATCATATATTAGAAATTGATTGCTATTTTAATTATATCTATTATTTTTGTAACTGTTTTGAAGTTTCTGGAAAAAGCTAGTGATATTTTCCTAAAAAAAATTAGAAGTGATTTATCAAATGAAAGGTTTTTCCTTAATATTACAAAAATGTTATACTGTGTCCTTCTCAGTTTTAATGACAGTTTATAAGAAATTTGCAAGAGAGATATGTCCATTAAGGAAAAAATGCTAAACAATTTCAGCACTTTTGCCTCCCACATCAATGTTCTGCATCTAAAAATAATGTTTTAGATTAGAAATGTGAAAACAATGGCAATGAGTACTTCCATGGAATGATAGATTGGCTGTTTGAGACCATTTTAAGGCCAATGATAAGTGCTCTAATCCACTTCATGAGACAGAAATGCAAGTTCTTCCACCTTTTAGCCTTGACATCTCATATTCTCATTTTCCACAGAAGGAAAAATAGAACATGTAGGGTTCATAGCTCTGAAAATAAAGTCTGAACTTGAAAATACAAAAAATAACTTCCATTTAAGTTCCTTTTACAAGAACACATTGTTGTGTCCACATCTAATTGCAAGGATTATTGGGAAATATATTCACTAACAGAAAATAAGCATAGACAATGTTGGTTAACATTTAGAGACTTTGTGGGGTTTATTTTGTCTTATTTTGGTTTAGAACTATTCTCAATGAACTTTAATATATAATGTATAATGCAAAATAAACTATATTCTTGAATTAACTTTTTAAAATGTTAAGGACAAAAGTCCTGTATTCACAACAATTCGCAGAAAAATATACACATCCAGAGAAACACCATTGTTTTTTTTTTTTTAATTTTTAATTTTTACTTTATTTTGCTTTACAATACTGTATTGTTTTTGCCATACATTGACATGAATCCACCACGAGTGTACATGAGTTCCCAATCCTGAACCCCCTTCCCACCTCCCACCCCACAGCGTCTCTTTGGATCATCCCTGTGCACCAGCCCCAAGCATCCTGTTATCTGTATCGAACATAGACTGGCAATTTGTTTCTTACATGATAGTTTATATGTTTCAATGCCATTCTCAGAAATCATCCCACCCTCTCCCTCTCCCACAGAGTCCAAAAGTCTGTTCTATACATCTGTGTCTCTTTTGCTGTCTCACATAGAGGGTTATCATTACCATCTTTCTAAGTTCCATATATATGTGTTAGTATACTCTATTGGTGTTTTTCTTTCTGGCTTACTTCACTCTGTATAATCGGCTCCAGTTTCATCCACCTCATTAGAACTGATTCAAATTTATTCATTTTAATGGCTGAGTAATACTCCATTGTGTATATGTACCACAGCTTTCTTATCCATTCATCTGCTGATGGACATCTAGGTTGCTTCCATGTCCTGGCTATTATAAACAGTGCTGCGATGAACATTGGGGTACATGTGTCTCTTTCAATTCTGGTTTCCTCCGTGTGTATGCCCAGCAGTGGGATTGCTGGGTCATAAGGCAGTTCTATTTCCAGTTTTTTAAGGAATCTCCACATTGTTCTTCATAGTGGCTGTACTGGCTTGCATTCCCACCAACAGTGTAAGAGGGTTCCCTTTTCTGCACACCCTTTCCCACATTTATTGCTTGTAGACTTTTGGATCGCAGCCATTCTGACTGCTGTGAAGTGCTACTTCATTGTGGTTTTGATTTGCATTTCTCTGATAATGAGTGATGTTGAGCATCTTTTCATGTGTTTGTTAGCCATCTGTATGTCTTCTTTGGAGAAATGCCTATTTAGTTCTTTGGCCCATTTTTTGATTGGGTTGTTTATTTTTCTGGAGTTGAGCTGCATAAGTTGCTTGTATATATTTGAGATTAGTTGTTTGTCAGTTGCTTCATTTGCTATTATTTTCTCCCATTCAGAAGGCTGTCTTTTCACCTTGCTTATAGTTTCCTTCGTTGTGCAGAAGCTTTTAATTTTAATTAGATCCCATTTGTTTATTTTTGCTTTTATTTCCGGTATTCTGGGAGGTGGATCATAGAGGATCCTGCTGTGGTTTATGTCGGAGAGTGTTTTGCCTATGTTCTCCTCTAGGAGTTTTATAGTTTCTGGTCTTACATTTAGATCTTTAATCCATTTTGAGTTTATTTTTGTGTATGGTATTAGAAAGTGTTCTAGTTTCATTCTTTTACAAGCGGTTGACCAGTTTTCCCAGCACCACTTGCTAAAGAGATTGTCTTTACCCCATTGTATATTCTTGCCTCCTTTGTCGAAGATAAGGTGTCCATAGGTGTGTGGATTTATCTCTGGACTTTCTATTTTGTTCCACTGATCTATATTTCTGTCTTTGTGCCAGTACCATACTGTCTTGATGACAGTGGCTTTGTAGTGGAGCCTGAAGTCAGGCAGGTTGATTCCTCCAATTCCATTCTTCTTTCTCAAGATTGCATTGGCTATTTGAGGTTTTTTGTATTTCCATACAAATTGTGAAATTATTTGTTCTATCTCTGTGAAAAATACCACTGGTAGCTTAATAGGGATTGCATTGAATCTGTAAGTTGCTTTGGGCAATATACTCATTTTCACTATATTGATTCTTCTGATCCATGAACATGGTATATTTCTCCATCTATTAGTGTCCTCTTTGATTTCTTTCATCAGTGTTTTATAGTTTTCGATATATAGGTCTTTAGTTTCTTTAGGTAGATATATTCCTAAGTATTTTATTCTTTTCATTGCAATGATGAATGGAATTTTTTCCTTAATTTCTTTTTATACTTTCTCATTATTAGCATATAGGCATGCAAGGGATTTCTGTGTGTTGATTTTATATCCTGCCACTTTACTATATTCATTGATTAGCTCTAGTAATTTTCTGGTAGAGTCTTTAGGGTTTTCTATGTAGAGGATCATGTCATCTGCAAACAGGGAGAGTTTTACTTCTTCTTTTCCAATTTGGATTCCTTTTATTTCTTTTTCTGCTCTGATTGCTGTGGCCAAAACTTCCAGAACTATGTTGAATAGTAGCGGTGAAAGTGGGCACACTTGTCTTGTTCCTGACTTTAGAGAAATGCTTTCAATTTTTCACCATTGAGGATAATGTTTGCTGTGGGTTTGTCATATATAAAAATGTGAAAATATTATTCAGTATTAGAAAAATATCACTTAAGATGAAGTACTAAAAGTAGTATAAATCATGTAAATCCACTTAAACATGTTGTTGTCTTATATGATGCAAGCATTTGCACAATGATTACTTTTTTATGCTATATATAATAATGGAAAGTCAGAAATCTTGTTAGATTCTAACTTAAACCTAAAAATTTAACTGAAATCATTGTTCAAGAAATAGATTAAGATGTCCCTCTCACCATTCCTTTTCAGCATGATACTAGAAGCTCAACCTAATGCAATGAAACTAGATAAGGAAATAAATGCATACATCTTGGGAAAGAAGACATAAAACTGTTATTGTTTGCAGATGACATGATCATCTATATAGAATTTCCAAAAGGATTAAGGGTAAAAATCTTCTGGAACAAGCAAGGGATTATAGCAAGTTTGCAGAATACAAGGTCATAGTAAAATTTTAGTTATTTTCTTACACACCAGGAGTAAATAGGTATTTCTTGGTATTACTGAAAAGAGCTGAAAATGTATATCCACACAAAAATCTATCTGAACACAGATATTTATAGCAGTTTCATTCACAGATGTCAAAACTTGAAAGAACGCAAGATTGCTCAAGGGTGATTGAAGAAATAAACTGTGGGACATGCAGACAGTCGAGTATTATTCAGTGCTGAAAATGAGGTGATAAACCAGGAAAAGATATAGAGTATAAATGCATATTTTAAAGTGAAAGAAGCCACTCTGAAAGGACTACCCACTGTATGATTCAAACTATATAGATTCCAAAAAAGAGGTAACCATTATGTAGAAGCAAAACTTCTACACTAAAGCATAAACAAAGTTTCTGAAACATGACTTTTATAATTTAAGAGATATTCTATACTGGGAGATTCAGCATTATTAAAATATCACTTACTGGCATTATCACATAGATTCCATTTAATCAACAGAAAATTTCAACTGCTTTTATAGTTTTATTTTAGAAATTAAACTGTTTGAAATTTTATATTAGAAAAATGAAGGAACAAACTTAGCCAACTTAATTATTAAAAATAAAAGGAGGAAAAAAGTTGGAAGATATTACAATACCTGAGTTCAAGACATATTATAAAGGTACATGAATTAAGAAAGTATGGTATTCATGTTAGTAATAGAACATGGAATGAATAGAATGAGTATATATACCATTCATATACAAATATAAATGCCATACTTATATATATATGTTTATATAAAAAGTACACATTATATATTATATGTATAAATATAAAGATACTATATGTGTATATATATATATAAAGAAAGTACAGTATTCATGTTAGGAAATAGAGAACTAAGAAATATACCTAAAGATATGGACAGTTTATTTTTATAGAGCTATCAAAACAATTCAAGATGGAAAAGAGTGTATCTTTAATAAATTGTGCTAGAAAAACTGAAAATCCTTATTGAAAAAGGTGAAACTTGACTTTTATCTCATATCATACAGAAGATTAACATGAGGGAAAAATGTTTAAATATGAAATCTAGAAGTCTGAAATTTCTTTAGAAAGATAGTTCTAAAGGAAGACAAAAGCAGTGTTTTGAAATGATCAAGTGAACTTCATATAAATCAAAAATTTCTTTTTTAAAACAGTGCTAAATAAATATAGAAAGAAAAAAAAAGTAAACCCTTAAAGGTAGAGAAACATTCACAAAACAATATGTCATACGTGCATGTAACAATGGAGTTGAATTCAGAATATCAGTAACTATCAGACCAAAAAAAAAAAAAAAAGGGCAAAATTGAACTAAACTTAGTCCATTCTGACTGTAATAACAAAGCAACAGAAATACCATGGATGTACTAGATAGTTTATAAACAGCATACATTTATTTGTCACGATTCTGGAGGCAGGAAAGTTCAAGACATGGCATCAACAAATTTTTTTTTTTACTTTTTTCTTTTTACTTTTTTCCTGCAAGATTGATTAAGGCTTTAATTTCATGCACAAAAAAGAAACCTCTATGCATAATTTAAAAAGGAAAGAAAAACAAGGAAAAATACTAAAGGGTACAGAGGAACATAAGACACAGATAAAGTGCTGATCCATAAAAAACACCATAAAGAATCAGAACCAAAAATCACTTTGAACACAAAGAAGATCACCTCACTCTGTGGCCAAAGCTGCAGCTGGTGAGAGCCTGTTTGGCAGATGGCTGTCTTGTCACTGTAACCTTACATGGCAGTGGGAAAGGGATATCTCTGGGGTGTCTTTTAAAGTTTACTCATCTTCCAAAGACCTCCATCTCCAAATATCATCAAGTTGCCTATTAAATTTCAAAATTTGAATTTTGGGGAGGGGGACATCATCATTCAATCCATTGCATTAGCTCTCTGGGAAATGTAAATCAAAACCACAAAAAATTATTAGCTGCTTATTGAGGCAGTCAAGATTCAGAAAATCTATCATGAAGGCAGTATAAGTGGGGTAGAGAAAAGTGAGAAAGTTCATGAGGGTATTTGGAATTATAGTCAACAGCATGACCCTTGAACAACATGGATTTGAACTGTGCCAGTGCATGAATGCTTGGATTTTTCCAATAAATATAGAATTAGCCCTCTATATTCTCAGGTTTCCCATCAGCAGTTTTAACAAACAGCAAATCAAAATGTTCATCTGCTGTTGGCAGAATCCATGGACGTGGAACCTGGGATACAGAGGACCTGCTATGGGACTTAAGCATCACTGAATTTTGGTATATTCAGGGGCTCCTGTACAAGGGACTCTCAAGAGTCTTCTCCAACAGCACAGTTCAAAAGCATCAATTCTTCAGCGTTCAGCCTTCTTGTGAGCAACTCTCACATCCATACATGACTACTGGAAAAACCATAGCTTTGACTTGATGGACCTTTGTCAGCAAAGTAATGTCTCTGCTTTTTAATATGCTGTCTAGGATTGACATAGCTTTTCTTCTGAAGAGTAAGTATCTTTTAATTTCATGACTACAGTCACAGAGCACAGTGATTTTGAAGTGATTTATACTTATTTAGTTCCAGTGAAATCATAAGCAAACCAAACATGACTCAGCAGGCAGCAGTCAATCTACCGACACCAGGTTGTGATGAAGGACAGTATAGGTTTAATATATATATATATATATATAATTAAAAGATAAGGGGTTTCCCCAATGGCTTGTTTGATAAAGAATCCACCTGCAATGAAGGACACAGGAAATATGGGTTCGAGCCCTGGGTTGGGAGGGTCCCCAGAGAAAGAAATGGCAACCCACTCCAGATTTCTTGCCTGAAAAATCCCATGGACAGACAAGGCTACAGCCCAATGGGTCCCAAAGAATTGGACATGACTGAGAGACTAGACACAGGAACATACACAGTTGCTTTTCAATGTTCTGCTGATTTCTGCCATACAACAGTGTGAATCAGCCATAAGGATACATATATTACCTCCTTCTTGAATTTCCCTCCCACCCCACGCTTTCCCACACCTCTGGGTTGTCACAGAGCACAGGACTGAGCTCCCTGTGTTATACAACATCTTCCCACTAGGTATCTATTTTATATATTTCAATGTTACTCTCAATTTGTCCCATCCTCTCCTTTTCTCTCTGTGTCCACATCACTATTCTTGCCTTGCAAACAGGTTCATCAGTACCATTTTCTAGACTCCGTATATATGCATTAATATACAATATCTTTTTCTCTTTCTGACTTACTTCACTCTATATAACAGGCTCTAAGTTCATCCACCTTAATACATCTTTAATTGCTAGGTGCCCAACGTGGGCCAAGAAAGGAGAACAGACAGTTCATGCTCAAAAGACTCAAAACTCCTCAATGGCTTTCAGGGAAGAACTTTTAAAGTCAAGGTGAGGGAAAGGTTTATGGAATATATGATCAGCTTATGTACTCTTTTGTTGGTTGATGGTGAGATAAACAGGTGATATTTTTAGACTCAATGTTATCAACCTTCTGATTCCAACCAATTTGAAATCTACATACTAGTGGTCAGCAGTTAACCTCTTCTACCACGTTGGGGTTTTATTATTAGCAAAACAACCTAAGGAAATGTCTCAGGATTTTATCTGTAGCCCTTGAGAAGGAACTAAAGGTCTTCAACTTTTTCTTATAACTAAATTATTATAATTTTGGCTTACTTAATTATTTGTTTCTGCATTTTCCAACTCCTCTGATTAAATTTACTCTTTGAAACTCGGGGAAGGCCTGGGAGACTAAAGCATTTTCTGCAAGCAAGTGTCAAAGGATTGGGGCCTGGGGAGTCTGTCCCTGGGAAGATCCCACAGAGTCCTGCTCTGTTTCAAAATGTGAAAATTTTACTCCTATATTGTTCATTTTCTCCTCCACTTTTTATGCTAATTAGTTGTACACAAATTATGTCTCTATTTGATATAAGTCATTGTTATAATTATTAGGATTCCCAGGGGGCTCAGTGGTAAAGAATCTGCCTGCCAAGGCAGGAGACGCAGGTTCGATCCCTGGGTCGAGAATATCCCCTGGAGAAGGAAATAGCCACCCATTCCAGTATTCTTGCCTGGAGAATTCCATGGACAGAGAAGCCTGGTGGGCTACAGTCCATGAGATCACAAAGAGTTGGACACAACTGAGCACACATAATTACTGCATTATATTTTCTTACATATTTTAAAGAAGCTGAGAGTAGATAGGAAAGCATATCTAATGCTTTAAAATTACATTCTTATCTACCATTTCTTACTCTCTTCATTTCTTGCAGATTTGTTGCTAATCAGTGTCATTTGTTTATACCAACACAGCTTTCCCCCCACCTACCTGTTCTGTATTGTTTTGTTATTGTCAAATATATTACATTTCTCTGTGTTAAGGGTCCAGAAGTACAATTACATAATAATTGTTTTGGACTACTGCTTTTGAAATTAGTCATGAGAACAATAAGAAATGTGCAATTATAGTCTTTTGTAATTACCTATATAATTATCTTTAATGGAACTCATTCTTTTGAATTTAATTGTGATGTCACTTGCTTTCACCTTGAAGAATTTCCTTTAGAATTTCTTGTAAGGTGTGTCTCCAAGCAATGAATTCTATTTTCATTTACCAGGAAATGTCTTTATTATAATTTTGGTAAAGACATTAAAATTAGTATCAGATGCATAACAGAATCTTGATTGACAGCTTTTTGTTTTATTTTTTACTTTCATCACTTTGAATATGATGTCCCACTACTTCTTGTTTCTGATCATAGGACTGCTTATTTCTTATTGGGATATCCATATAAATAATGACTTGTCTTTTGCTGCTTTCAAGCTTTTCTCTTTGCCTTTGACTTTTTAATATATTGCCTGTAATGTGTCTGAGGGTATATCTTTTATCTTATTTGGAGTTTGTTGAGCTACTTAAGTAAGCAGATTGATCTTTTCATTAATCTGGGCAGGTTTCAGTTATTATTTTCTCAATTTTTTCACATTTTTCTTTCTCTCCTCTCTTCTGCCAAGTTACACATAGATTATCTGGTTAACGGTGTCCCAAATTTCCTTTAGGCAGTATTAATTTTTCTTTAGTTTTGTTTTTTTTTTTTCTATTTTGGTTCTTCAAATTGCTGGTCTCTATTGATCATTCTTCAAATATGCTTTTCTTTTTCTTTTTTCTTTCAGATTAAAACTCTTATTGAGCTCTTCTTGTGAAAATCTTATTTTGGTTATGTATTTTTCAACTGTGGAATCTCCACTATGTTATTTATAATAATATCTATGGCTTTATTAATAGTCTATGTTTCCATACATTCTATTTTTAATTTTATTTATTTGTAAAGTATATATTTCTTTAGTTTTCAAGCATATTTGGGAGAGCTACTTTAAAGACTTGGTTTTCTGATTCTAGGCCCCTTCACAGGCAGTTTATATTGCTACTTTTTTCCTCCTTGTGTATGTGTCATGCTTTTACTTTATTATTTGCATGACTTTTAGTTTGGGGTGGGAAAAAAGTGGAAATTTTAGAATGTAGTGGAGCAACTGTGATTATTGATTCTCTTTTTCCAGAGGTTGTTTTGTTGTTGCTTGCTTAGTCATTTTTTGTTCAGTAATTATGCTAAACTTATTTGGTGAAGTTACTTGTCTCTGCATTTTGAAGCTGCTGATGTCCCTTTTCAGATGATTTTCCCCTTGCTTTTACATTTTAGTCAGGCTTCTTATGGGTCACCCCTGAGTTGGGTATTAGCTGCATTTTACAAAGGTTTTATTTAAGCCCTCTTAGTCATTTAGATTTCACCATTTACTGTTATAAGTGTGTGGCTTATTTTGACTCCAGTTTCAGAGACCATTATCTTAGAGATACCCTCTCAGATCATTCCTAAGAGGGTTAAGCATGGGTATGCACTCAATTTTCCAAACTCTCAAGAATGAGAGCGATTTTTTTTTAATTCTTAATTTTTGAATTCTCCTATAAGAGCAGTTTATAATTCAGTTTTTCACCAGAGATTTTGTTTAAACTCTTATATCAATGGCTCTTCCACCATGTGTTATTAGTCTATTTGTGGCTTCAAGGTGCTTCCAAATCTACCCAGCATCTTTCTCTGATCACTCCTGAGATAATTCAACCAAATTCTTCCCAATTTCCTAGTGTTCACAGTGTTCCCTGAAGACCTATTCTTAGCTTTCTCTTCTTTTCATTATCTATTAAACTTCTGGCTGTTATATTAATACTATTTTGCCATATCATAGACCAATCAAATTCCTCTTACTTTCTCTTCAAGATCTACTTTTTGACAACACCCTTAGGAATGGGAGTCTCCATTGTCTGATCAATAAAAAAAAAAAGAAAAAAGAAATCAGCCCCCTCAGATAGAGTGTTTTCTAAGGTGACTCTCTCTAAGAGTTGACATTGAGTAGTTGACGCAAACATTTTTTTTTTTCAGCTTTCTTCCTTTCTTCCTAGTGTGCAACTCCTGCCCTAAGAATGAATGAGGGAGGGGGGCACCCAGTATTTTTGGTGTAACATGCCTGAGTAAGAATTTCTACCATAGATATGGGGGTTTGGTGGGGGAATGGAGACCTGGTTGTATCAGATATGTACCTAGATGGAATAGAGCCTCTAAAACAGGGTGCTTGAGCCACCAACCTGGGTCTTGGCAGTAAGTGAGAAACTCAAGCAACCTGTTTCTTTCAGAGTGAAACCAAGCCCCAGAATAACTGGAAGGAACTCATCTTGGTATTACTTGCCTGCAGTAGGGTGTTATGTGTATAATTTCTGTAACTTGTTGCTAGAGTAAAGGGTTTTCAGTTCAGTTCAGTTGCTCAGTCATGTCTGATTCTTTGTGGCCAGATTCTCCCATGGCCTGCAGCACCCCAGGTTTCCCTGTCCATTACCAACTCCTGGAGCTTGCACAAACTCATGTCCATTAAGAAAGGGATGCCATCTAACCATCTCATCTTGTGTCATCCCTTTCTCCTTCTGCTTTCAATCTTTCCCAGCATCAAAGTCTTTTCCAATGAGTAAGTTCTTTGCATCAGGTGGCCAAAGTATTGGAGCTTCAAAGGTTCAGCGTCAGTCCTTACAATGAATATTCAGGGTTAATTTCCTTTAGGATTGACTGGTTTGATCTCATTGCAGTCCAAGGGACACTCAAGAGTCTTCTCTAACACCATAGTTCAAAAGCATCAATTCTTCAGGGCTCAGCTTTCTTTATGGCCCAACTCTCACATCTATACATGATTACTGGAAAAAACATGGCTTTAACTATACTGACCTTTCTTGGCAAAGTAACGTCTCTACATTTTAATATGCTATCTAGGTTGGTCATAGCTGTTCTTACAAGGAGCAAGTGTCTTTTAATTTCATGGCTACAGTCATCATCTGCAGTGATTTTAGAGCCCAAGGAAATAAAGTCTCACTGCTTCCATTGTTTCCCCAATTTGCCATAAAGTGATAGGACTGGATTGCATAATTTTAATTTTTTTTTAATGTTGAGTTTTAAGCCAGCTTTTTTACTGTCTTCTTTCACTTTCATCAAGAGGCTCTTTAGTTCCCCTTCCCTTTCTGCCATAAAGGTGGTGTCATCTGCATATGTGAGGTAAAGCATGAGTTTACAGCTAAATGCATGGTCTCCTGCTATTCTGTGAAGGGATTTATTATATTTTATTGAATGAATGTTCCATTGTTTATAATATTTCATTAGGGCAATTTCAGACTAATTTCTAATTATCATAGTTAGATCAAATAAAATTTATTTTTAAAAATATAGTTGTTTTTTTTTTTTTTACCTTAAATTTTACTTCTCATCAAACTGACTACTTTTAATTTTTTTGCAACCAACTAAGATTTTTGGGGCTCCAAAATCACTGCAGATGGTGATTGCAGCCATGAAATTAAAAGACGCTTACTCCTTGGGAGAAAAGTTATGACCAACCTAGATAGCATATTAAAAAGCAGAGACATTACTTTGCCGACTAAGGTCCGTCTAGTCAAGGCTATGGTTTTTCCAGTGGTCATGTATGGATGTGAGAGTTGGACTGTGAAGAAGGCTGAGCACCAAAGAATTGATGCTTTTGAACTGTGGTGTTGGAGAAGATTCTTGAGAGTCCCTTGGACTGCAAGGAGATCCAACCAATCCATTCTGAAGGAGACCACCTGGGATTTCTTTGGAAGGAATGATGCTAAAGCTGAAATTCCAGTACTTTGGCCAGCTCATGGGAAGAGTTGACTCATTGGAAAAGACTCTGCTGCTGGGAGGGATTGAGGGCAGGAGGAGAAGAGGATGACAGAGGATGAGATGGCTGGATGGCATCATGGACTCAATGGACATGAGTCTGAGTGAATTCTGGGAGTTGGTGATGGACAGGGAGTCCTGGAGTGCTGCTATTCATGGGGTCGCAAAGAGTCGGACACAACTGAGGGACTGAAATGAACTGAAGATTTTGTTACTGCGTTTTAAGAGCAAGAAATGAGGATCAAAGAGGCTCAATATTTTGAAATGATCTGACAAATTAAGATTCAGAGATAAATGCAGCCTTATATATAATAGCCAAGATATGGAAACAACAACCTAAGTGACAACCTAAGTGTCCCTCAATGGATAAAAAGGATTATATGTATATATATATGTATATATATGTATGTATATATGTATATACACATACATGCACACATATTCCACTGTATATATATATATATATATTACATCCTATTATGTATACATACACACACACACACACACACATATATATATATATATATATATATAAAGCCATGTGCATATATAACATATATATGGCTTCCCTGTGTCTTCCCTGGTGGTTTAGTTGGTAAAGATCCTGCCTGCCAATGCAGGAGATGAAGGTTCAACCCCTGAGTTTGGAAGATTCCCTGGAGTAGGAAATAGCAACCCACTCCAGAATTCTTGCCTGGGGAATTCCATGGACAGAGGTTCCTGCTGGGCTACAGGTTATGGGGTTGCAAATAGTCGGACACAACTAAGAACACACACACATAGGGCTTCCCAAGTGGCTTCAGCAGTAAAGAACCTGCCTGACCATGTGGGGGAGATAAGAGCTAAGGGTTCGATTCCTGGGTAGGGAAGATCCCCTGGAGAAGAACATGGCAGCCCACTCCAGTATTCTTGCCTGGGACATCCCATGGAGTCTGGTGGGCTACAGGCTATAGTGTCACAATGAGTGGGACACTATTGAAACAGCTTAGTGCACACATGCACGCACACACACATATACATATGTATGCACACGCAATGGAATAGTATTCAGCCATTAGAAAGAAGGTAATCTTGTCATTTGCAATAATATGGATGGACCCTGAGGGCATTAAGCTAAGTAAAATAAGTCAGGCAGAGAAAGATAAAATCTGCACAGTTTCGCTTACATGTGGAGTCTGAAAATAGGAAGGAAAAAAAAAAAGAAAAGTACTTACTAAAACAAACAAACAAAAAAAGTACTTGCTGGGGGCCAAGGGTTCAGGAGAAATAGGGGAAGACTATAAAAGAGTGTTAACTTTCAGCTATAAGATAAGAAATGCCTGCATGACATGCTAACTATAGTTGATAAACTATATTTTATAACTAAAGTCTGCTAAGAGAATAGAACTAAACTGTTCACAACAAGGGAATAAAAAAGATAAATATGTGAAGTAATGTACATGTGATTGACTAAATAAGGGAAATCCTTTCACTATGTGAAAACATAAAATTACCAGGATGTTAAATTTAAATATTTTATAATTTTATTTATCATGTATTCCTCAATAAAGCTGAAATTTTTTAAAAAAGGGTCAGAGATAAATTTGAAAGCAAGTTTTATGCCATTTCTTTGCACACTCCAGCTAGGCCACTCTTTCATATTTTGTTCTGAATTATCTGTTTCACACCTCTATCAAAAATCTTGAATACTAGTCTTTTACAATATTTCTGCCTTCATCCAAGTCTCTTGAGTAGGAACCAGTGTGCAAATTGAAATGTCTCTTCCAAAGAAAGCCTGTAAGCAACTAAATTGTTTAGAAATTGGGGAAATGTCTGTTCCCTTGCCTACAAGATCTTATTCCATTTATCAATTGCAATTGTTTAGATCAAAGTTGAGAGACACATGAAATTCACTGTGAAGTCTGCAAACTGCAGAACATGTGGTATTTATTTCTTTAGTTTGCTTCAGCACAAAACCTTGAAATTTGCCCTTGTATTCTGAACAGTTTTCTAACAGGCACTATAGTTTTCAGTGTGTGTTTAATGTTAAAAAATAAACAGAGACAGTTTCTTTGAATAAATATTCTGATTGTTTGGAAACCATTGAAAACATTAACAGTTCTTGTAATGAGCAGAAAATTGTGCATTGTTCTTTTTAAACACACACATTTTCTGACATAGAACTATGCCAGATCTCTATTAGGTATATTGTGCCTCTATTTTCATATTTTTTCTAAGGCAGTATTGATATGTAAAGTCTTTATTACTGTACATGGATTAGTTTATATCCAACTGAAAGTCCAAAATTACCCAATTATATCAAAGAATCAGAAGAGAAAAATATTTTTCCGTTTCCTGGAAATTTAATTTTCCCCAAACCTCATCTTTGCAGAGTCTACAAATTCCTCTTCCTGAGACTAAATTTCTTTTCAGATATAAACTCCAAAATCAAAATTGGAGATACATTTTCCTAACTGGAACCCTGAAGTGGATGCAATTTATTTTTCTGTTTTGGTAAAATAAGTCCTTATCCAAAGCATATGAAAGTGTGAGGTCTCTAAGTGGTGTCTAACTCTTCATAGCCACATGAACTATAGCCAAACCAGGCTCCTTTGTCCGTAGGATTTGCCAGGCAATAACACTGAAGTGTATTACCATGCCCTCCAGGGGATCATCCCAATCCAGGGATTGAACCCAGGTCTCCTGTATTGCAGGCAGATTCTTTACCATCTGAGCATGCATCCATCAAAAACAAAAACAAAAACAGAAGGAGAACAAGAGGTATGATCTGAATTTCTCATTTTTTTTTTCCATTTAATGATCAGGAGGTCATTCTAGTTGCATGCTTTGTATGCTGCTGCTGCTAAGTCGCTTCAGTCGTGTTCGACTCTGTGCGATCCCACAGATGGCAGCCCACTAGGCTCCTCTGTCTCTGGGATTCTCCAGGCAAGAATACTAGAGTGGGATGCCATTGTCTTCTCCAATGTATGAAAGTGAAAAGTAAAAGATAAAGCTCATTCGTCTCCCTAATTCTTTGTACTTCCAAACTCCATTTTATCCTCAGATGTCTTCATCATATTCACAAAAGAAAACTCTACAAATTTCACAGTATTATTGGAAGATGAACTATCTAAAGAGCCCATAAACAGGTTGATATTATATCAGAAAGAATTCTGTTATTTATGGAGCAGTTTTGGGGGGCTGACAACTAACTTAATAAAATATTTTACTACTTTGGCAAAATGTCAAATTGTAGAAACAGAAATGGTCAGAAACATGCCATGAAGATGTTGTCATAAATGTATTGTGACATTTAGGAAACTATAATCTTTGAACTGTTAGATTTTAGAGAAAACTCCTTTGTACACATAATACGTAAATCTGAGTATCTCACTAGTAGTACACAAAGTTCTGTCAAAAAAAAGGTAGTAAATATATTAATAATTGCAAATAATAATAAATATTTATGAATCAAAAATTATTTAAAGGTAAAAACAAATTAGCAATCATTCACAGAGTTATTAATGCAAGTGAAGTGGTGTGTTTGTGCATTTGAACTACTAAACAGTATATGATAATCAATTTATATCATAATGCATTATATAAGTTCTAATAATAACCTCTATAATCTTCTTATTACTTGTAAAGTAATTAACCTCCAATTAAATAAATTTATATTAAAAATAATGTAAAAAACAAAACAAAATTTATATTCTAAATGAAAATTTCTCAGATGATCTAAGTGTCATTATATAACTTAGGGTAAATGTCATTAATCTTTATTAACATATTTTAGGCTAATTTATAATCCATGCTATTACTTTTTACAAATTTTCTAAACTGTTGCATGGTTAAATACTACTTTTTCTTTTTTACTTTGCAGATAGCATAAACAGAATTCTATTTTAAAAAATAGAAATGAACCACACTACTTTTGTACAAACATCAGTTCTTTAAACATTTGCAGAAATTAAAAATAATAGATTTTCCCAAAAGTACATCCTAATTTATATAATGTTACTTATATGCTGGGCTTCACTGCTGGCTCAGATGGTAACGAATATGCCTGCAATGCGGAGACCCAGGTTTGATCCCTGGGTCAGGATGATTCCCTAGAGAAGGGCATGGTAACCTGTTCCAGTATTCTTGCCTGGGGAATTCCATGGACAGAGGAGCTTAGTGGCCTACCATCCATAGTTCATAGTCGTGTCCTGGTGGACATGACTGAGTGAGTAACACTTTCCCTTTTCACTTATATGTTACACTGATTGCATATGGAAGTCAAAAGTAATCGTAAATATTTTAAGTATAATTATTACATATAAATCGAGTATGACTATTTTAAATGATATGTCTAAAATATTGCAAATTTGGAAATTAAACTGAGTTTTGAAGCAAAACCTCCTTTTGAAACATTACCATTTGTGTTCAAACCAAAAAAGATAAATAAACATTAATTAAGAATGTAAAATGTCTACAAAACATAAAATGAAAAATAGATTCCCTAATTTTAGTGTTCCATTAAACATAGATATTTGTAAGACCAATTATGTCCTGTATACCTAAGTGTCTCTGTTTTGTTTGTATATATCTGTGTGAATGTGTATACATGAATGTGTACACAGGTGTGTTAGAGACAGAGTTAACTATTCAGTCACTCAGTCGTGTTCGACTCTTTGTGACCCTATGAATCGCAGCATGGCAGGCCTCCTTGTCCATCACCAATTTCCAGAGTTCACCCAAACTCATGTCCATCGAGTCAGTGATGCCATCCAGCCATCTCATCCTCTGTTGTCCCCTTCTTCTCCTGCCCCCAATCCCTCCCAGCATCAGGGTCTTTTCCAATGAGTCAACTCTTCTCATGAGGTGGCCAAAGTACTGGAGTTTCAGCTTTAGCATCATTCCTTCCAAAGAAATCCCAGGGCTGATCTCCTTCAGAATGGACTGGTTGGATCTCTTTGTAGTCCAAGGGACTCTCAAGAGTCTTCTCCAACACCATAGTTCAAAAGCATCAATTCTTCAGGACTCAGCTTTCTTCACCGTCCAACTCTCACATCCATACATGACTACTGGAAAAACCATAGCCTTGACTAGATGGACCTTTGTTGGCAAAGTAATGTCTTTGCTTTTCAATATGCTATCTAGGTTGGTCATAACTTTCCTTAAAAGGAGTAAGCATCTTTTAATTTCATGGTGCAATCAAAACTATGTAGACTACATAGTTTTTGATTGCATCATGAAATTAAAGGATGCTTACTGTGGCAGATTCATGTTGATGTATGGCAAAACCAATACAATATTGTAAAGTAATTAACCTCCAATTAAAATAAATAAATTTATATTAAAAAAACTATGTAGTGTTAACTAATAATATATGATTTAAAAAATAAAGAGAAAAAAGCGTGTAAGAAACAATACAACAGAACAAATGTGCTGAAGGGTTTCTACTGTATTTCCAATGATATTAGATGAATTACAGTAAATGATCTTTTGGATTTACTCTTATGCTTAAAATAATTTAAAGAATATCATTCAGAAATTTAAAAAAAAGCAACAATAAATCCTTGAAACTGAGGAGACAACTCTCAGGTTGTAAAATCTAATCAGTGATAGAGTTTGGGGATCAAATGCCAATACTGTTGTGAAATGCAGGGTTTTGAGCCTATATGATGTTCCAAAGTGATTCAGGTGGTAAAGAAGCTGCCTTCAATATGGGAGACCTGGGTTTGATCCCTGGGTGGGGCATATCTCCTGGAAGAGATCCAATCTAGTGTTCTTGCCTAGGGAATCTCCATGGACAGAGGAGCCTGGCGGGCTACAGTCCATGGGGTCACAAAACACTGGACACGACTGGGTGACTAAGCACAACACAGTATTCCAAAGCATTGCAAGTAAACCTGAGAGGCCATCATAATTCAGATTCAGTAGGGAATTTTGTTCAACAGTTTAATTGCTGTAACTTTATTTCTCTCTCATTTAATAGTCCAGGGGTGAATGTTTCAATGTTGACCGAGTTTCTGTTTGTAAAATTATCCAGGAACCTAAGATATTAGATTAGCATTAAGCTCAGCCATAAGTCTGTGATATCTATCACTAGGGTCTATAACATTGTTAAGAGCTGCTCTTTATCTCTGTGATTGATAAAGATGATAAATAGGTTTTCAGTGGAAGTATACAATCAGTGCATTTAAATTGAAAACATATAAGAATTTGATATGTGCATAGAGTGCCTTGATAAAGTGATTCCACTTATAAAATTTTCAACTAGAGGAAAATCAGATAGATGTGTACACATGTAAATAATAATGTGGTATATGCTAGTTATAAGAACAAATATATAGTTTAAAGTTAAGGTGTTGGTAGTGATTTCAAAGGACTTCTCAGGTGGCACTAGGGGTAGAGAACTCACCTGCCAATGCAGGAGACATAAGAGATGTAGTTTGATCCCTGGGTTGGGAAGATCCCCTGGTGGAGGGCATGGCAACCCACTCCAATATTATTGCCTGGAGACTCCCATGGACAGTGGAGCCAGGCGGGCTATGGTCTGATCCATAGGATCGCAAAAAGTCAGACACAAGTGAAGCAACTTAGCAAGCAAACAAGCAGGTGATTTAAACAACTTTATTTTTTACATGTGTGTGTGTGTAAAGTCGCTCAGTCGTGTCCAACTCTTTTCGACCCCATGGACTGTAGCCTACCAGGCTCCTCCCTCCATGGGATTCTCCAGGCAAGAGTACTGGAGTGGGTTGCCATTTCCTTCTCCAGGGGATCTTCCTGACCCAGGGATTGAACCCAGGTCTCCAGCATTCCAGGCAGATGCTTTAACCTCTGAGCCATAAACTTGACAGAATGCAAAAGGAGAGATTTCCAAAAAGTAATCATAAGAAACATACAATTTAGAGTGCTTGGAAAATGAAAATAGAGGCTATTTTTATATAATTTTTTTAGATGTTAAAATTAAAAGGATTTAAAAATGCATATTTCATAGGATGCTTGTATGCATATTATCTACATATATGTATATCTATAATAATCATATTTACAAGAAAAATGAGCAAATGAGAAGAATAATGAGTTGTGTTAGAGAAGGGGCATGAACTTATAGAAACACTTATCTCAGTTTGAATCCCACATCTGACATGTATTATCTGTGTGATTATCAGTAATTGATTTCCCCCATTTTCAGTTCAATCACATGAAAATCAGCTTAGTGAAGATTACATTTGTGTACTCATGGGTATAATATAAGGCACTAGTTGTGAAGTAAACAATACAATGTGTACATCCATGGTGGATTCATGTTGATGTATGGCAAAACCAATACAGTACTACAAAGTAAAATAAAGTAAAAAAAAAAAAAAAAAAGAATAGTGTGCAATGATGGTAGCTTTATAGTTTGTTTTCTATGGTTGTTATTATAATTACTATTGTCATATATTTTTAAAGGAATTTTTGAAGTCTTTAATATAATGATTGTGCACATGTCCCTTTTACCAAGATTAGCCATATTCTGCTAGAACATTTTTAGAAACAGAAAAACACTATAAACTCCCTTTCTCTATAAATGTTATAATTTTATGTAATTATTGCTATGCTAAATCTATACATCAGTATATATTACAAAACTATCATTTTGACATTTATTCAAAATTCTTATGACTTTGCCTAACAATTTATCAGCAAATTATTCATACATTTTAAACTATTTTTTCATTTAAAAAGGTTCAATAATAATTATAATACAACTATAAGTTTGATAAGAAAGTGTACAATTATGAATTTCCTTTGGAAACCAATTAAATAAGATACACATTGAAAATATTACACATATGTGCCAGAACAAGGCT
Organism: Oryx dammah; assembly: GCF_014754425.2. Lineage (NCBI taxonomy): Eukaryota > Metazoa > Chordata > Mammalia > Artiodactyla > Bovidae > Oryx > Oryx dammah. Next base: position 140,325,760 of record NW_024070186.1, read on the forward strand.
GATATTTTGTGCATTCCTAAGAAATAATGTTTAACAACTGAGAAAATGGCAGAACTGTACCACACTGTATTTCCATTAAATAATCTATTTCTAAGATAAGATTTTTGCTTATTAACATTTTAAATCTCATTTTTGGAGCAAAATATTAATAATCTTTGGCAGGATTTATCCAACCACCTTTTTTTTTTTCCTTTCATTTTAGTTTTCTTAAATACAGGTCTGTCTGTTAGATTGCTTCCATTTTGCATATAGCTAGAATATAATTAAAATAGATAATTAGAGAAAGTAATTACTGAGTTCTTCTTTCAGTTCTTGCACATTCATTAAGGATTATATATAAATCTAAATTAGCCTAAAAAATACAGTAGTTGACAGCTCAAAAGCTATCTTGACTTATAATATTAAGAACAGTCATCATAAATATCTGTGTTTAGTTTGGGACCATGCAAAGTTATATTAATTTGTATATTCAAAGTTTTTACATACTGTAGAGTATTAATGAGGAACTGTAGGAACAATCTGAATTTGTATCTTATATTTACTTTAAATCAGAAACAGAGAAAGGTTTTGTTTCCTTTTTTTCATTTTACGTGTATTTCAAATCTCAAAAGTTGTGTTAAGCCATTATTTCTATACTATAAGAGATACTATACACAAAATGATACTTTTTGTACCTTGTTCTGTTCAAAATATATAAGCTGTGGGCACTTTCTCTTTATTAAAAGGAAGGATAAACAATGAAACAATATGAAGTGTTACTGCATTATAGCCATTGACTTTCTGTGAGTAAACTCAAAATAGGTTAATTTCATAGGATTTCAACCTAGATTACAAATCATAAAAGTCTCTAGCATGTGGATGTATTTGCAGCCCTGAACTTGATTACAATATAAATTTCATGAGTTTACTTTAATGATCATTGTCTTTCTATTGTTTAACCTTTATTCCCATCCTTGATGCCTGCCTAAGTATCCAATGCCCACCAAAAATTGAATAGTATTTAATTGAAAGAATTCTTTGGTAGAAAAATAAAAAGGATTTTGAAATTTAATGAGAAATTATGTTAAAATTAAGATTCATTTTTTTCAGGAATAGTTAATTATTAGAATATTTTGCTATTGTTTTCATATTGTAAGGAAAGCAGATATACATCAATATCTACAAATTAAGTTATATAAAAATATGTTTTAAAGATTTCCCTTATTGACTTAATTTTCAGACTTCCATCTGTTTTACCGAATATTCATTCATAGTAACCTTTGGATTAATCATGCAAGGAGATGAAACAAATACAAGTTTTGAAAGATGTTCCTGAAGAGGAGTGAGTAGGAGAGTTGCTGTACAAGACATCGATGCACGCACAGCCATGGTAACTGAGACACATCGTGCACAGAGATGAGCAAAAAGAGACAGAGAACAGAGAAGGAAGTGGCCAAAAAGGCTGCTTTGTACGAATTTCTGATGTATATTGAAAATAACACTAATATTCCTGAGGAAATCAAATACAATGCATAAATAGGGCTCAGAGAATAATTTTAACTACCAGATTGGGAAAAAAAAATAGTATCACAATCTCAGTTGTTAATAAGGTAGGGATGTATGAACACACCACTGAGGAAAAATTGGTACTCCCATTTAGAAAATCAGTTTGGCATTTCTTTATAAACTTGAGCTTGTGCGTTATGTCCCTTATTATTCAGCGTTAGTGCTTCCAGGACATAGCCTTGTATACCAGAAGCCATGTATCTTATGTACTGTTCAAAATAGAACAACAGACACACACACACAGAAACTAAAAATAATACATACAGCTATCATCTTTAAAATGGATATTAATTTAGATATGGTCATAGAATACAAAATTAAGCAATATATTACTGAGAGTGTTTAGTCAAGGCTATGGTTTTTCTTGTGGTCATGTATGGATGTGAGAGTTGGACTGTGAAGAAGGCTGAGTGATGAAGAATTGATACTTTTGAACTGTGGTGTTGGAGAAGACTCTTGCGAGTCCCTTGGACTGCAAGGAGATCCAACCATTCCATTCTAAAGGAGATCAGTTCTGGGTGTTCTTTGGAAGGAATGATGCTAAAGCTGAAGCTCCAGTACGTTGGCCACCTCATGAGAAAAGTTGACTCATTGGAAAAGAATCTGATGCTGGGAGGGATTGGGGGCAGGAGGAGAAGGGAACGACAGAGGATGAGATGGCTGGATGGCATCACTGACTCGATGGATGTGAGTCTGAGTGAACTCCGGGAGTTGGTGATGGACAGGGAGGCCTGGCGTGCTGCGACTCATGGGGTCAAAAGAGTCAGACACGACTGAGTGACTGAACTGAATTGAACTGAATTATGTCCAAGAGCTAAAAGAAAACAACATTCAGTATTCTTCATTAATATAGAAAAGTGGCAGAACAGAACATTCTGGTTACTGTGGAACATTCTTTTTCCATAATCATCAATAAAGAAGGACCCTCTAAGTTAGGAGGCCAGTCTCTCAGTTAACTACCCTTATGGTGGACCCCTCCTCTTGACTTCCTTCTTAGATGGAGGAGAATACAGAGACTCATTTGAGACAGACTGCCCTTTATTAATCTACAAAAGTTATTGGTTAATTTATTTATTAGAAATAATTACATGCTTATATAGTTTTCCTACCATATTCCAGTGAAAATATTTTAGCATATTATTTACTGAACATGTGATGATGTGCACTAGACATAGTGACAAATTATCTAATGAAGTAAAATTAAAGACAAATCTAGTGTGACTGCTACATATCAATAGACCACAGTGACAAGAAGAATTTTAAGGTTAAGAACAAAGTATTTATCTTTCTTTGTTATTTTTTAAATTATGAAAATATGAGAACACATTCAAGAAGACTTGGAAAATATAGAATAAAGTTACATATAGTTCCACTACCTATTACAGTTGTTTAAGTAGATAAATTAAGATTTTTTAGTTGAAGTTTCAATATCAAACTCTCAAAAATTAATAGAATGAATATACAAAAAAAGTAGAAGGATATATACATCTGAAAAGCACCAGTTCAACACAGGATTTATACAGTTTTCACATAATAGTAGGATGCATGTTTTATTCAAGTTCCCATAGTCTTTAAATTAGGAGACACTGAAACATATCCAAGGACATAAAACAAGATGTAAAAATTTCATGGTCTGAAGATATTGAAATCAAAGAGTCTAAGAGCAGAATTTCTATTGAGGCATAATGCGTTGATGCCTGTCCATCATTCCCTACTCACTCTCTATATATATAAATTTAGGGCTTCCCTCATAGCTCAGTGGATAAGGAATCTGCCTGCAATGCAGGAGACCTGGGTTTGATCCCGGGTCAGGAAGATCCCCTAGAGAAGGAAATGGCAACCCACTCCAGTATTCTCACCTAGAGAATCCCATGAACAGAGAAGCCTGACAGGCTACAGTCCATGGACTCCCAAGAGTCAGACATGACTTAGTGATTTGGATGGATATGTAATTTTAGAGATGGCATGTGTTAAAGTAAATTAGTAATTGTATTTTCTTATCTATGTATTTATTGACACTGACAAAGTGATAATTTTCTTCAGGTACAAGTCTTTAATATTTTTATATGATTTTAATGGAAATATTTAGTCTTATTCATTTTCTACTTCTTTCTACTGTAGCCCACGAGGCTCCTCCATCCATGGGATTTTTATAGGCAAGAATAGTGGAGTGGGTTGCCATTTCCTTCTCCAGGGGATCTTCCGGACCCAGGGATTGAACTTGGGTCTCCCACATTGCAGGCAGATGATTTACCGTCTGAACCACCAGGGAATCTTTCTAACAGTACACAGTAGTTTAGGCCATGATATGAAAAAAATATGTAAATATCATTAAACTCTAACAAAGAAAGCATTAATTATATGAAACTCATTTAATAATCAAATAAGGGAGAATGTTAATAGAGATTAAGCAAGTAGCCTATAATACCAGCCCAAACTAATTTATAATAAAACATGGAGAAATATAGTTCAAAATGTTAATTACAGAGATATCAAGACTTTCTTCTTCACCTGAAGGAAGATTAGAACAAGTATTTAATACCCCATGGTGCTTAAGATATTTTTTTTCCTTTCATAATTGAATGTCATAAAAATGAACTGGATTTCATATGATTTTTCTTAGAATAGAGGATTAAAAAGTGGCATTTCACCAAGAAAACCTCTTATTTATAGACTCCAAAGAGTAATGCATCATTGACAGAGGAAGATTCAAATAAGTTTAGCATTCCCCTTCCTTTTTTTTCAGTGCATGTGGTAATAACATTAACTCCTAGTCTGTTCTCCCCACATGTATGTCTCCCTTCTCTGAAATCTTTCACTGGAAATTTCTATAACTTCATTTAGAATTCTTCTGCTCCTTCATTTTACTGAAATATAATTATTTTTTCTTAGATTATATTCTTTAGCTAGATTTCATGACCCTGGGACAGCATCCTTCAAGTTAAAAAGATAATCTGTATCCACTCCCATGGTAAGCCCCATCCTTTGACTTTTTTCTAGTTGCAGGAGTATCATGACTTATCTGTGATGGAGAGTCCTATCTGAAGATATAAATAATATCAACTGATTTATTTATTAGGAGTCATGCTTGTTGTTGGGGGTTCCCATGTGGCTCAATGGGTAAAGAATCCATCAGTAATGCAGGAGATGCAGTTCTGATCCCTGGGTCAGGAAGATCCCCTGGAGGAGGGCATGGCAACCACTCCCATATTCTTCCTGGGAGAATCCCCATGGACAGAGGAGCCTGATGGGCTACAGTCCATAAGATTGTACAGAGCTGGACACAACTGAAGTGACTGAACACACACATGCTTTTTGTCTGGAGTTCTCTTTCCACATTAGTTAATGTAGTATTGCAGATATTTACCTATGAATAGGATGAAATTCATTTGAATATAGAAGTGATTTTTTTTTTACTGAATTAAATTAAATTAATTTTACTGAAGTAAAATTTAAAGAATTTGGTGTTAACAAGGCATTATGCAACATGAAGTTTATTTTTTTATTAAATACAAACCCAAACTTTTATTATTAGATTCTAAAGACATGGAATTACTCAGTCAAATTGCTATGAAAGTCTCTAAAGGATGCACACTTGCTGTTTCTCTGGATTCCACAACATTGACCAACAACAGGTTCATGGATGATCAATACACAGTGGACCACAATTTGATTAGCCCTATTCCAGTTTATTGTCATTTTTACAGAAGGGAAAACAGAGGCCCAGACAAACAATGTACTCAAAGTGACACAGCTGAATAATGAAAGGCACAATATTGGATTTTACATCTCCAAAACTCTTCCTGATATACCTTACTAACCCTAGTGAAAATTTTAAATACTTATAGAGAACATGATTAAGGTCAGGTACAATGTTTTACCTTGTCATGGCATCTGGCCCCATCACTTCATGGGAAATAGATGGGGAAACAGTGGAAACAGTGTCAGATTTTATTTTGGGGGGCTCCAAAATCACTGCAGATGGTGACTGCAGCCATGAAATTAAAAGACGCTTACTCCTTGGAAGAAAAGTTATGACCAACCTAGACAGCATATTCAAAAGCAGAGACATTACTTTGCCGACTAAGGTCCCTCTAGTCAAGGCTATGGTTTTTCCTGTGGTCATGTATGGATGTGAGAGTTAGACTATGAAGAAGGCTGAGCACCGAAGGATTGATGCTTTTGAACTGTGGTGTTGGAAAAGACTCTTGAGAGACCCATGGACTGCAAGGAGATCCAACCAGTCCATTCTGAAGGAGATCAGCCCTGAGATTTCTTTGGAAGGAATGATGCTAAAGCTGAAGCTCCAAGTCTCCTTGGGTAAATAAGTGATGAAGCTGGGGTTTGAACTTAAGTTTAACCACAAAGTAAACATGCTTGTACCAGTCAGAGTTCCCCAGAGAAACAGAACCAATAGGAGGTGTGTGTATATGGTATCTTAAGGAGATTTATTATAAGAAAATGACTCGCTCAATTATGCAGGTAGGCAAGTCCCCAGGTCTGCAGGGAGTCAAAGGCTGAAGACCTAGGAGAACCATGTTTAATTCCAGTTTGAGTCTGAAAGCCTGAGAACCAAGAGAGCCAATGGTGTAGTTCCATTCAAAGCCTGACAGGATGATTTATTTTGAAGCATAATGCAGTGCTTTCCCTTTAATTTTCCCTAATTACAGTTTATATATATATATACATTTGTAGAGGTAGAATGGGTTGAACTGTTTATTGCACGCAGGTATTCAGTTCAGTTCACTTCAGTCGCTCAGTCGTGTCTGACTCTGCGACCCCATGAATCGCAGCACGCCAGGCCTCCCTGTCCATCATCAACTCCCGGAGATGACTCAGACTCACGTCCATCGAGTCAGTGATGCCATCCAGCCATCTCATCCTCGGTTGTCCCTTTCTCCTCCTGCCCCCAGTCCCTCCCAGCATCAGAGTCTTTTCCAATGAGTCAACTCTTCTCATGAGGTGGCCAAGGTACTGGATTTTCAGCTTCAGCATCATTCCTTCCAAAGAAATCCCAGGGCTGATCTCCTTCAGAATGGACTGGTTGGATCTCCTTGCAGTCCATGGGTCTCTCAAGAGTCTTCTCCAACACCACAGTTCAAAAGCATCAATTCTTCAGCGCTCAGCCTTCTTCACAGGCCAACTGTCACATCCCACATTAGTCACCATTAAATTCAGAGGAGAAAGAAAATAAACTATGTCTGGTTAGACTTGAACTTAGTCTTAAAAAATGAAGAGAATATTCAGTATTAGAGAAAGAAGAGACTGATGAACACGAAATAAAAAATACAGGAAGCAGTGATAATTTATGACAGGAAAACAAAGAAAAGGCAGCCACTTAAGTAAAATCAGAGTTTCTGTCATTCAGTCTAAAAAATATTTTTAGAGCACCACCTTTTGGGAGACAATTTTCTTTGGGTCCTTTTTTTTTAACTTCTTGCATGCAAAGGCACTGATAGCTTTTGTCCCAGATATATCTTTAAAGGCAGTCTGTAGAGTGAACCACCCTGAAAGATAGAGATAGTGTCTTTCTCTAGAGCCTAATTTGTCTGCTGGCCACAGTAGTAAAGTTAATCTCTCTCTCTGGGGCAAATGTTGGACAGGTTTGACCACATCACTGGCAAAGATAGACATTTTCTGAAATTGGAGTTCTTTGGATGTGAGCAGAAACAGTGTTCATGTTACATACAACTAGTCACCTCTGAATTACTGCAGCGAGACCCGGGAGACATAGGGAACCAGAGCAAACACAGAGTCCATGATATCTGTTTTGTTAAGAGTAAAAAATAAACATATACACCTCATCTTTGATTCAGAGGTCTTCTGTTAGCTTGAAAGGAAAATAAAATCTCAGTCCCTTCACATTTCTTGACACCTACTATATTCTAGGCATATTTGGGGCTTCCCGAGTGGCTCAGTGTTAGACAATCTCCCTGAGAAGGCAGGAGACACAGGAGACATGTGATTAATCCCAGGGTCAGGAAGATCCTCTGGTGGAGGAAATGGTGACCCAGTGCAGTATTTTTGCCTGGGAAATCCTATGGAGAGAGGAACCTGGCAGGCCATAGTCCACGGGATCACAAAGAGTTGGAAATGACATAGCGACTAAGCACACACACAGGTGTATTTTAGGCTTTGGGGAACATAAGTGAATAAAACAGACCATGATTTCTACTATATTAGAGCTTGTATTCTAAGGATATAATTTTTTTTTAACTGTAGGGATTCAAAAATTTTAAAATAATAAATAAAATATAGCATGTAAATAGAATTTTTATAAAATAAAATTTTATTTAAAATTGTAAAGAAGTGAAGGTAAACTTTACATAAAATGGTGCCATGTGAAAATGCTATGATGATCATATACTTTTAAGATATTATTTAACAGAGGATGTTGATAAGCATAGTCGGACTAGAGCTTAAAATTAATGGACTAGCACATATTTTAAAGCCAACTAGGAACTCCTTAATGGCTTATATCTTAAAATGAGTAACCAGCGTGAGGACAGAGACAAAGTTAATCTCTTGTGTTTCATGAAATGTGGTCTAACTACAAATTTTAAAAGAGGTTAATATAAAATCAGAAAAATAATTATGATGCTGAATTTGACAGACTCAAAATAAAATGATGGAGTAGCCATGAAGTTTAAAAATGCAGTCTTGAAAAATGTTAAACTGGAAACTGATAACATAGATGACAGAGGAAGAGGTATCAAGATAGGACTCTACTTTAGTTTTAGGGACCTTGATTACAGGATGATAGTAAGACTTCCAAATGAACGGGATCATGAAACAGTGAAAAGTTGGCCCTAAAATTTAGTAAGAAATTTGAATGTGAGACAAAGGTTAGTATCATCCCTAGAGAATTGATTTCTTATGCTGCGAGAAAAATAAGCTATCAAGGGTGGTACAAAAATGAAAGAACAGATGGTCAAAAACCTAATGTTGAGTCACCCACATTTTCAGAGAGTTCCCAAAAATAATCCACTAAAGTGAAATAGAGGTGGAGAAAGAGAAACAGGAGAAGGATGAGGGGATTCAAGGTAGCACAGGGCCCTATATACCAATGCAGACAAGAGTATCAACAAGGAGGGAATGACCGTTTTACAGTGACTCTCAATTTTGTAAAGGTACAGGCCATAGAATTCATAGAAATAAAAGCAAGATAGTTTTAAAGCAATATTTTCTTAATATTATATATGATTGTTATTTTTATTAAAATATATTGATTTATACTATTGTATAGGTTGCTTTATTGTGTACAATATAGTGACTCACAATTTTTAAAACTCATACTCCATTTATAGTTATTGTAAAATATTAGCTCTACTTCTACTTGTAAAATATTAGAAACTACATCCTTGTAGCTTGTGTTATACATAATAGTTTATACCTCTTAAACCCCACCCCTATATTATTTCTTTTTCCCCACTGGTTAACTACTAGTTTGTATATATACATATATGCATACGCCATTTCTTCTTTATTCATTCATTTGTGTGGACATTAGCTTGGTGTGTGGACACTTAGCTTGCTTCCATACCTTGGCAACTGTAAATAATACTACTGTGAACATTAGGATGCATGTATCTTAAAACAAGAAACCATAAAACCAGAGGAATAGGCAAAAAAGGCAAAACCCTCTTTGACATAAATTACTACAGTAATTTTTCAGATCTGTCTCTTAAAGCAAAGGAAATAAAAGCCAAAATAAATAAATGAGACATAATTAAACTTAAAATCTTTTGCACAGCAAAGGAAACCATCTATACCATGAAAAAAATATCCTACTGAATAGGAGAAAATATTTGCAAGTGATGTGACCAATAAGGGATTTCTATCCAAAATATATAAACAGCTCATACAGTTCAACATAAAAAAAATAAACTGATTCATGTTTATGTATGGCAAAACCAATAAAATATTGTAAAGTAAAAAATAAATAAATAAATAAATAAAAATAGGCATAAGAAAGACAAAACAAACAAAAAAACTGATTTAAAATAGGCAGAAGACCTGGATAGGTGTCTTTCCAAAGAGGAAATTCAGGTGGCCAACAGATGTGAAAAGATGCTCAATATCACTAATCACCAGGGAAATGCAAATCAAACCACAGTGAGATATCATCTAGCACCTGTCGGAATGGCTATTGTCAAAAAGACCACAAATAACAAATGTTGATGAAGATGTAGGGAAAAAAAGAGAGCCCTTGTACACTGATTGTGGGAAAATAAGTTGGTGCAGTCACTATGGAAAACACTATGGAGGTTGCTCAAAAAACTAAAGAGAGAACTACTATATGACCTAGCAATTCTAATCCAGGGTATATATTGGAAAAGCAAAAACATTAATTAAAAAAGATACAAGTAATGCATAATTATTAAATTAATTTGTTAAATATTCTATTAAATGATCTTTAATTTTTTACCTAATTTCATTGCATATGTTCAATATACAAAATGTCATTTAAATCTTATTCTTTTGTGTGTATAATTTCAACATTAAAATTAATAATATAATTCCTAACTATAATTTTATTTGTTTTCAATAAGGCTTTTCTGTGCTGAGTCCTGAGCAAAATATATACATACATATATATATATATATATATATATGAATCTTTTCAATTCACTCAGTTATGTTAACAAGTGATTAATACTATGAAATGATTCAGTATGAGCAAAGGAATGCATCTAGAGCAATAAAAAGTGTCCAATATTTCTTCATTTACTCTTAATTTCATTAATTTTCTATGTGTCTTTGAGAAAGGAAATGTATTCCACATCAATTTTTCAATGCCTGTGTAGGAATAAGAATGATACCTGCTTCAAACTTATCTAAATACTGGTACAATTGATTTTGAAGCAAATGCAGAAAAATATAATGAGTGAGGCAGCAAATAATTTAAAGTTTCATTTCAATAGTGTTAAATAGTTCAGAATATTTTTATTCTATTACTTTGTTTTAGCTACACCATTTCATTACATTAACTAGTAATATGAAAAATACATATTTCTCTAAAATACATGTGGGATCATAAGCTTTCCTCTGTCTAACCTAATTCTGTCTACTTTTATGAATAACCACTGAGTTCATTAGAGACTACTGATGTGTGCAAAGTAATTTGATAGTTCACAAATTCATATATTTAACTTTGTGAAAAAATGTTAAATGCTGTTAGATTTATTGCTACCTTCATGGGCCTACTGTCTTTGCCATCAACTCAAATAAAAATTAAAATGCAATACTTTGTTTGAATGCTGACTTCATGATGAGGTTTCTGTAGGCTATGATACACTTCTTCAATAGAAGAAAGAAAACAGAATAATACTATATTGTTTACTGTGATTTATGTTACTAATTTGGTGTCATAAACATGTTAAAAACTTAGCTTTCAGTACGTTTTCATTTCTATAGTTTCGTGAAAAATGATTGTATACAGAAAAGAGAATGAGTGCCAGGAAAACTTAATAGAAATATATTCCACAGCTGTATTTAAAGCAAAGGTGGCAAAGACTGATATGTAAATAGTACCACATACAATCCACAAGGGAGAATAAAATCTCAAGGGCTCTCAATTCTTGTGATTAAGCACCTTTGCCATATGGAGTTAGTAAGAAGAATCCTACTGGAATTTTCTCTATAGATAAACATCTTACATGTATTTTTATAACTGAAATGATATATCCAAGCATGTGATATTGCTTAAGATGACTGTAAAATGCTACCACTTATTGTGAGTTAGCTATCTGCTAAGCACTATATTGTTATAGTTTCTAATTTGTTTTCAGAATGTATCTATAACTTAGGAATTACCACCTCCATGTTTAAATGAAAAAATGGAGGAAGGGATAGAGGAACAGGCTTAAGCAACATGCAAAAGCACAATGACACACCTGCAATATAATCTATTTTATAAATTCAAAACACCTTATTAGGGACTTCTCTGCTGATCCAGTGGCTAGAACTCCCTGCTCCCAAGACAGAGGGCCTCGTTGGAGCCATGCCTGGTTGGGGAACTAGATCCCACGAGCCAGAACTAAGAATGCATATGCCACAACTGAAAGATCCTGCATGCCTCAGTGAAAATCAAGGATCCAAGTGAGAACCATCACAGCTAAATAAATATATTTTGCAAATACCATATTAGTATTTTCTGATGTTATATTACTTAAAATGTTATCTATTATAATATACAATATGAGCAAACAACCACTTTTAGATTTATTTAAGGAAAATATTTGTCTTTCTCACCCAGATCCCAACATAGACTGGAAAATCTTTTTTTTTTTTTTTTTTTAATGAAAAGTAGATAGTTTTCTCTTGTCAATGGAAAAGATAAGTGAATTTTATCTCCCACTCACTTTCCCAACATTAGTCTCATTTCGGTTGATCCTCATTTCTCAATTCATCTCTTCTGTCTCCGTTTCTCTACTTTTTTAGCTAATTTTACATGCATGCATTTATTTCTTCTGATGATATTTAGTCTCAGGTAAACCTTATTAGTTGAATGAATAAAGTTATTTTGTATATAATAAATGTGTTAGCCTTTCAAGTGGGAACTGAACTGACTTCTAATAAAAATCAGAAAATAACCATATACTTTATGATATTAAGCACTTACATTTGAATTTTGTGTATGTATATTTGATTTCTAAATAAAAAATAATTAAAATGGATAGCTCTAAAGTTTTTTGGAAATGCAGTGAAAGTTGTGAGAAATTAAATCTATGAATTAAAATTTTATTATAATTTTGAATCATAATATGAATGTGGATAATTAATCTTTCCCACCAAGTTCGGGGTCAATTGAGAAGCAACAAAGAATTAGCAGGTGTAAAAATATATTCTTTTGTTTTGTTTAACTGATAAAGATCTAGCTTATTTGAGAGAAAAAAATAGTTTGCATGCTTCTTATTATTCTTGAAATAGCCCATGAAATTAATGCTTGAAAGTGTAGAAGAGACATTTTTTACCCATGTTGCTACTGTCTACTACTTTGGAGTATGTGTATGTGTGTGCAGGGCTGGCAGAGTGGGAGTATCCCTAACTTCAGCTGGTTGAGAAATTTGGATGAAGACTCTGTTCCCTTCCAGTTAACATACCCTACCCCAAAAGAAATACTAAGGAGTGGTGAGTGGTGGAAGAAGACAGGAGAATTTAGGAAAATTCTTTCTCATGAATGAGAACAGAATACTTGAGAAATGGATCATCCAATTCACCGTTAGGTTTGTTTGTTTTGTTTTTCAAACTTCATTCAAAAATATACAAAACCTAAAACCTAACTTTCCTTTTCGAATGCCAGAGTGAAAAGTGAAGGCAATAGAAAGGTTTTCTTCTCCTTTTCTCAACAATATACTCCATATGTAGAAGATAGATTACATGACTGGTAAATATAAAGTTTACTTGAACTGAGACACCCTAAACTATAGGAGCAATCTTATTTTCATTTTTTAAGATAATATTAGTAATCAAGAAGATAAAATTGGTTGGTTCTGAACTATCCCATCAGCCAGTTCACAGTAGTTTTTCTAGGCTTTAAATCAAAACTCATCTCTTTGCCTCACAATTATTACAAATACTCATAACCTTAATAATGACAATTCTATATCAAATTATTATTTATGATAGTCTCTTTATGAAAGTTTATGATAGTCTCAACTTTTAAAATGTTTTATGATCCATATTATAGTGCCTTGAGAATAACAGATAATTAATAAATATTTGTTGATTTGATTTCTAATTTTTTTAATAACTGAATAGTCTCTGCTTAAACTGACAATATCAAGAATTGAAAGATAGAGAATTTAAAATATCTCTAAGTTTCTTCACTTTCTATGTATAAATTGCTATTTCTCTTGGATTTCAACCTATTATATAATTTCCTTATGGTACTACCCATCACCTTCCAAAGGGGTGATAATACCATTTGACAATTGTTAATAAAATATCAATACTTACCTCTAAATAAAGTTAAATGAAACATATTGTGTACAAAGACATTGAGGTAAATATTTTTATTGACACTCAGAATGGATGCATTTTTTTTAGGCTTTGAGTCAAATTTTGATTCTGTTCTTGAACACAATCTATTTTCTATTATGTAAATAGTCTTACCACTGTAAATTTAATAGTGAAGCATTTAACACATCTCTTCCTCGCTTTATTTCTCATGCTAATTTCCAACCTATCTCAGGTCTTCTATTCATAGGATATAGGTATATTATACAATCAAATGTTTTTTCTATTTGCATGTTTACTATTGTACAATTCAGTGACCAAATAATTCCTTATTTATATCAGAGGAATGCACATGTTCGTTTACTGATATACATCTCTTCTGCATTCCAGCTCTGTTTGAGTATAACTCACTAAAGAGCAGGAGGAACCCATAAAAGGAAAACAAAATAAGGGAAAGTAAAGGCATATGTTAAGGAAAAGTATATGAAACACAAAGGTTTGCCCGAGAAATCAGAAGAAAGAGGGGAAAGAATAGAAAGATATGTGTGTAAGAAAAAAGGCAAAGAGGAAATCTTCCCCAAGGGGAAGGAAGAAAGGTGAAATCAGAGAAATTATATATTTTTGTAAAATCTTAAGGGTCCTTGATATTGCTGCTAATAAGTATTAATAATCTCTCCTGCCGATTCCTCCAAGCACAACTCCAGATTCACATCATTCCATTAAATCAATCTTTGATAATGAATGTTCCTTTTAACCAGATTTTGTCAGAATTCTTAGTTCAGATGTTTGTGTGTATCCTCTGCTAACTGATAATGACTCTGTACTAGGAATGACTCAAGAGTCTGTTGACAACATCTGACAATCCAAGGTGGCATCAAAGTAAAGTTTTGTGCAGTGAAGGAAAAAAAAAAAAGGAGTCTAACTCCAGAGAGTTTTCTCTTTCTTTCCTAGTAACAATAATGTAAGCCAACTGTGAACTACTGAGAATATGTCAGAATCTATCCTTAGCAATCACCATTTCATATTTGAATAAAGGAGCCTGAATTTATATTTTAAGTACAGGAATTCTCACATGGGAAAGGTGAGTGGAAACAGGATATTCTTTTTCTGCAATACTAAAGACAATATGAGGATTTATATTACTTTTTTTTAATGTAAAAGCTGAGCCTTTTGGCCTTTGAATTCCAAATGAGAAGTTTGGCAGTTTACATTTTTTATGATGCTATCAAAAATATAATAATAGCATCTGAATTACAATACCTAATGTGTTTAATTTTAGTCAAACTTATTATACATGGATCTAGAGATAGGAGGTAAATCTGTTCTTGTTTGAACTGACCTTAAAGAAACTACAGGAGAACATACACTGCAAGTATAAACCTGACCAAGCAAATGTGTGCAAAATGAAACTACATTTCTTTCCCTGAACTTAATGCTAACGTGAGCATCAACTCTAACCAGTAAGCTAATTCAATGTAAGAATAGTCTAATAAGAATTTTTACAGACAACTTAGCTTTCCCCCTGCCCTTTCATCCAAGGGTAGATACAAATTATGAAAAAGTGGACATACAGCCAGTGCATTGACAGAGGAGCTGCTGATATTTGATCAATATATTTCTCTTCATCCAAAGAGACATATATGGTTGTATGGTTGGGACATCATATCATCTAGTTCTAACATTGTTTTTTCAATGCATTATATTCATTGAGATGTCCTTGATCTGGCTCTTATTTTATATATATATATATATATATATATATATATACATAATCCGTATATATAATATATATCTATAATCCATATATATAATCCATATATATATATGGATTTCTCTGGTGTCTCAGAAGGTAAAGAATCTGTCTACAATTCAGGAGACCTGGGTTCTATTACAGGGATAGGAAGATCCCCTGGAGAAGGAAATGGCAACCCACTCCAGTATTCCTGCCTGAAGACTTCCAAGGACAGAGAAGCTTGGTGGATTATAGACCATGGGCTCACAAAGAATTGGACATGACTGAGTGACTAACACACAAACATATATATATATTATATACACATATACATATATATATATGCACACACACACAAACATAGTTAAAATTTGTATTGGACTATAGTTGATGGACAATGTTGCTTTAGTTTCAGGTATACAGCAAAGTAAGTCAGTCATACATATATATGTATTGACTCTTTTTTAGATTCTTTTCAGAGTATTGAGTAGAGTTCCCTGTGCTATACAATAGGTCTTTATTAATTAGCTGTTTTATATATAATAGTGTGGATATGTCAATCCCAACCTCTCAATTTATCCCTCCCTCACCCCAGGTAACTATAAGTTTGCTTTCTACATCTGTAGCTCTATTTTTCTTTTTCTTCTATTTGTTACAACTTTCCTCCCTCAAACTATGAGCCTCTCCAAGCCACACTCTTTCTCATCTTTATAGCCAGATTGAGAGAATACCTATTGAAAAGTAGGTTTAAAAAGTTTTGATTTTAAAATATAATAAAATTTGCATTGATCTATACTGAGCAATGTTGAACATCTTTCCATGTGCCTCTCAACCATCTTTAAGAACAGGTGGCAAGAATACACAGGAGAACTATATAAAAAAGATCTTAATGACCCAAATAACCACAATGATGTGATTACTCACCTAGAGTCAGACATCCTGGAGTTCAAAGTCAAATGAGCCTTAGAAAGCATCACTACGAACAAAGTAACTAGAGGTGATGATATTCCAGTTGAGTTATTTCAAATCCTAACGATGATGCTGTGAAAGTGCTGCATTCAATACGCCAGCAAATTCGGAAAACTCAGCAGTGGCCACAAGAATGGAAAAGTTCAGTTTTCATTCCAATCCCCAAAAAAGGCAATGACAAAGAATGTTCAAGCTACCACACAATTGCATTCATCTCACACTCTAGCATAGAGAAGGAAATGGTAACCCACTCCAGTATTCTTGCCTGAAGAATCCCAGGGACAGAGGAGCCTGGTGGGCTGCTGTCTATGGGACTCCACAGAGTTTGACACGACAGAAGTGACTTAGCAGCAGCAGCAGCAGCAGCAGCACACTCTAGCAAACTAATGCTCAAAATTCTCTAAATCAGGCTTCAACAGTAAGTGAACCAAGAAGTTCCAGATGTTCAAGCTGGATTTATAAAAGGCAGAGGAAACAGAGATCAAATTGCCAACATCCACTGGATGATAGAAAAAGGAACATAATTCCAGAAAAAAAAATCTACTTCTGCTTCATTTACTACACTAAAGCCTTTGACTGTATGAATTGCAACAAACTGGAAAATTCTTACAGAGATTAGAATACCAGAGAAGCTTACCTGCCTCCTGAGAAATCTTTATGCAGGTCAGGAAGCAACAGTTAGAACTGGACATGGAACAACAGACTGGTTCCAAATAGGAAAAGGAGTACACCAAGGCTGTATATTGTCACCCTGCTATCACCAACTCCCAGAGTTCACTCAGACTCACGTCCATTGAGTGGGTGATGCCATCCAGCCATCTCATCCTCTGTCGTCCCCTTCTCCTCCTGCTCCCAATCCCTCCCAGCATCAGAGTCTTTTCCAATGAGTCAACTCTTCACATGAGGTGACCAAAGTACTGGAGTTTCAGCTTTAGCATCATTCCTTCCAAAGAAACCCCAGGGCTGATCTCCTTCAGAATGGACTGGTTGGATCTCCTTGCAGTCTAAGGGACTCTCAAGAGTCTTCTCCAACACCACAGTTCAAAAGCATCAATTCTTTAGCACTCAGCCTTCTTCACAGTCCAACTCTCACATCCATACATGACCACAGGAGAAACCATAGCCTTGACTAGACAGACCTTAGTCGGCAAAGTAATGTCTCTGCTTTTGAATATGGTATCTAGGATGGTCATAACTTTTCTTCCAAAGAGTGTTTTTTAATTTCACTTCATGGTAAATAGATGGGGAAAAAATGGAAATATGAGAGACTTTGTTTTCTTGGGCTACAAAATCACTGCAGGTGGTGAATGCAGCTGTGAAATTAAATGCTGAGCACCAAAGAATTGATGCTATTGAATTGTGTGGTGTTGGAGAAGACTCTTGAGAGTCTCTTGGACTGCAAGGAGATCCAACAAGTCAATCTGAAAGGAAATCAGTCCTGAATATTCATTAGAAGAACTGATGCTGAAGCTGAAGCTCCAATACTTTGGCTACCTAATGCGAAAGAAGTGACTCATTGGAAAAGCTCCTGATGCTGGGAAAGGTTGAAGGCAGGATGAGAAGTGGAGGACAGAGGATGAGATGTTTGGATGGCATCACCAACTTGATGGACATGAGTTTGAGCAATCTCTTGGAGTCAGTGATGGGCGGGGAAGCCTGGCATGCTACATACAGTCCATGGGGTCACAAAGAGTTGGACATGACTGAGTGGCTGTACTGAACTGATCTGGAAAAATAGAATGAAATGGAATAGAATAGAATAGAAAATGTAAGTGTAGGAGTAGTTGGTCCTATAAGGAATTCATCAGAATAAAAACATCGGTACTTAGGTGAGTTTAATTTACTCTTCTGGTGGTCTCATTTTATGCACATGTTGGTTGTTACAGTTAGAGCTATCCGAGGTATCTACATACATTTTTATATGTATGGTATTTATAGATCTCTATACAAAAAAGCATTCATGTTTGATTGAAAGAATATTTTGAAAAAAAAACTTTAAAATACGGAAAAAGGATCCATTTATTATTATTATCATTATTGTTAAAATTGAATTCTTAGATTTTTCTTTATGTAATGTGTATATTCTTTCTCATTTAACAACTTGGCATTTAATTTGAAGTTAAGTGTGTACATATACATTTATTGAAAAGTACACATTCCACATAAGTCACACTTTTTAAAGTCGACATTTCCTCCACTGTCTTCAAATTACCTTCATCCCCTCACCTCAGTATTTCTACATTTTTCTTTATTTCTCTTTCAACTTGAAATAGTCTATATGAAGATTAAAGGAGAAACACGATGTAGAATTATAGAAGGAAACTTAAATATATTTAACAATGGCAAGTACACAGTGTTTAATAATATACTTTGTTAAATATGGAATATTTCAATTTTACCTTCTCATTTTAAGAATAAAAATCATGTTACCTGATAATCAAAAATATGTAATCCAAAAATTTGTTCTTGCTTTATTAATCGTTATCTTTTAAAGAACTATAACCTTATTTTATGCATATGTAGGAGTAAAGTTATTCATTGTCTAACTGGTGAGATAAACTAATCATTCATCTTCTTTGAAATATCACCATGGAAAGGTGCTTCTATGTAAAATACGTTTCAATACAGAATTCATTACAGTATATTCAACTCAGCTGTTTACTTATATAATTTTCTTACTAAATCACAAATATCCTAAATCCAGAGATCTAAATTCAGGCACCATTCCTAAATTACAGACTTTAATTGTTCATTTATGTATCATTATTACTTATTTTAGTAGTTGAGATATTGTTAATAGTCAATAAATATTTTTAAATTAAGAAATATTTCTTACCCAATCTGTTTTTAATTCTATACTTTTTACTTTGTTTGATTCAGTCAGTTCAGTTCAGTTCAGTAGCTCAGTTGTGTCCGACTCTTTGTGACCCCATGAATTGCAGCACGCCAGGCCTCCATGTCCATCACCAGCTCCCGGAGTTCACTCTAACTCATGTCCATCGAGTTGGATGCCATCCAGCCATCTCATCCTCTGTCATCCCCTTCTCCTCCTGCCCCCAATCCCTCCCAGCACCAGAGTCTTTTCCAATGAGTCAACTCTTCGCATGAGGTGGCCAAAGTACTAGACTTTCAGCTTTAGCATCATTTCTTCCAAAGTATACCCATGACTGATCTCCTTTAGAATGGACTGGTTGGATCTCCTTGAGTCCAAGGGACTCTCAAGAGTCTTCTCCAACACTACAGTTCAAAAGCATCAATTCTTCAGCGCTCAGCTTTCTTCACAGTCCAACTCTCACATCCATACATGACTACTGGAAAAACCATAGCCTTGACTAGATGGACCTTTGTTGGCACAGTAATGTCTCTGCTTTTTAATATGCTGTCTAGGTTGATCATAACTTTTCTTCCAAGGAGTAAGCATCATTTAATTTCATTGCTGTTGATTACATTAAGTCAAATATTATCAGTTATGTTTTGATTTGAATTAACATTTCTATTTTTATTTTTTAAGTAAATGAAAGATTCTTTAAAGTCTGTAGCACTTTACAATTTTCAAAAGAGTCACACAAATGTTCACATAATTCCCTATTAATCCCTTTTCCTCTCAACCCCTATATTACCCTTCCTGTTCTCACCCTCCCTACAGGTCACTACTGCTTTGTTATCTTTATGTGTGTGCCTCCTTCTTTTTTTGTTTTATTCACTACTTTGTTGTTCTTTTTTTAGACTCTACATATATGTAATAAAATAAAGTATTTACTTTTTTCTGTCTGATTTATTTCACTTAACCATAATGCCCTTCAGTTTCATCCTTGCTACTGAAAATGACAAGACTTCACTATTTTTCTGGCTGAGTAATAGTCCATTGCATGTATATGTGCTCCACATCTTCTTCATCCACTTGTCATTTGGTGCGCACTTAGGTGGCTTCCATACTTTGACAAATATAAATAATGCTGCTATGAACATTGGGGTGCATATGTCTTTTCAAATTTGTGGGATTTTTTGTTGTTCTTTTTTTTTCTTTTGTCATATATATATATATATACATACACACACCCATGAGTGGAATTACTGGGTCATATGGTAGTTCCTATGGGAAAATAGATGGGTAAACAGTGACAGAGTTTATTTTCTTGGGCTCCAAAATCACTGCAGATGGTGACTGCAGCCATGAAATTAAAAGACACTTGCTCCTTGGAAGAAAAGCTATGACCAACACACACAGTATATTAAAAAGCAGAGACATTACTTTGCCAACAAAGGTCCATCTAGTCAAAGCTATCATTTTTCCAGTAGTAACGTATGGATGTGAGAGTTGGACTATAAAGGAAGCTGAGCGCCGAAGAACTGATGCTTCTGAACTGTAGTGTTGGAGAAGACGCTTGAGATTCCGTAGAACTGCAAGGATATCAAACCAGTCAATCCTAAAGGAAATAGATCCTGAATATTCATTAAAAGGATTGATGCTGGAGCTGAAACTCCAGTACTTGGGCCACGTGATGCAAAGAACTGACTCATTAGAAAAGATCCTGATGCTGGGAAAGAGTGAAGGCAGGAGAAGCGGATGACAGAGGACAAGATGGTTAGATGGCATCACCAACTCAATAGACATTGGTTTGAGCAAGCTCCGGGACATAGTGAAGGATAGGAAAGGCTCACGTGCTACACAGTCCATGGGGTTGCAGAGTTCAGCATAACTGAGTGACTAGGCTGAACTGAATCACTAGTGATGTTGAATATCTTCTCGTGCCTTTTAGCCATCTGCATTACATTTTGGAAACATCTATTCATTACTTCTGTCCATTTTTAAAATGGATTTAAAAAAAATATATTGAGTTGTGTGTCCAACTATGTGCCCAATTGTTAACATAAATAATATCAGGATTTAAAGATTTGTCAACTTTGTACAGCTTACATTAGTTATTTGTTTTCTTGGTAACATCTTGAGTCAAATGGAAGAACTGGTTAGTTAGTTCAGTCGCTCAGTCGTGTCTGACTCTTTGTGACCCCATGAACTGCAGCAGGCCAGGCCTCCCTGTCCATCACCAAATCCCAGTGTCCACCCAAACTCACGTCCATTGAGTCAGTGATGCCATCCAACCATCTCATACTCTGTCAGCCCCTTCTCCTCCTGCCCTCAAACTTTCCCAGCATCAGGATCTTTTCAAATGAGTCAGCTCTTCACATCAAGTGGCAAAAGTATCGGACTTTCACCTTCAGCATCAGTCAACCAAAGAATATTCAGGACTAATTTCCTTTAGCATGGACTGGTTGGATCTCTGAGAAGTCCAAGGGACTCTCAAGAGTCTTCTCTAACACCACAGTTCAAAAGCATCAATTATTCTGTGCTCAGCTTTCCTGGTAGTCTAACTCTCACATCCATACATAACTAATGGAAAAACCATAGCCTTGACTAGATTGATCTTTGTTGACAAAGTAATGTCTCTGCTTTTCAATATGCTGGCTAGGTGGGTCATAACCTTCCTTCCAAGGAGTAAGCGTCTTAATTTCATGGCTGCAATCACCATCTGAAGTGATTTTGGAGCCCAGAAAAATAAAACCAGCCACTGTTTGCAATGTTTCCCCATATATTTTCCATGAAGTGATGGGACCAGATGCCATGATCTTAGTTTTCTGAATGTGGAGCTTTAAGCCAACTTTTTCACGCTCCTCTTTCACTTTCATCAAAAGTTTATTAGTTTTTCTTCATTTTCTGCCATAAGGGTGGTGTCATCTGCATATCTGAGGTTATTGGTATTTCTCCCAGCAATCTTGATTCCAGCTTCTGCTTCCTTCAGCCAAGCTTTTCTCATGATGTACTCTGCATATAAGTTAAATAAACAGGGTGACAATATACAGCCTTGACGTACTCCTTTTCCTATTTGGAACCAGTCTGTTGTTCCATGTCCAGTTCTAACTGTTGCTTCTTGACCTGTATACAGGTTTCTCAAGAGGCAGGTCAGGTAGTCTGGTATTCCCATCTCTTGAAGAATTTTCCACAGTTCATTGTGATCCACACAGTGAAAGGCTTTGGCATAGTCAATAAAGCAGAAATAAATGTTTTTCTGGAACTCTTTTGCTTTTTTGATGTTTCATTGGATGTTTGTGGTTTGATCTCTGGTTCCTCTGCCTTTTCTAAAACCAGCTTGAACATCTGGAAGTTCACAGTTCACGTACTGCTGAAGCCTGCCTTGGAGAAATATAAGCATTACTTTACTAGCATGTGAGATAAGTGCAATTGAGCAGTTTTTTGACATTCTTTGGTATTGCCTTTCTTTGGGATTGGAATGAAAACTGACCGTTTCCAGTCCTGTGGCCACTGCTGAGTTTTCCAAATATGCTGGTATATTGAGTGCAGCACTTTCACAGCATCATCTTTTAGGATTTGAAATAGCTCAACTGGAATTCCATCACCTCCACTAGCTTTGTTTATAGTGATGCTTTCTAAGGCCCATTTGACTTCACATTCCAGGATGTCTGGCTCTAGGTGAGTGATCACACCATC
Organism: Oryx dammah; assembly: GCF_014754425.2. NCBI lineage: Eukaryota > Metazoa > Chordata > Mammalia > Artiodactyla > Bovidae > Oryx > Oryx dammah. The sequence goes on from NW_024070186.1 coordinate 140,348,475, forward strand.
GTGGTTATCTGGGTTATGAAGATCTTTTTTGTACAGTTCTGTGTATTCTTGCCACCTCTTCTTAATATATTCTGCTTCTGTTAGGTCCCTACCATTTCTGCCCTTTATTGAGCCCATCTTTGCATGAAATGTTCCCTTGGTATCTAATTTTCTTGAAGAGAGCTCCAGTCTTTCCCATTCTTTTGTTTTCTTCTATTTCTTTGCATTGTTGGCTGATGAAGTCTTACTTATCTCTCCTTGCTAGTCTCTGGAACTCTGCTTTCAAGTCGGTATATCTTAGCTTTTCTCCTTTGTTTTGCACTTCCCTTCTTTTCACAGCTATCTGTAAGGCCTCCCCAGACAGCCATTTTGCTCTTTTTCATCTCTTTTTCTTGGGGATGATCTTGATTCCTGTCTCCTGTACAATGTAGTGAACTTCCATCCATAGTTCATCAGGCACTCTGTCTGTCAGATCTAGTCCCTTAAATCTATTTCTCACTTCCACTGTATAGTCATCAGGGATTTGATTTAGGTCATACCTGAATTATGTAGTGGTTTTCTCCACTTTCTTCAATTTCAGTCTCAATTTGGCAATAAGGAGTTAATGTTCTGAGCCACAGTCAGCTCCTGGTCTTGTTTTTGCTGATTGTATAGAGCTTCTCCTTCTTTGGCTGCAAAGAATATAATCAGTCTGATTTCGGTGTTGACCATCTGGTGATGTCCATGTGTTAAGTCTTCTCTTGTGTTGTTGAAAGAGGGTGTTTGCTATGACCAGTGTGTTCTCTTGGCAGAACTCTATTAGCCTTTTCCCTGTTTCATTCTGTATTCCAAGGCCAAATTTGCCTGTTACTTTAGGTGTTTCTTGACTTCCTACTTTTGCATTCCATTCCCCTATAGTAAAAATGACATCTTTTTTGGGTGTTAGTTCTAGAATGTCTTGTAGGTCTTCATAGAACTGTTCAACTTCAGCGTCTTCAGTGTTACTGGTCGGGGCATAGACTTGGATTACTGTGATATTGAATGGTTTGTCTTGGAAATGGGCAGAGATCATTCTGTCATTTTTGAGACTGCATCCAAGTACTGCATTTCAGACTCTTTTTTTTGACTATGATGGCTACTCCATTTCTTCTAAGGGATTCCTGCCCACAGTAGTAGATATAATGGTCATCTGAGTTAAATTCACCCATTCCAGTCCATCTTAGTTCACCGATTCCTGGAATGTTGTTGTTCACTCTCGTCATCTCCTGTTTGACAACTTCCAATTTGCTGCGATTCATGGACGGAACATTCTAGGTTCCTATGCAATATTTCTGTTTATAGCATAGATCCTTTCTTCTTTCCCCAGTCCCATCCACAACTGAGTTTTTGCTTTAGCCCCATCCCTTTATTCTTTCTGGAGTTATTTCTCCACTCTTCTCCAGTAGCATATTGGGCACCTACTGACCTGGTGAGTTCATTTTTCAGTGTCCTATCTTTTTGCCTTGTCATACTGTTCATGGGGTTCTCAAGGCAATAAAACTGAAGTGGTTTGCCATTCCCTTCTCCTGTGGACCACATTCTGTCAGACCTCTCCACCATGACCCGTCTATCATGGGTGGCCCCACATGTCATGGTTCAGTTTCATTGAGTTAGACAAGGCTGTGGTCCATGTGATGAGATTGGCCTGTTGTCTGTGATTGTGATTTCAGTCTGCCTGCCCTCTGATGCCCTCTATCAGTGAGTACCGTCTTACTTGGGTTTCTCTTACCTTGGACGTGGGGTATCTCTTCATGGCTGCTCCAGGTCAGGGACGGTGGCTGAGAGGAGCTACCCTGTGTCTAAAGTAATGGAAGAATATGGGCATCTTAATAAAATGTATGGTAATGGGGTGGGGGAAATGAATAGGAAATGGCAACCCTCTCCAGTATTCTTGCATGGAAAGTCCCATGTAGAGAGGAGTTTGGTGGCTTACAGTCCTTGGGGTCACAAACAGTCAGATACAACTGAGCAACTGAGTACAATGGAAAAAAATAAAATGAATTTTTCAAGCATGTGTGAATTTGGACAAGGAGTGGACTTTATAAGGCTATTGTACTGAGTCAAAAAGAAATTCAAAGACAGAAAGTAACTGGGTGAAACATAAATCTGTGAAGGAAACAAGAGACAAGAAAAATAAGCATCCACTATTTGATATTTTTGCTTGGAATTTTGTAGTTATTTTCATTCTCCTCTGCCTTTTCCACGTCCCAACTCACTGTTTACTACCACATGTAGGTTTGTCTTCCTAAGTCCATTTTTCTTCCTTTTTTTTAGTGAAGCCTATTCCAACTTCCAGCTATGATATGTACTTCAGTGTTCTAAATAAAATAAATTTTAAAAAGTCACAAGGATTGTTAAAAGTATGTGTTTCTAAACCACATTTTCAAATTTAGTGTTGTATTTCTTCTAGGGCTTCCTTGAAGTAGTGTTTTTCAAATCTGGCTGCTTATTTTGATAACCAAGAGAGATTTTTAAATGTGCTGATATCCACATATCAGTATATTTTTTAAAGCACTCCTGTTGATTCAAATGCACAGCCATGGCTGACAGCTACTGCCAGAAATTGACTAAAACAGTTGATTCACTTAGTGGGCATTTCATATATAACTGATGTCATCTTCAAAATCAGGCAAAGAAATAATTTATTAGAATGGTCTCCATACACAAACTGAGATAAAGGCATTTAGCATGCTTTCTTGCAAAGAAGAATAAAATATCAATATCCAAAAGAAAAAAAAAAAATCTCAGGAAAGAACCTTTGAAAATGCAGGGAATTTGCTGCTTATTTTTTTAATATAGTTTTTAAAATGAAGGATATTCCATTTGTCCTCTTCTCCTTCTGTTTCTTCTTCCCCAAAAATAGAACAGAAGGTACAAGACCTTCTTTTACTTCACTATTTGTGGTATTCTTAAAACAAAAACATTATTGATAAGTGGTACTTTATGTTACAAGCATTTTTGTAAAAATGTGATACTTTTATTTGAATAACTTTTACATTGGAAAATAACTTTTATTTTTAAATGCTTTAAAAATAAAATTCATTTGATAAATTCAAGTTCTGAAAAACAGAAATTGATAAGAAAAATGATTATACAAAGTGAATGCCACACAGAAATATTTTAAGACATTTATTTCCTTTTTTCGTAACACAGATTTTCCAAAGTATAAGGTTCTGGGTTCCCCAGAGCTAAGATGACTCAATATCTCAATTTGGCCTAGGAAGCTAAAGTTTTTATACTCCATATTTTAGGAAATGTCCAGGTCAGAGCATATTACTCCAGAAACAAGTACTGTGTATGTCTTCTAGTGAGATATCTGAGATGGCCTCATTTTGTGCTGGTTTATAACGCAATTCATGATTCCTTGTACTTTGCCACAAATGGTTTAGTTTCTCTTCTAAGACTCATTCAGTCCCAAGGGTTTGATTTCCTTTTGTATGGGGGGACCCTGGATTCCAGATAAGTTCAGTATCTGAAGATACTTCTTTTTTTCCTATTCTTATATCAAGACTACATGCTTAACTCGGAATATATTGATATTTAAGACAAATAGATTCAGTTAATCTACTATCTACTGTTTCAGGAAGCCTGCTTCCCTGACTTTGCATTTCTCTGAGGAGTCTATTTTCATTTCCTCCGGATGTGTTGAAGTGAAGGAACAGGCCTTATATAATTGATTTACTGAAGCCTCCTCATTTTGGTGAATTAATCAAGCATTGTGAAAAATAGATAAGGAATGACTTTTGGGGAACAGTGTCACATATAAAGATTAAGGATCTTTGTCTATCACAAAAGCTGCTTCTAAATGTGTGACAAATGAATTTGAGCTTGGTGGTTTATGATTAGTTTCTACTGATTACTTGTTTTCAATGATTTTTTGACCAGTTTTAATTGCTGAGCAAACAACATGTGGTTAAGCAAGGACGGACTGCTTTGGCAAGAATTTATAAATATGCTTTAGACCACCCCTAACCTGTACTGAGATGGTAAAAGCATCTGCCTGCAATGCAGGAGACCTGGGTTCGATCCCTGGGTCAGGAAGATCCCCTAAAGAAGGAAATGGCAACCCACTCCAGTACTCTTGCCTGGAAAATTCCATGGATGGAGGAGCCTGGTGGGCCAGTCCATGAGGCTGCAAAAAGTCGGACATGACTGAGCAACTTTTCACTTTCACAACCAGTACTACTGAAAGAGGCACTCAATTATCAGACAGAGGGAATCTTTATGTGTTCTGGCCCCTTAGGTATCTATGTGATTTTCCTACCAGGAGTGCAAAAAGCCATGTTTAATTTTGAGTTTCTTATAGTATTGGCAACTGCTGTCAGACAAGCAGCCTCAAACTTAAATCACTATTTTGTTTTTGACTGTTTTCAGGACCAAAGGAAGGAACTGTAGTATAAGCTAACCTCTTGGATCCATATAGCTTTTTTGTAGGCAAATAAATTTCGAGCACTCACATGCAAATGCAAAGTCAAATGCAAACTCAGGGAAATAGGCTTCCTGAAACAGTAACTAGCAGATTAACTGAATCTGTCTTAAATATTGATGATGCCTTCTGAGTTAAGCATGTGGTCTTGATATAAAAACAGAAAAACAGAAGTATCTTTATATGCAGATTTTTTCTGGAATCTGGGATATCTCTGTAAAAAATGGAGTTACCTCTAGTTAAATAGCTGCATAAACTCTGAATGTGGCCTTAGATGTGTTCAGTCACTTAATCTTGCCCAACTCTGTGATGCCATGGACTACTATAGCCCACCAGGTTTCTCTGTCCATGGAATTTTCCAGGCAAGAATACTGGAGCAGGTTGTGATTTCCTACTCCAGGTGGCTTTAGATAGCAGACATCAAAATTTTCATTATCCACATCTTTCTTATCCATTTATCTGCTGATGGACATGTAGGTTGCTTCCACATCCTGGCTATTATAAACAGTGCTGTGATGAACTAGGGTGGGATGATTTGGGAGAATGGCATTGAAACATGTATAATATCATATATGAAACAAGTCACCAGCCCAGGTTCAATGCATGACACTGGATGCTTGGGGCAGGTGCACTGGGACGACCCAGAGGGATGGTACGGAGAGGGAGGTGGGAGGGGGGTTCAGGATGGGGAACATGTGTATACCTGTGGTGGATACATGTTGATGTATGGCAAAACTAATACAATATTATAAAGTAATTAACCTCCAATTAAAATAAATAAATTTATATTTTAAAAAAATTTTCATTATCCACAGAATAGAAAAATAGTAGTATTGAAAAAAGAAATGTTAGGCAATGGGGCCTATTAGAAAATGTGATATGTTTTGGTAGAAATCAATAAGCAATTTATTGAAGTTATTGAAAATCAAAGACAAAGAAAATTTTAAGATGTGACTATAATAATCTTGAAATCTATTTTGCCTGAAAAATCAAGAAATATTTGTAGTAATCTGAATTTTAAAATGTTATTTGTGTCAGACTGGAAATGAAGAGAAGATAAAATAAAAGTGAAATACTGCTAATACTTATTTGCCTTTCTTAAATTACAAAATTTGAGAACACAGAGTTAGAGTCACTAAGATAAAAGAGTTTTCTTGATGTTGAAAGTATAAACTACTTTGAAAAAATAACTTGAATTTGTATTCTTAAGTAGAACTTACAGTATTGTAATTTTATCCTTGTAAATACCCAAGAAAAGCCTTAATATCTGTGTGCCTGGAGGCATCTAAATTACAGGATCATTGAATAGTATTGTATTCAAAGGGTATACTGGAACCAAGTCAGACTGATCCACTGGATAATCATAGAACAGAAAACTCACACAGTTAAAAATAATAAGCAGAGTGGATTCTTTAGCACTGAACCACCTAAATAATTGTACAGCAGTGAAAGTGAAGGGGCAACATAAATGAATATATTAACAGATATTGTGTTGAGAAAGAAGTCATATATATACATATATACATACATACATTTTTTATATATATATATA
>NW_024070186.1:140354549-140383849 GCF_014754425.2 Oryx dammah
ATATATATATATATATATATATATATATATATATATATATATATATAAGACAAGGTAGGCCATGGCAAACCTCAAATTCAAAAGTAATTCAGGGATTACTTTTGAGAGTGACAGAATAGGAAGATGAGTGTGTGTGTGAATGTATGAAGCGCATGCACGCTCAGTCGTGTCTGACACTTCAATCCAATGGATTATAGCCTGCCGAGCTCCTCTGTCCACGGAATTTTACAGGCAAGAATACTGGAGTGTGTTGAAATTTCAAGAGTAGGAGTTCAGTACAGTTCAGTTACTCAGTCATGTGTGACTCTCTGTGACCCCATGAAGCACAGCACACCAGGCCTCCTTGTCCATCACCAACTCCCGGAGCCTACCCAAACTCATGTACATTGAGTCATGATGCCATACAACCATCTCATCCTCTGTCGTCCCCTTCTCCTCCTGCCCCCAATCCCTCCCAGCATTAGGGTCTTTTAAATGATTCATCTCCTCGCATCAGGTGGCCAAGGTATTGGAGTCTCAGCTTCAACATAAATTCTTCCAATGAACATCCAAGACTGATTTCCTTTAGGATGAACTGGTTGGATCTCCTTGCAGTCAAAGGATTCTCAAGAGTCTTCTCCAACACCACAGTTCAAAAGCATCAATTCTTCAGTGCTCAGCTTTCTTTATAGTCCAACTATCACATCCAAACATGACTAGTGGAAAAACCATAGCCTTGACTAGATGGACTTTGTTAACAAAGTAATGTCTCTGCTTTTTAATATGCTGTCTAGGTTGGTCATAACTTTCCTTCCAAGGAGTAAGTGTCTTTTAATTTCATGGCTGCAGTCACCATCTGCAGTGATTTTGGAGCCCAAACAAATAAAGTCAACCACTGTTTCCATTGTTTCCCCATATATTTGCCGTGAAGTGATGGGACCGGATGCCATGATCTCAGTTTTCTGCATGTTGAGACGTAAGCCAACTGTTTCACTCTCCTCTTTCACCTTCATCAGGAGGCTCTTTAGTTCTTCACTTTCTGCCATAAAGGTGGTGTCATCTGTATATCTAAGGTTATTGATATTTCTTCCAGTGATCTTGATTCCAGCTTGTGCTCCTTCCAGTCCAGCATTTCTCATGATGTACTCTGCATAGAAGTTAAATAAGCAGGGTGACAATATACACAGCATTGACTTACTCCTTTTGCTATTTGGAACCAGTCTGTTGTTCCATGTCCAGTTCTAACTGTTGCTTCCTGATCTGCATACAGGTTTCTCAAGAGGCAGGTCAAGTGGTCTGGTATTCCCATCTTTTTCAGAATTTTGCACAGTTTATTGTCGTCCACACAGACAAAGTCTTTGGCATAGTCAATAAAGCAGAAATAGATATCCTTCTGGAACTCTCTTGCTTTTTCAATGATTCAGCAGATGTTGGTAAATTGATCTCTGGTTAATCCAAAACCAATATGACACTGTAATTCACCTCCAATTAAAATAAATAAATTTATATTAAAAAATATGGCTTTTCTAAAACCAGCTTGAACATCTGGAAGTTCATGGTTCACGTACTGCTGAAACCTGGCTTGGAGAATTTTGAGCACTACTTTACTAGCATGTGAGACGAGTGTAATTGTGTGGTAGTTTGACATTCTTTGGAATTGCCTTTCTTTGGGATTGGAATGAAAACTGATCTTTTCCAGTCATGTGGCCACTGCTGAGTTTTCCAAATTTGCTGACATATTGAGTGCAGCACTTTCACAGCATCATTTTTCAGGATTTAAATTAACTCAACTGGAATACCATCACCTCCACTGGCTTTGTTTATAGTGATACTTCCTAAGGCCTACTTGACTTCACATTCCAGAATGTCTAGCTCTAGGTAAGTGATCACATCATCATGATTATCTGGGTTGTGAAGATCTTTTTTGTACAGTTCTTCTGTGTATTCTTGCTATCTCTTCTTAATATCTTCTGCTTCTGTTAGGTCCATACCATTTCTGTCCTTTATTGAGCCCATCTTTGCATGAAATGTTCCCTTGTTATCTAATTTTCTTGAGGAGATCTCCAGTCTTTCCCATTCTATTGTTTTCCTCTATTTCTTTGCATTGATCACTGAAGAAGTCTTCCTTATCTCTCTTTGATATTCTCTGGAACTCTGCATTCAAATGGGAATATCTTTCCTTTTCTCCTTTGCTTTTTGCTCTTGTTCTTTTTACAGCTATTTGTAAGTCCTCCCCAGACAGCCATTCTAATTTTTTGCATTTCTTTTCCATGGGGATGGTCTTGATACCTGTCTCCTGTACAATGTCATGAACTTCCATCCATAGTTCATCAGGCACTCTATCTATCAGATCTAGTCCCTTAAATCTATTTATCCCTTCCACTGTATAATCATAAGGGATTTGATTTAGGTAATACCTGAATGGCCTAGTGGTTTTCTCCATTTTCTTCAATTTAAGTCTAAATTTGGCAATAAGGAGTTTCTGATCTGAGTCACATTCAGCTCCCAGTCTTGTTTTTAGTGACTGATGGTGAACTTCTCCATCTTTGATTGCAAAGAATATAATCAACCTAGTTTTGGTGTTGGCCATCTGGTGATGTCCATGTGCAGAGTCTTGTGTTGTTGGAAGAGGATGTTTGCAATGACCAGGGCATTCTCTTGGCAGAAGTCTATTAGCCTTTGCCCTGCTTGATTCTGTACTCCAAGGCCAAATTTGCCTGTTATTCCAGGTGTTTCTTGACTTCTTACTTTTGCATTCCAGTCCCCTATAGTAAAAAGGACATCTTTTGGGGGGTGATAGTTCTAAAAGGTCTTGTAGGTCTTCATAGCACCGTTAAGCTTCAGCTTCTTCAGCATTACTGGTCAGGGCATAGACTTGGATTATCATGATATAGACTGGTTTACCTTTGAAATGAACAGAGATCATTCTGTTGTTTTTGAGATTGCTTCCAATTACAGCATTTTGGACTCTTTTGTTGACCATGATGGCTACTCCATTTCTTCTAAAGATTCCTGCCCACAGTAGTAATGGACATCTGAGTTAAATTCACCCATTCCAGTCCATTTTAGTTTGCTGATTCTTAGAATGTTGACATTCACTCTTGCCATCTCCTGTTTGATCACTTTCACTTTGCCTTGATTCATGGACTTAACATTCCAGGTTCCTGTGCAATATTGCTTTTTATAGCATTGAACCTTGCTTCTATCACCAGTCACATCCACAACCAGGTGTTGTTTTGCTTTGACTCCATCCCTTCATTCTTTCTTATTTCTCCACTGATCTCCAATATCATATTGGGCACCTACTGACCTGGTGTGTCATCTTTCAGTGTCCTATCTTTTTGCCTTTTCATACTGTTCATGGGGTTTTCAAGACAAAGATACTAAAGTGGTTTGCTCTCCCTTCCCCAGTGGACCAAATTCTGTCAGACCTCTCCACCATGACCTATCTTGGGTGGCTCCCCACAGCATGGCATAGACAAGTACTGTTGACATTAATGGGCTCTTCTGGTGGCTCAGACAATAACAATTTATCTGGAATGCAGAAGACCTGGGTTCGATCCTTGGCTTGTAAAGTTGCCCTGGAGAAGAGAATGGCTACCCAGTTCAATATTCTGGACTGGTGAATATCCGGGACAGAGAAGCCTGGCTATCTAAAGTCCATGGGGTTGCAAAGAGTCAGAAACAAGTGAGCAAGTAAGCACCCACATGGTTTGACATTAATTAATATTCATCTTGGACAACATATTTGTGACTATTAATCCTATCATAAAAATGTCACTTTTAGAAAATATTAATAAAGTTCCATTATCTGTAGCAATGTTTATATTTTTTTTCTTTATTTTTTATTTTACTTTACAATTCTGTATTGGTTTTGCCATACATTGACATGAATCCACCATGGGTGTACAGGCGTTCCCAAACATGAACCCCCCCTCCCACCCCCCTCCCCACAACATCTCTCTGGGTCATCCTGTGCACCAGCCCCAAGCATGCCGTATCCTGCATCGGACACAGACTGGCGACTCGACTCCCACATGATATTATACATGTTTCATAACCAGGATTTTGATTAGTCCAGTCTTATGCATTTGAGTTCCAAGGGGAGTGCTGGGTCGGGCAAATATATAGACAAAAGAAACCAAAAAGGAAAGAAAAAAAAGAGGAAAAATTTCAAATTAACCAGACAGAAGTTTGAAGATTAAATAATGAGTGAGCAGTGTCCCAGATGGATAAAACGATATTTGATTAAGAAATAAAGGAAAACACATAACACAATTTCAGATATACTATGTGGGTATATACATAGTAACTTCCCTGCATTATAGCAATTCCACCCCTCCCCCATGTTACTGGGTGAAACATTGGCACTGAAAGTTCACACAACTAGGCAGTGGGAGAGACTGTGCATTTCACCAGTATATAATCATAAGATAAGAGCTTCCAGAGTGTGTTATTGGAAAAAAAAAAAAAAACTTAGAAAACAAAAATAAAGTCGAAGGAAAGAATACTAATATCCTTTAAATTATGCCAGTCTTTCATAAAGAGAAAACTGAGAAGCGTTAAGAATCCAAAATCTTAACCAAACCCTCCTAAAACTATTAGGGGAGTAAATGAAAGAGATAAGAGCACATCTCTTAACTTCATATCGACTTGCTATCATAGGAGATAAATATACACTCAGTGCCTCAGAATTCCAAAAAACAGGAGTGACCAGACTTTAGGAAATTAAATGCCCTCCAGGGAGCATGGGAAGCTGAGAGCCCTGTGCGTGTGCAAGCCTGCTCAGGCGCGTCTGACTCTTTTCGACTCCATGGCCTGTAGCCCACCAGTCTCCTTGGTCAGTGAGATTTTCCAGGCAAGAATACTGGAGTGGGGTGCTATTTCCTCCTTCGGTGTGTCTTCCCAACCCAGCATTGAATCCCAGTCTCTTGAGTCTCCTGCGTCCCCTGCATTGGCAGGTGAATTCTTTACCACTGCACCAGCTGGGAAACCCCGAGAGCGCTGGAGTCAGTTTAACTAATGTGATCTCCTAGCTTTTGTAAGGGCCTTTTTAGGGGAAACACTAAACTTCCCCTCAGTGGGCGATTAGCACATCCTGATGGATCATGAGCTTATTGGTTAGACCCAGTGCATTAAAAGAAAACCTTGGGGGATAAAAAGAAGCATCTTTATTTCCGTGTCTCCAGGTTTTCATGTGGAGGGATTCCTGTGATGGATATTCATGACCTCTCTCCTTGCTCCTTATTTACTGCTGCTAAGTTGCTGAGTTGCTTCAGTCGTGTCCGACTCTGTGCAACCCCACAGACAGCAGCCCACCAGGCTCCACCGTCCCTGGGATTCTCCAGGCAAGAACACTGGAGTGGGTTGCCATTTCCTTATTTACTACTCTCCCTAAAGGATAATCTCCTTGGCTCTAGTTCCACTAATTTCAGGAAACTGGAAGTATGGTTACTGTAAGTAAAGCAGTTCCTAACTTGATTGTACCAAAAGCAGTAAAGTTGAATTGTACACTTAATAATGGCTAAAATGGCAAGTTTTATGCTATGTATATTCTACCACAAAAATGAATTAGTTAGCTAATTTAAAAAGTCTTACTGGATGAAGCGATAAATGGACTTTCTAGCACATTATTATTATGTAAAGGCTATGAAATCATCAGTGTGTAGCTTTTGTTGCAAACATTGCAGGTTCATCCTGTGTAGTAGTTTCCTCCTCAGAACTTTCACCAAAAAAAAAAAAAAAAAGCCTTTCAAAAAATCTTTTGTGAGGCTATGATTGCATTGCCTTTTTTGTAGCCAGTTAGTTGAAAAGGAAAAGAGAAAGCAGCACTATCATCTACCTTGTTCTAAAAATTAGTAATCAGCACATTGAAATATTCTTCAAAGTTAATTTTATAGCATTTTTCCAATAAAAGTTTAGATTATTCACACCTAAGTATGAAAGTAATAAATACGCTCTTTGGAAATTTTCTCATGTTTTACCCATCATGCAACTGTTACTTAAAAACACTCTCACAGTTCTCTGACCAGAACTGGGTTTCAGTCATACAAGATAGCCAGACATAACTTTGAGTAGAACTTTTCAAAACAAATGCACAGGTTAGGTACCAACTCTGTGATCTAATGCCTGATGCTCTGATGTGGAGCTGATGTTATAATAATAGAAATAAAGTACACAATAAATGTAATGCATTTGAATCATTCTGAAATCATCATCTGCCTATGGCAAAGTTGTCTTCCATGAAACCAATCCCTGATGCCAAAAGGATTGGGTACTGCTATTCTAAACAATTAGTTTGATGTGAACAAGAAGTAATAACTTAGCAAATCAATTATAAATAAAAGTAGAAAATGATATTTAGTTTTGTTTTTTCTATCTTATGCAAGCTTTCCATTAAACAGGGGAGATGTTTGGCAATATATGAGACATACTCCAAAAATTAATTATAACTTTATAATCACTATTTTAATGTTTATATGTATTAATATTCATCTGTGAGGTTATGCATGTGTGTGTGCTTCTCCAAAGTAATCCAAAGTTATCCTTAACTCTATCTGATAGCAAAAAAGAGACACACTGTTTTTACGTGATGCTATTTATCTATCTGAATAAAATGTTGAATTCATATAAAAGCTGAAGAGATCAGTCTTTTTAAAAATGGGAAGTAATCCTTTCTTCCTCCAAATAAAATTGAACTGTAACATTCTTCTTATCTTTCTAGGTGTCCATGTTGCTTAAAGATTGGAAGTTAAATTTAAAAAGTAGGCAGAAGTTTGTAATTAGAGAGTGACATTTTCACTGTAATAGTTATCATTATTGTAATGCTGGTAAAGTCCAATCAATGATAAATGTCAAAATCATAAGTGGATATATTGTGAGCTGTCTGAGGTCTAAGAATCATGGAGAGAAATCTACTTTGAAGAGGTTAAAAAAAGGAAAATCATGATGGCTCTTTTCTAGGGAATATACTCTAAAGACAAATGACAAAGGTGTGCATTAAAGAGCCAAATTTAAAAAGAGTAGAATAAAATAGAGTATTTTAATTTGTTTTCTACTTGTTCAACCAGTGTTTCACTAAGATTAATAATACCATTTAAAATTACAATACGACCGTATATGAGTTGTGACAGTGGGTATACTTGAATTAGAGGAAAGTGAAATAAAACGAAATTGAATGTTAAGCAAAGGTAATCAAAGTGAGAGTTTACACATGTCAAGAACTTTAAATATAGTATCATATTTAATATTCACCTTGTATTCCATTACAGGTATTATTAACCTCAAATTCAAATGAGCAGCAACAGAAAAAAATTTAAAGAAGTTAAGTAATTTGCAAAAGGTTTATGACTTACAGTGATAATAGAACACCAAATGCTTGCTTATTCATTGACTCTCTGCAGCGCCCCCTCCTGGATAAATGAGGTAAAGACTGTTGTAGGCATTTTTATTTCCTCTGTGACACTGAGTTCACTTGGAAAAAGTCTCAGAGAAAAAAAGTGTATAATATAACTCAGAGGTTTTAGAATACCGGCCAAAGGTCTATGGGTTTGTTGAATTTTTGGTCTTGGCTGAATTGTAGCTGAGTAAGCAGGAGGGTATGAGAGTTCAGTTGAGGTTAAAAAGGACCATATGGCGTATCACCAGAGGAGCTTACAGGCTCAAGTCCTCTGAGAACCTGTGCAACTAAGAACTTAGGTTCATAGAGTTAATGGACAGACAGAACTTTAAGTAACGTGTTGGGAGAAGTACAGTTAGGTCCCTTTGGGATTGTGAAGTTACAGAAAGCGAAGGCAGTGTTCCAGAACCTGCCATCTGTAGGTCACGTTGACCTTCCTGCTCAGAGGCCCTTGTGAAGGGCATACACCGTGCACACAGACTGAGCATTCTTCTGGAGCAGGGTTTAAAGAAAAGGAGCTCCTTTCCTTCTTTCCTGAGTCATTGGAGAGACTGAGCCGTTGCAAAATAAGATGTGAGAAATAACTTTAATAGAATGTCATGCATTTTAAACTTAAAAAATTCTAAAGAAATAGAGGAGAATCAAGCTCATTGCCCAGGATGTAAGTTAAAGTAGAAACAGAGATGCAGGTCCCAGATGCCCCTCTAAGGAAAGATTAGCTTACAGGTCTAGGAAGTCAGGCAGTAGATAGACTCCAGCTGTCAACTCCTTTAGGACCTTGTCTCCCCTTTAGAAAGCTACCTTTCCGAGGGCTATATCCTTCTGAGGAGGCTGAATCCAGTGGGTTTTCAGGCAGGGGGTCTAAAGAATTGGTAATTTCAGCTCAATGTGGACTTTCCTACCAGCAATCTTCACCCCAGAGCTCTTGCGATTGGATCAGGCTTTTCAGGCCTCTGAACACAATTTAATTCCTTCCCCTGCCAAATCCTATGTCTCCCTTTTCACTAGGGTGGATTCTTGTTAAATACTTGGCACCCCAGGCTCCATCTCAAATCTGTCTCTGGGAGATTCAGCACATGCTGGCGGCTCTCACTTCCATAGGCTTCCCAAGTGGCGCTAGTGGTAAAGAATTGCCTTGCAATGCAGAAGGCTTAAGAGACATGGGTTCGATCCCTGGGCCAGGATGATTCTCTGGAGGAGGAAATGGGAACCCATTCCAGTATTCTTGACTGGAGAATTCCATGGACAGAGGAGCCTGACAAGCTACAGTCCATGAGGTGACAAAGGGTTGGACATGACTGAAATGACTTAGCATGCACTCACCTTCAGAGGAGGTGGAGCTGGAGATGGTGAGGCCAAGAAAGAAGCCAGGTGTGAGGCAGAGCTTAATTGTCATCACTGCCTATTGAGTGCTGGTGCAGATCCCACAGTGATGCAGCAGAAGCCTTGAGGGTTGAGTGTGAACTGGATTTGTTCCCTGTGAGTGTGTGCGCTATCAGCACCCAACACCAGGACTCCCACGCCAGAGGGGAGGAGCACCGGAGCTAGTGAGTTCCGTGTAGGATCTCAGCTTGTGACTTAGCACAGGTTGTGGGGAGCTGGCCACAGACAGTGGTCCAGACCAGACTCCAATATGCCACCTGTGGGGGCATCAGTCATGTGTCTCCACGTCCCCTTGTACCTCATGGACAACTGATGACCTCTCCCACCCTTTGCTGGCCTTGTGTTGTTGTAGAGCCACACCACAGGGCAGACAGAGAACATGTGGGCTCTTGGGGGTCATCACGACCTGGGCCATAGGGGTCCAGAAGTAACCACTTTTTAAAAATTTATTTTTACTTGGAGGATAATTGCTTTACAATGTTGTATTAGTTTCTGCTGTAAAACAACGTGAATAAGCTATAAGTATACACACATCCCCTCCCTCTTAGAGCCTCCCTCGAACCCCCATATCTCACCCCCCTAGATGATCACAGAGTATCCGCTGAGCTCCCTGCTGTACAGCACCTCCCCACTAGCTATTTCACACCCAGTAGTGTGTATATGTAAATGCTGCTCTCTCAATCCATCCTACCATCTCCCCTTGCTGTGTCCACAGTCTGTTCTCTAAGTCTGCGTCTCTATTCCTGCCCTGCAAATAAGTTCATCAGTACCATTTTTCTTGATTCAATATATATGCAATTAAAAGGATAAATGATTCTTCAGAAGCACTTTTATTATTTTTTGAATTATTCATTTAAAATAAATTTTCAATCACAACAATATGGCAATGGAAAGTGTTGATTAATCCTAATAGTTACTTTAATGTAGTATGGTTTAGAAGTTTGACAGCAATAGATATCACCATATGCAACACCTACACTGGAAATATACTAATATAATACTTATCTCTACACAAGAAATATTCTCCTTTGCTTTAATGTTTTTCCATTTATACTTTTAATAGATGTGAGTCCAATAACTTTATTTTGTCATGAACTCTGAGTTCATGGCTGTAATAGTTCTTTCATAATAAAGTAAAACTTCTGAGCAAAGGGGGATTCCCTCATGGTTCAGATGGTAAAAGACTCTGCCTGCAATGCAGGTGACCCGGGTTCGATCCCTGAGTCAAGAAGATCCGTGGGAGAAGGAAATGGCAACCCAATTCAGTATTCTTGCCTGGAGAATCCCGTGGATAGAGGAGCCTATGAGTCTAAGTCCATGGGATTTTAAAAGTGTCAGACACGACTAAGCAACTAACACTTTAACTTTCAGAGAGGAGATATTTTTCCGCAGTAGTAAATAAAATATTTTTTAAATGATGAAAAATTTGCCTGATTTTTTTTTCTTCAAGAAGATATAGAACATTTATTTATACTTCAGTTTAGTAGGACATCTAGTAGCTAATATCTCCATAAATAGATGAGAAACTTGAAGGCTTAACTCAAAGAATGCCTAAAATAACTTAAAGAAAGATTATTCTTATAAAGTGAGTGGAATATTTAGAGTAACTTTGTTGAAAATAATGACATTAAGTTTACACTTTAGATTCATGACCTCTATTCTTCAGATGTTCCTTCTCATTTTCAACCTTCTCTTCCCTTTATCTCTGAATGACAAATGTCCTTATAATGTCCCATTTGTCAGCACCAACTCTCCTGAACTTTCTTTAATCTCTGTAGCATTGACATTAGCTCAACTACATTAGCTAGGGTTAGATTAAAATTCATCCAACCCACATGGATTGGTTTCCAGAAGTGATTTTCAAGTATTGTGTACATCTTTAATTTTCTCTAAATTGCATATTTAAGACAATTGTGTGTGTGTGTGTGTGTGTGTGTGTGTGTGTGTGTGTGTCTGTGTGCTCAGTCATGTCCGACTCTTTGCAACACCATGGACTGGAGCTCCTGATTGGAGCTTGCCAGGCTTTTCTGTACATAGAATTTTCCAGGCAAGCATACTGGAGTGGGTTGCAATTTCCTACTGCAGAGAATCTTCCTGACCCAGGGATTGAACCCACGTCTCTTGCGTCTCCTGCATTGGCAGGTGAAATCTTCACCACTGCACCACCTGAGAAGCTCAAGACATTTTATAAAGAAATTCAAATACATAACTTCAAGAAACATTGTAAATGAAATCTACTCTTTACACAGTTTAATTTGAAAACAAAGATTTAAAAATGCATTTTCACAGTAAGAAAATTGATCACTTGAGTGTATAACTGAACATCCTTAAAAGATGGAGTAGTTTACCAAGAACATAAGAGTGATTATGAAACTTTTTGGATTCTGTCCATAGCTCTGCTGTTGCTTGTCTTTGGCAAGATCTAAAATATAGTCAACTTTTCACTTGCTTCTTGCATATGAGCTAAATTAAATGGTTCCCCTCCCACCCATATGGTGGACTTTCTGCACAGATGCAGTTAGTATTACATGCTGTGCAGAATCCCAGCTGTAAACTGAAAATGGTGCTTTCATTTATTTTCTATTGTTTTTAGCTTTTTTTTTTCTTTTGAAATTAAGCTTAAGAAGCAAATGAAAAACAGAAAACAGAACCAGTGTTTTGGCTAGTTCCACCATGAAACGATGAAAGATAGAAAGGACTGAAAACCAAAAGGAAAAATACTGATACATTTAAATGAAAAGAATGATGAAAATGGTGAAACTCATAATAAGCTTTTTAAAATGCGTATTCTTCAAAAGAAATGTCCTCCAAAAGAAATATACAGAAGTCCCAAATGGTCTCCAAAGTTCTATTGAAGATGATGTGTTCTGAGCGAAAATCCTGTGCTCTGGTTCCTTTCAGAGGGTATAAAACTCTGAGAGCAACGTAGGGAATGTGTAGTACCTCAAATACCATTTAGTATCTGATTAAAGCAATGGGTAACCTTCAGCTTTACTATTAATATCTGAAAAAAGTAGGTTTAATAAAAAAATAAGTCTTTACTGTAATTTAAGTCTTTGGGTGTTTTTATGAGGCATTTCTGTTCAGAATTTTCTTTGATTCCAGATTTCTATATGTTCCTCAATAGAAAATTTTACAGAATCCTTAGGCTAAAAGCCAATCTAAAAATCTAGAAGGATCCAGCATGAGTGTGTACAAAACAAGCAGAGACAGTGAGATGTGCCTGAAAAGAGATGTGAATTTTGGAAAATGATGCACAAAAAACTGCATTATTCAGGATCATTTTTTAAATAGTCTTCTCTAGCTAGAATATCAGTTCTATCACTACCACAGTCTACATCTAGCTTTTCCTTTATATTTATAACTCTATCATTTCTATCTCTTCTTTTAGTTGAAGTCTTAAGTGGTCCTCCTTATGCAGTGGCAAAGTGTCTGGTCTATAGTCCTTTATCTTCCTCAAGATATCTCAACAACATATAATAATGAAACTTTGATGAAATTAATATATTTCATTTGAAAACAATTTTTTCAAATTTCTCTCAAGTCCAGCCTTCTATACCATAATAGCACATAATGTGTAGGCAAAATTAACAACAACAACAAAAAAAGTATTAACTTTTTTGTGTGTTCTCTTGACTCTATGTAATTCACTGTACCTAAAATGAATATTGGATGTCATGTGACATATATTGCCAATTCTTTCCTAGAGAAATCTTAGCTATATTGAAATTGTCTACATTTCAGAGTGCAGAATTTTACATACCTTTGCAAATGTTCAGTATCTGTATATCAAATAACAGACAAGCACTAAAAATGCATAATGGCTTCCCAGGTGGGTTCATTGGTAAAGAATCCACTTGCCAGTGCTGGAAACTGCCAGTGCAGATTTGATCCCTGGGTCAGGAAGATCCCCTGAAAGAGAAAATGGCAACCCACTCCAGCATCCTTGCCTGGGAACTCTCATGAACAGAAAGCCTGGTTGGCTACAGTCCATGGGCTTGCAAAAAGAGTCAGGTATATCTTGGCAACTAAACAAACAAAATGTATGCAAATTACCTATTTAGAAAAATGTTCAAAAAATTCTAGGCTAGACCACAGTCACAAGTAAAGACATAAAAAAAAGAAAAGGAAAGGAAACTAAGTTAATAAAGGAATGTTGTACATCACTGGATTGTCCTAATCATAAAAAAATATGTCAGATGGTGTTAACATTAGTGCCCTGGTTACCTACTGTTGCACACACAACTACCTCAAAAGTTAATGGCTTACAACAGCCATTATTTACTTTGATCACAGATCTACAATTTTGACAGGGCTGGGGTGGGAGGACTCCTCTTTGTTCCACAGAATGTCACTGATATAGCTAAACTATGGCTGGAGAATCTATTTCCAGGATGATTTGGTCAGATGGATGAGAGCTGAGCTAGGGTTGCCAGTCATGAATCTTGTCTTCTTTCCTAATGAGCACCTCCTTGAAACTATCTGGGGCTCTTCCTAGAATATGGCTGGGTTTTGACAAAGATTATTCCAAAAGATAGGACGTGAGAACTGCCATTTTTCTAAGGCTTGAGCCCAGAATCTGTCACAGCATTATTTCTGATGTTTACTATCTGTCAAAGAAATCTCCCATACTGAGTATCGACACCACATCTGGGTGGGAAAATATCAAAGAATATGTAGTACACTTTAATTTTTCACAAATATTAACAAAGCTGTATGAGGCAGGTTATAAGGAAAACCAATGAACCAGATTTTAAATATTCACTGATTTTAGTTCTTTATTCCTCAAACTATGTTTCAAGTTAGTGCACTCCTGTTTAATGTGAGCTTATTTTTAAAGTGTCTGCAAGTTACAGAAGTATCTTTGTGGATAATTGGCTTTGGATAAATAATTTTGAACACCTTAAAGACTCAATTTACATACAAGATAGATACAGTTAATTTTTTCTGTATTTACCTTACTATTTTATTAATAAAAAACAAATTAAAATAGTTAAAATTTCCATGATTTATCTATTAAATTATAGCTAAATTGCTTAGCATTTTAATAAATATTGGTTTATAACATAATAGTCATATAGTTATAAATAATATAGTTATTATTTACTAATACTAGAACTTATAACTTATAATTATCATTAATTTTAATTACCTTAGGTCATTCTAGACTGTCACATACTTAATATGTACCTTTTCTTTAATAAAATCAAAAGAAAATCCAATTTAAAATAAATTACTTTTTAGCTTTCACTCAAGACTCAGAGCTAAACATACAATTGGTTATTAAATTTAAGGTGTATGTTTCCTTAATTTGTTTATAAAATTAAATGTAATAATTTTTCAAACTGATTTCTAACTTTTAAAAATATTGTGGTAGGTAGTGGCTTGATTATATATTATATAGTGGCTTGATACATTATATCAAATATGCCAGAAGGAAACATTCTACAGAAATATAAAAGAAAAGATTTGCTTTTTGCAATCTAAATGTTCATCAACAAATGCATAAGGAAGATGCAAGTACATATATACAGTGGAATATTACTCGGCCATAAAAAAGAATGAAATTGGTTCATTTGCAGAGATGTGGATGGACCTAGGGACTGTCACACAGAGTGAAGTAAGTCAGAAAGAGAAAAACAAATATTGTATATTAACACATATAAGTAGAATCTAGAAATGGATTAGATGATCTTACTTGCAAAACAGAAGCAGAGATACTGAGTGCATAAAGGCAGGGTGTGAGATGATTGGGAGATTGGGATTTGCATATATTCACTATTGATAACATGTAGAAAATAGATAACTAATGATGACCTACTGTATAGCTCAGGGAACTTTCCTGAGTGCTCTGTGGTGACCTAAAAGGGAAGGAAATCCAAAAGAGAGGGGATATATGTGTACCTATAGATAATTCACTTTTCTGTACAGCAGAAACTAACATCACATTGTAAAGCAAATATACTCCAATAAAAATTAATTAAACAGCAACAACAAAGACTTGCTTTCTAATACAGTCAGAATCCCCATGTTAGCTGAAAGTTACGAAAGACCGCAAGTCTACTCTTCATTTTTTTTCTGACCTGCTCAATGCTTCATTCTACATGGGATTTATTTAACAATGAATTTTACCCCAGTCTCCCTTATGGGGGCCTTCAGGAGGCACCAGGAGCTATTTCCCCCCTGCCACACATCCTCATCTTGTGTATCCTTTATATTATATTTCTTATTTACTAGGACAGTGATAAACAGGTGACAGTGACTTTAGCTAAGTGGAGCTTATCATTCTTGCCATTTTTTGAACCCTAATTAGGATGAGTAGTCTAGCTCATTGGAGAAGGCAATGACAACCCACTCCAGTACTCTTGCCTGGAAAATCCCATGGGCAGAGGAGCCTGGTAGGCTGCAGTCCATGGGGTCGTGAAGAGTTGGACAGGACTGAGTGACTTCACTTTCACTTTCACTTTTTACTTTCATGCAATGGAGAAGGAAATGGCAACCCACGCCATTGTTCTTGCCTGGAGAATCCCAGGGACGGGGGAGCCTGGTGGGCTGCTGTCTATGGAGCCCCACCGAGTCAGACACGACTGAAGCGACTTAGCAGCAGCAGCAGCAGCAGTCTAGCTCACAAACTGATAGAGTTGTTAAAGGCAGATATTCCAGACACATGAAAGAATTTGATGCTTCAAAAAGCCAGAGCACTTTGGAGGTCATATTTTAATAATCAAAGAGCAAATATTATTTCCTCTACTCTCAAGACCATCTGTGAAATATGTTTTCTCCAGTACATACAAAAATATTATACTTATTGGAATCATAGACTCAAATCTTTAAAGTGAGAGATGTTCAATACTAACGATACTTTGCAAATGAGGAACATACTGAGGATTGTAGAAGCTTGTTTCAGCTGCACCGCTCATGAGAAACACAGTGGGAATTTTGACTTAGACTTGTGGGTCTGCAGGTGAGAGCTTTCTTCATGATTAGCACACATCAGGATTTTCTATTAAAATATGGTATCAGTATAAATCATGTGACAGACCATTTATAATGTTTGTTGCATTACCAGAATTACCCTGAAAAAGCAGTATATATTAGTAAAGAAATCATGGAGCAGTGAGATATACAAACAGTGAATATAATATGTAAAAACATGTATAATAGGTAATATATCATGAATATATATTTATACATATATAACTTACTTTATATATAAGAAAAAGAAGCAGAGAATCAAGCTTGAAGTTAACAAAGGGTGATGTTAAGATGCCTTAACAGCGAGGGGTTATGGAATCCAAACGTTCTGGGTATTCAGCTCCCATGAAGTGATGATGGTACAAGATCACACATCATGACAAAACCAAAATAAATTACCCTAACCATGAGTAGAAAAGACACTTCTCACTAGGACTGGGAAGCCAACTGAAGTGAAAGATGATGGGTGATATCTGACTAAACATATGCCTAAGCCTGAACCCCAAACATTCTGGTGACAAATCCTCTATTTAAAGAACTAACGTAAAAATCTCTTCATACATATAGGGTTTCTATAGGGACGAATCAATCTTGATTCCATCACGAAAACAAAGTCACTTTAATGAAATAATGTGTCCAATAAATATATTGAGATTAAATTGTGGAGAGTGCTAAGGCAGTTACAGTTGGAGAAATCTTCACCAATTGTAAAACCATTGCAGGTGGGAGTGAGAGAAGCAAACCTAACATCTTCATCTTAAGAATTAGGTTGAGTGGTTCTCAGGGGCTTGACTGAATGGTTAGAAGCTCCTATCAGCTGCCTCAGTCAGCAGCAGGAAAATAATGCTTTTCCTCGCTTGTTTGCTGAGAAGCCATAGTGATTCTTCAGTATGCCCACGAGTATGGAAGAAAATACCCTTTATATATTGGATGAGTTCTTTTATTGGCAAACTCTAGTCCAGTGTTTTGAAGAAAATAGAGCCTTGAAAAGGAATTCCCTTGTTTCTTCCATGCTATGCAGAGAGAAACCACTGATGGGGGTGACAATGATGCAAAATTGACATTGGACAACCCAGCACAGGCCCCAGGAGATGAATGTGCTCCCAACCCCCATAAACCTTTCTAAAATCCAGGGCCACCTGAGACTCCTTCCAAAGACAATTCCTTTAGAGAAGGGCTCACACAGGAAACTGAAAAGCATGAGTGTGAATCTTTTCCTTTGAAACTGAATTTGCAAGATAAAAGAGAAAATTCACATCCAGAATCTAAGATTTAAAACAGTCCAAAACTTATATTGCAATAAATATAGTTCAATTATTCAGAGATAAATAATGATGGAATGTGGTCCACTGGAGAAAGGAATGGCAAGTCACTTCAGTATTCTTGCCTTGAGAACCCCATGAACAGTATGAAAAGGCAAAATGATAGAATATTGAAAGAGGAACTCCCCAGGTCATTAAATGACCAATATGCTACTGGAGATCAGTGGAGAAATAACTCCAGAAAGAATGAAGGGATGGGGCCAAAGCAAAAACAATACCCAGTTGTGGATGC
Organism: Oryx dammah; assembly: GCF_014754425.2. NCBI lineage: Eukaryota > Metazoa > Chordata > Mammalia > Artiodactyla > Bovidae > Oryx > Oryx dammah. Next base: position 140,371,840 of record NW_024070186.1, read on the forward strand.
AACTGGTGATAGAAGCAAGGTCCGATGCTGTTAAGAGCAATATTGCATAGGACCCTGGAATGTCAGGTCCATGAATCAAGGCAAATTGGAAGTGGTCAAACAGGAGATGGCAAGAGTGAACGTCGACATTCTAGGAATCAGCGAACTCAAATGGACTGGAATGGGTGAATTTAACTCAAATGACCATTATATCTACTACTGTGGGCAGGAATACCTTAGAAGAAATGGAGTAGCCATCATGCTCAACAAAAGAGTCCAAAATGCAGTACTTGGATGCAACCTCAAAAACGACAGAATGATCTCTGTTCATTTCCAAGGTAAACCATTCAATATCATGGTATTCTAAGCCTATGTCCCAGCCAGTAACAATGAGGAAGCTGAAGTTGAACAGTTCTATTAAAACCTACAAGACCTTTTAGAACTAACACCCCCAAAAGATGTCCTTTTCATTATAGGGGACTGGAATGCAAAAGTAAGAAGTCAAGAAACACCTGGGGTAACAGGCAAATTTGGCCTTGGAGTATGGAATGAAGCAGGGCAAAGGCTAATAGAGTTTTGCCAAAAGAACGCACTTCATAGCAAACACCCTCTTCCAACAGCACAAGCAAAGACTCTACACATGGACATCACCAGATGGTCAACACCAAAATCAGATTGATTCTTTTTTAAAATAAATTTATTTATTTTAATTGGAAGTTAATTACTTTACAATATTGTATTTGTTTTGCAATACATCAACATGTATCCGCCACAGGTATACATGTGTTCCCCATCCTGAAACCCCCTCCCTCCTCCCTCCCCGTACCATGCCTCTGGGTCGTCCGAATGCACCAGCACCAAGCTTCCAGTATCATGCATTGAACCTAGGCTGGCGACTCATTTCATATATAATATTATACATGTCTCAATGCCATTCTCCCAAATCATCCCAACCTCTCGCTCTCCCACAGAGTCCAAAAGACTGTTCTATACATCTGTGTCTCTTTTGAGCCAAAGATGGAGAAGCTCTGTACAGTGAGCAAAAACAAGACGGGGAGCTGACTGTGACTCAGATCATGAACTCCTTACTGCCAAATTCAGACTTAAATTAAAGAAAGTGGGGAAACCACTAGACCTTTCACATATGACCTAAATCAAATCCCTTATGATTATACAGTGGAAGTGGAAATAGATTTAAAGGACTAGATCTGACAGATAGAGTACCTGATGAACTATGGATGGACGTTCAAGACATTGTACAGGAGACAGGGATCAAGACCATCCCCATGGAAAAGAAATGCAAAAAAGCAAAATGGCTGTCTGGAGAGGCCTTACAGATAGCTATGAAAAGAAGAGAAGCAAAAAGCAAAGGAGAAAAGGAACGATATAAGCATTTGAATGCAGAGTTCCAAAGAATAGCAAGGAGATAAGAAAGCCTTCCTCAGTGATCAATGAAAAGAAATAGAGAAAAACAATAGAATGGGAAAGACTAGAGATCACTTCAAGAAAATCAGAGATACTAAAGGAACATTTCATGCCAAGATGGGCTCAATAAAGGACAGAAATGGTATGGACCTAACAGAAGCAAAAGATATTAAGAGTTGGAAAGAATACACAGGAGAGCTATACAAAAAAAAAGAGCTACACGACCCAGATAATCACAATGGTGTGATCACTCACCTAAAGCCAGACATCCTGGCATGTGAAGTCAAGTGGGCCTTATAAAGCATCACTATGAACAAAGCTACTGCAGGTGATGGAATTCCAGTTGAGCTATTTTGAATCCTAAAAGATGATGCTGTGAAAGTGCTGCACTCAATATGTCAGGAAATTTGGAAAACTCAGCAGTGGCCACAGGACTGGAAAAGGTCCGTTTTCATTCCAATCCCCAAAAATGGCAGTGGCAAAGAATGCTCAAACTACCACACAATTGCACTCATCTCACACCCTAGTGAAGTAATGCTCAAAATCCTCCAAGCCAGGTTTCAGCAATACATGAACCATGAATTTCCAGATGTTCAAGCTGGTTTTAGAAAAGGTAGAAGAACCAGAGATCAAATTGTCAACATCTGGTGAATTATGGAAAAAGCAAGAGAGTTCCAGAAAAACATCTATTTCTGCTTTATTGACTATGCCAAAGTCTTTGACTGTGTGGATCACAATAAACTGTGGAAAATTCTGAAAGAGATGGGAATACCAGACCACCTGCCTGCCTCTTGAGAAACCTATATGCAGGTTAGAGCAACAGTTAGAACTGGACATGGAACAACAGACTGGTTCCAAATAGGAAAAGGAGTACATCTAGGCTGTATATTGCCACCCTGCTTATTTAACTTATATCCAGAATACATCATGAGAAACACTGGGCTGGAAGAAGCACAAGCTGGAATCAATATTGCTGGGAGAAATATTGGTAACCTCAGATATGCAGATAACACCACCCTTATGGCAGATAGTGAAGAGGAACTAAAAAGCCTGTTGATGAAAATGAAAGGAGAGTGAAAAAGTTGGCTTAAAGCTCAATATTCAGAAAACTATGATCATGGCATCCGGTTCCATCACTTCATGGGAAATAGATGGGGAAACAGTGGAAACAGTGTCAGACTTAATTTTTCTGGGCTCCAACATCACTGCAGATGGTAATTTTAGCCATGGAATGAAAAGATGCTTACTCCTTGGAAGGAAAGTTATGACCAACCTAGATAGCATATTAAAAAGCAGAGACATTACTTTGCCAACTAAGGTCCGTCTAGTCAAGGACATGGTTTTTCCAGTGGTCATGTATGGATGCGAGAGTTGGACTGTGAAGAAAGCTGAGCACCGAAGAATTGATGCTTTTGAACTGCGGTGTTGAAGAAGACTCTTGAGATTCCCTTGGACTGCAAGGAGATCCAACCAGTCCATTCTAAAGGAGACCAGTCCTGGGTGTTCATTGGAAGGACTGATGCTGAGGCTGAAACTCCAATACTTTGGCCACCTCCTGTGAAGAGTTGACTCATTGGAAAAGACCCTGATGTTGGGAAGGATAGAGGGCAGGAGGAGAAGGGGACAACAGAGGATGAGATGGCTGGATGTCATCACCGACTCGATGGACATGAGTTTGAGTAAACTCCGGGAGTTAGTGATGGACAAGGAGGCCTGGCATGCTGTGGTCATGGGGTCGCAAAGAGTTGGACACGACTGAGCAACTGAACTGAACTGAACTCATTCAAAGAGATAAAAGAAGTAGATTTCATAATGGGCCTAGAACATTTTTACTATATATAAATCGCAGAAACAAATATCTGCATTTAAATTAGTGATAGAATGTTTATTAGTATTTATTAATTAATAAGCTAATTACTTATATGTTAAGTAGTTGGCCAATAGATTTTGGGAAAACACTCAGGACACATCACAGTGAGTTTAATGATGATGACTGAGAGAAAACGTAGAAGAAAAAGATGATGATTGAGCCAAGGAGATGTAATGATAAAATGGACATGCGTCTAAAGGAACACAAGAAGGTGAAGAAAAGTGATATGGAAGAAAATCTGTATTCAAATAGAAAGTGACTTCATTTTTATCTATAAATATAGAAACTTTTATCAAGGAATACAGAAAATGTGTTCTCATAGTGAAATATGACAGTAAGCTCTGAGTTAAAAAGTAAAACAATTCTTCACTTTCAGAACACTAAGAGTAAAGGCATACTTTTTACACACACACATATGTATGTATGTATATACGTGTGTGTATATCATGGTAATAATTGAATGTTTTAAGATAAATGATGACATCTAAGAGTCATTTAGATGACTCTTAGATTATTTCCCTGGTGGCTCAGATGGTAAAGCGTCTGCCTGCAATGTGGAAGACCCGGGTTTGATCCCTGGGTTGGGACGATCTCCTGGAGAAGGAAATGGCAACCCACTCCAGTATTCTTGCCTGGAGAATCCCACGGATGGAGGATCATGGTAGGCTATAGTCCATTGGGTCGAAAAGAGTCGGACAAGACTGAATGACTTCACAAGAGTCATTTACAAATTTAAAACTTCAACAATTAATTTGACCTTAGAAAGTCACATAATCATTTCAGCCTTAATTTACTCATTTGAAATGTGGGAATAATACTATTGATTCTAACTTTAATAGTGGGTTATTCACAATAAAAAAGAAGCTATACTATTTTGAAGTTACTAAAGAAAATGTAGAGGAAATTATAAATATGAGCTACTTGTTAGTAACATTAATGATTTGAAAACCTAAAATGTCATTCTTTATCTCTCTCCATTTAATATTTTTTCAAATATTAGAGTGTTCATCAATATGAAAAAAATAAAATAAGAAAATTATTGGAAACTATTGGAAAGAAACGTGTAAAAGTGAGTGAATGACAGTTTTTTTAAATCCTTATTTCCATTAAAGCATTCTAACTGTATTTAAATGATGCTATTATGTCGATTAAAATGCTATAATAGAGTACAAGTTCAAGATCAAAAACTCCTTTCAAGTATAAGAATTACCAATGATGAAGATGGGTGGTTTCAGGTTGTTCTGACCTTCTTAGAATTAGATCTAAACAAAGAAGTCTTTCAGCTTTGAAGACATCATATAAAATTGTCACTGTTCAGGACTGACCTGAGTTGTATGGAGGTGAATATGGGGAATATTACCTGTATTAATATACTGAGCTTGTGCTAATAGTTTTATTTTAAGAAAGAATAATAATTTTGAAAATTCAGACTAAGCATAAATCTTCCTGCTTGTTAAGCTTTGTATAAGCCACCTTAAATCTTCAGGACATAGCAGTTATCAGTAAATCAAAAAATGAAATAATTGCAAACTCAAAATTTTGGAACAGAAATGGGAAAGAAAAAAATCTGTTTTTGCATTTTTTTACAACGCATATTACAGAATGAAACTGCAAATAGTTTATATAATATAGCATATAATATTTAAAGAAAGTGTTTTCAGACAGAAACAATTCAGTATATAAAATTCAATGATTCTTCAAAGAACATTCCTTTTAAACCCAAATTATTCTATTCAAACACAGAATGAGTCTTTCTAATGAAAGCAGCTATATGAGTAGTTTTTTTTTTTTTCTGAACTTTTATTCCCCAAAGAGGTTAAAATAAATTTGGCCCACCTTATTCAAGGTTACAACTTCCTTGAGGCTTATCTTCTAACAGAATCATTTACCTCTCTGTTAGCCACTTTTGTCTGGGACTTTTCTGCTTCCTCAGAGTCCCCAGTCCTGTTTGTAAGTCAAAAAATGATCTGATACCCAATTATTTGCACTTTTAAAAACATAGAATAAACTCAACTATAATTGGGTCACAATTAGATACAAAACTAATAAAGCTTTTAAGATTTTTGGTTTATAGGTGGCTCTCTAAATAGTGAGCCTTTACAACGTTACCTGACTTCCACTGGAAAGCACTGCGAATGGGTTGTCGGAGAGGACAGAGACAATTCCCTGGGCTGGTATCTCAAAGAAAGAACAGAGATTTCTCATTAACCAGACATCTTATCCAGCAGCAGAACTTACTTGACTATACTCTCAATGTAAACAGCACAAAACATTCAATATTTCTGTGTTCCCCAAGATTGTGTTCAATCATGGTCAGTATTGAATAGCTAATTTCATACTGTATTGCTAATTCGCTAGGTATTATTATACCCAAATGAGTTGAAGAGATAAAGCTGAATTCATTTCCTGACATGGTAACAGAGAATACTACCTCAGCAAAGGGGAAAGAGATGTTGATGAGATTTTAAAGTTTGGCTTTAGGTAGATCATTGTATGTGGAGGCTTGGTTAGGATCAGGTAAGAATTATAATAAAATTGTTTACGATTTAGGACATAGAAAAGAGAGAATTTTGAGGCAAGTAGTACAAAAGGTCTTGACCTGTATCTTTCAGTAAGTTCTTGGAATGTAAAATAAAACACTTGGTAATTGCTATCTTCTAGGCAAGAGTTGTCTGTAATACTAACATGAAATTGATGAAGTCAGCAGAGGAGGAAAGGCGTGTTAATGTAGACAGTAAGCTGTGCAATGGAGTCTCAGTTCTCAGCAGGAAATCCCCACAAAACAATATCAAAACTGATGAAGCAAGACAAGAAAGCAGACACCAGAACAGAGAAACAGCAGGCTCAATGAAGAGCAACATTTGAACACAAAGAAAAACAAAATGATAAGATTGGATCTTAAAGGAACTATGGCTTTAAACACACACAGACAGAGTAATTTTTTTTTTAATTCATAGACTAAATAGCAAGATGGATATTGCTGAAAAGTAAACTAACAGGCACATGAAGATTGCTCCCAACAGAATAAGGGATTGTAAAGTATGAAAAAAGATGTAAGAAATTTGGGAAAATCATGTTAATTTCCAACATCCAAATTGCTTGAATGCCAGAAAGATAATACCATGGATTCAATGATTCAAAAATCAGTTTCTAATACTCAGTATGGTGAATACAGACATCAATATTGTATTTTAATCATCAAACTGGATAAGACTGGATCTCTATTATCCTCAAAAAAGAAATGCTGATTATGTGATGCTATAGAAATGCTAAGTATTGGTACAATGGCCATCATATTATGACACATAAATGTGTCAAATCAACCTATTGTACACCTTAAATGTATACAATGTTGTATGTAAAAAATATTTCAGTTAAATATACAAATATTAATAGAAATAAAAAATCAGTTTCACCTGAGAAAGTTTTAAAATAGAATTAATTATGCATTTGTATCCTAACCAAATATTTTGTTTTTAATCTCAAGCGAAAAACAGTTAAAGGCTTACCTGGTGGCTTAGTGGTAAAGAATCCACCTGCCAATGCAGGAGACACAGATTTGATCCCTGGGTCGGGAAGATCCCTGGGGGAGAAACTGGCAAACCACTCCAGTATTCTTGCCTAGGAAATCCCATGGACAGAGGAGCCTGGCGGGCTATAGTCCATGGGGTTGCAAAAGAGTCAGACATGACTGAGCGACTAGTAAACAACAACAACAACAAACATTTATGCTTCACAGAGCAATGTTCTGCTATTAATAAAAGCAGAAGAGTATTTCAACTGCTGAGAAGCCCCTGATATCATAGTCTCTGAGAGTTCCAGAAAATGTCTCTTACTTATGCAGTGAGCAAAATCTTATGTCAGAGATGATCCAATCTAGGATACAAGTCTCTTCTTCAACATTTCCTTAAGTCCAAGAGTGCTGAGAAACTCTTCATGTCTGAAAATCTGAGGAGGGGAAAGTCTGTATGTCGCATAAAGTGAAAGAGTGCTCCCATTGTCTGGAATTCCCTCTCCTATGAGTGCACAAAGTAGGTTGATGGCATGTCACTTTTCCCCAAACTTTGCTTAACTTTTTAAACAGAATCTTTATCCAGTTAGATTATTTTCTTAGTAGTTGGGTTGAGTTATCTCAGTTAATTTTGATAATACTTTCCTAACAACATCCATGTTGTCTGTTATCACAAGATACATTGTTCCACACCTTTTATTTCTTTGTATATACTGTTTAGTTGCTAAGCTGTGTCCAACACTTTAGTGACCACATGAACTGTAGCCTCCCAGTCTTCACTGTCCATGAGATTCCCCAAACAATAATACTGGAGTGGGTTGCCGTTTCCATATCCAGGGTATCTTCCTGACCTAGGAATCAAACCCACGTCTCCTGCATTGCTGTTGGATTCTTTCTGTTGCAGGGAAATTTATTTCTACATCAGGATGTAAAATTCCTTGAGAAAGGTATATTGAAACAGTTCCATTTTACTAAGGAAGGTGGGCATGTTTCTCCAAAGTGGTTATGCAGAAACATAAGTACCACCTGTCAGTTGTTCATCACAGATGACACAAGATAGTTAGAATGCTTAGAATGCTATTTTGGGGCAGGGACCACTATTCTATCTTTGAGCAGGTAAAGAAAATCTTGCTAAAATGACCTTTTATTACCAGCTTCATCATCTCTTTAGGTTCATGAAGACTGTTAGCTATATTCAGAAGAAAAACAAGAGACCTGCCTGACTCTGGTACCCACAATTACAGTCAGGCTTAGATAACATCTACTAATTTTGATCTGAATAAAATCATCTCATTTTATTCATTTTCATTTTGAACACTGACATAATACCTACCTTCATACAGTTTATCACAGAAGTCACATGCTAATGGGACAGAAGGTGATATATTCCATTTTTTTTCTTTCATCATTGTTAAATAAAAACAAATCTGGATTTACTAAGGAGAAATTGTATTTGAAAGGAATATTGCAAGGGTGAGAAAGACTATTGTGATAGGGAGAACAATCTGATCATAAGGCTTTTGAGTATCTCAAAGTTTAGGAAAAGTTTTCTTTTATAGAGAGAAATGGACAAGGTTAAAAGGAACTGCATGAGGGGGAGTGAGATGAAAGGGTGGCATGATCGGAAAGGAGATCAAAGAATGTTTCACTCTGAGGCCAACCTATTCTCAGGAAGGGCTGTTAAAGAAAAGTTGTATGCTGCCCAAAATTAGAGACCTGGAGAAGGAGAGAAGCTTAGCCAAAGTTTGTTTTGTTTTGTTTAACAGGCATTTGTTCTGACTGATCAGTGGGGACTTGCAGTTCGGCTTCTAATTAATGAAGCAAAGAATGAGAATCGGGAAGGTGTGGGTCTGGGTTTGTTGCAGGAGTACAACCGGGACATCCATGATTCTTATCTAAATCATGTGGAGAAGAGAGGTTCATCACAGTAGACCTTTTCCGTGGAACACAAAAGGGTAGAGGATTTCTTAACTTTTGCTATTTTTCAGAATTACAGGGCTCAGGTAAAATTCAGTACTGTCATCATAAAGAACGTTTTAGATAGGCATCAGAGATGCTCAAAATATATCTTGAAATTTCAAAGCACAGCTCTATAAAAACACTTACAGTCATCCTGTGAAGTTAGAAGTGAAATATTTAGAAGTTCTTCTTTCAATAAAAGCCTGAATCGAGCTGCTGCATTTATCATTTATTCTGAGGGGCACATGTATACATACAACAAAATAAAAATGGTGTCTATTAGTATTTAAACACCTGAAAACTATAATACTTCTATCTCAAAATGGTAATATTTTTATGTTTTTATGGATTACATATGATATAAGTTTTGCCAACACAGAAAAATCTAGAACAGGTAGCCTGGGCTTCTATTTTCTCACTCAAAATGTAGCACATGAGTAGATGATTACTCCAAAGTTATATATAGTATATAACTCTTAAAATAATTATAAAATATGGAATATTATGTAGAATATAGAGTGCCATTCTACAATATGTTTTCCAAAATTTGAAACTATAGATTTTGAGTGTGGCCAGTCTTTCAGTGCTGATTCTGCTGTTTGCTGCAGAATCAATAGTTTTGCCATTAGTTTTGTCACCTTGGTAAGTTGTTAAGTCCTTTGTGCCTTATTTTCTACATCTTTAAATTGATTACTCCAATGCCCACTAACTTAAGTGAGCTTGGGAATGTAAAATTGATTTATTGCATGTGGATTAAAGTGCCAGTAAAGCAAAAAACCAAAAATACAAGGGATAAATTTTTGAATTAGTAAGTTCCCTTATGAATGAATTCTGATAATAAGGGTAGTCAATACTTGATGCCTAAATAAGAACTGACAGAGTGAAGATGCTACAATTCTGAATCTACTCACCTAATAAACTTTCCCCTTGGTCTGCCCATGTACCACATAAACTGTTCCTCATTGTTCAATTCTTTCTTTTTCCTAGAACAAAATCCAAAGGCATTCCATCCTCATATTTTTTAAACTTTATGAAATATTTGTTCTATTAGCACAAAAAATATGACAGATACATGCAGTTTTAAAAGCTAATCATTTTCTTGTCACACCCCTAGAGTTTCTTCAACTAGTATAATAATAACTGGGCCATTATTCCTCTGAGAACTGAAAATGAATGTTCGTAAATAATTGAGTTTCTAAAAGCCGTAATAACAAGGACTTTAAATGTCACATTTACTTACCAAATTCACTCTTTTTTCTGCCACATAATTTTAATATACCTTTATAGGTACTGTGAATGATTTCTTTCTATAGCATTATCTCTGGAGAACAGTGATTTTTTTTTTTTTCTGTAACTGAGTCTGAAAGAAAAAATCTAGAGGAATCTTTGAGATTAATACTTGTGTAAGAGGTGCTATGATTCAATGCTGAGGAAGTTTTAGACTTTATTAGCATCTTTGATAATAATATTGCACTGTTTAACAAGAATATCAGGGGTCAATGGGGTGGACCTATAGTCATTTAACAGTAATTGACAAGAAGGTTTGGGTGGCTCTCTTCTTCCTTGCATGTATGTTTCTGTCAGGGAGATTTCACTACTAGCCTATTGTTGTTTGGTTGCTAAGTCGTGTCCTACTCTCCCACAACCCCATGGACTGTAGTGCACCAGACTCCTCTGTCCATGGGATTTCCCACACAAGTATACTGGCTGCTACTGCTGCTAAGTCGCTTCAGTCGTGTCCGACTCTGGGACCCTATAGACGGTAGCCCACCAGGCTCCTCCGTTTCTGGGATTCTCCAGGCAAGAATACTGGAGTGGGTTGCCATTTCCTTCTCCAATGCATGAAAGTGAAAAGTGAAAGTAAAGTCGCTCAGTCATGCCGTACTCTTAGCGACCCCATGGACTACCAGGTTCCTCCGTCCATGGGATTTTCCAGGCAAGAGTACTGGAGTGGGGTGCCATTGCCTTCTCCAATGTTAGTAACATTTACCATACAGTATAACCCGAGACTTATTACTCACTTGACAATACGCCCATGTTATTCTGTATACAAAATGAACCGGAGTGGGGTGTCATTTCCTTGCCCAGTTGATCTTCCTGACCCAGTGATCAAACTCACATCTCTTGCACTGGCAGGTGGTTTCTTTACCAGCTGAGAAATCTGGGGAGCCCAACTAGAATGTTGTTCGTTGTTCAGCTGCTCTTTGTTGTTCATTGTTCAGTCACTCTTTGTGACCCCATGGACTGTAATCTGCCAGGCTCATCTTTTCTCCACTATCCTGGAGGTTGCTCAAATCCATGTCCAGTGATTTGGTGATGCTATCTAACCATCTCATCCTCTGCTACCCTCTTCCTCTTTTGCCTTAATCTTTCCTAGCATCAGGGTCTTTCTGCATCAGATGGCCAAAGTAATGGAGCTACAGTAACAGTCCTTCCAATGAATATTCAAGGTTGATTTCCTTTAGGATTTGATCTTCTTGCAGTCCAAGGGACTCTCAAGAGTCTTCTCCAGCACCACAATTCAAAAGCATCAATTCTTCGGCACTCGACCTTCTTTCAACTAGGGTATAGTACATCTTTTTGGCAGCAATAATATGAGTCTGTTAAAAAGTAAATTGGGCAATAACACTGGGAGAAAATGGGACTATTCAATAACTATCTGCAATTGTCTGAGGGCTCTAAGGAGAGCAAAGTGAAGTAGCTGCTGCTAAGGAAAGGATCAGCAGTTGTTGCCTACATGCAGTGAAAAATCAACATAACCATGTGGGCAAACATTTTAATACAGTACCCACTCTGTAACCTTAGCTCACCGTGTATTTAACCCCTGACAGAAACCATAGAGTCCAACAGACCAAAATCTCTGTCAACACTGTATGTGACAAAGCAACAAGCTTGTGATCTAGAGCCCTTGATATCTGTTATTTTGGCTATTGTGTTATTTTCTACCTGCTCCCCCAATGTGGAGGTGAGGGCATTTTAAAAAATAGAAAAAAGGTAAAAGAAAATGCATGAGAATTAGTTTCTCCACATCATTTTTCTCTACCATGTGCCCGTGAAAAATGAATTAAAGAAACCTGAGAGAGGCGCAGGGTTGAGCACAGAACTGCTGCTGCTGCTGCTGCTGGTGCTAAATCGCTTCAGTCCGTGTCCGACTCTGTGACCCCATAGACGGCAGCCCATGAGGCTCCCCAGTCCCTGGGAATCTCCAGGCAAGAACACTGGAGTGGGTTGCCATTTCCTTCTCCAATGCATGAAAGTGAAAAGTG
>NW_024070186.1:140383859-140390720 GCF_014754425.2 Oryx dammah
GTTGCCATTTCCTTCTCCAATGCATGAAAGTGAAAAGTGAAAGTGAAAGTGAAGTCGCTCAGTCGTGTCCGACTCTTAGTGACCCCATGGACTGCAGCCCACCAGGCTCCTCCGTCCATGGGATTTTCCAGGCAAGAGTGCTGGAGTGGGGTGTCATTGCCTTCTGCAACAGAACTGCTACTGAGCATGAAAGCCTGAGCAGAGTGGGAACTGGCCTGTAGGGGGAGCTCTCACACGCCACCAAGCTTTGCTCCAAATTGGAAGCGATTTAGGCTTCAATCTTTGGCATGAAGGTGTCTCTACAATTAAGCAGAGAGAGAGAAACTTCTTCCCCACCCCATGACAACCCGGATAGAGACTAGCAGCCAGTCAGTGAGAGGTCTCCATATTCTGAACTCCCAGCTTCCTCCACCGAACTCTGTTTATCACAGCCCCTCTCAACTCCCGGTGCTGAGCTTAGTCTCAGTTGTGTCCGACTCTGCGACCCTATGGACTGTTGCCCGCCAGGATCCTCTGTCCATAGGGATTTTCCAGGCAAGAATACCTGAGTGGGTTGCCATGCCCTCCTCCAGGGGGTTCTTCCCAGCCCAGGGATGGAACCCAGGTCTCCCGCATTGCCGGCAGACTCTTTACCATCTGAGCCCCCAGGGAAGCCCAAAAATACCAGAGTGGGTATCCTATCCCTTCTCCGGGGGATCTTCCTGACCTAGGAATCCAACCAGAATCTCCTGCATTGCAAGCAGATTCTGTTACCAGCTGAGCTACCAGGGAAGCCCCTCAACTCCCTGCTTTACCCTTTAAAAACAAGCCCCCGCCCCCACAACCTCTTGTTCTAAGGATTTGCCTTTGGTGTGCCATATCTGCATCTCCCTCTGGCTATTTCTGAGTAAACCTGTTTTTTCCGGCAAAACAAGTAGCTATTATATTATTAAAGTTGACACCTGTATAGACAACAGAGAGCTACCCATCAGTCTCCACTTATAAAGTGTCCATAGGAGGTTTGTTTATAATATGCTTTGTGGGTTGGAATAATCGAAGGATGAAAGCCAAACCCTAGAGGTTAAACCTAAGTATGTTTATTGGATTCATAGCATTAAATTATTGTTTTCACTCATCAAGTTAATGTCAAGAGCTTAAAACTTGCAAGCACACAAATATAAAATGGATATTTTTCCTCTTGAATGATGATATTTTTTATGTCCTCAACGATGACATTTCAGCTTATCATCATTTTTCAGATTAATATACCAAGATTCAAAGAGGGTAAGTGAATTTCTACGATTGTAACAGTTAAAAATGCCTCCATCAGAGTATTGCAGTGTGAATTAATTAAACATGGATGACTTAAGAAGACTTTATAATGCTGCTTGTCACATGGAAACTACTTAAGAGTGTTTGCTCTTATTATGACCCCTATTTTCAGGAGATAGAATTGTTCATCTTGAATTACAAAGTTTGAAATGCCAGCTATGACTAAACTTTAAATGCCCTTTTAGGAAAAATGGAAATACTCCAGGATTCATTTGCAGGTAGGTACTATGCACTTCCTGGAGTGATGTTGGCCATGAAAGCAGCGCTGTTAGAAGATAAGGCAGGACCACATAAGTCAAGGATGACTAACCCCCAGAAACCTCACTTGATTTAGATTTGACCTGTGCTTGGCAGCATAATTGGCATGAAACAGGCAAAGTCAAACCAATGGGCAGACCAGGAGATGGAATGGGGATCCTGAGTGTGTGAGAATGGCCCCACAACACCCTGACTCAGCTCTGTCATTCCTGACATCTGGACATAAGCTGGCTTCAAGACTTGAGTCCAAGTTTACAAATGTGTTAAGTCAAAAGTGATGGAGGAGAAGCAACTGAAACCATGCTACATGTTTATTCTTATAATAACTTGGCATTTGATGTTTATAAAACTTTTTTTTGGAAAATATTATCTCAGTAATTTCCTATAACAAAGGGCAAATATATTTATTAAACAATCTTGATTTAAAAAATAGTATTAAGAGGCAGGTACAAATTCATGTATCTCCCCTTGCAAAGTCATTTCCAATCCCACTCGTCTTGAAAAAATAGAGTTGCAATGCTAAACTACAAAATTCGCAGGCTGGAAATTAGGCATACTGTCTCAGACAGTATGATTATAAAGATACATGTTAATATTGTGGGATTCAGGGACTGAAAATACCACTTCCAGCAGATGTGTTGGGTTGAGTGAGTGAGGAGTTGAAGGGTGCTTGCCCTGCTAAGAGTGATTGACTGCTCCCAAGTTCAAATGTTGGCTGATGCCTTAATGGTATTTCAAGATCTCCTGAAATTCTTCTAAAGCTAGAAATTCCAATTTCAACGTGAATTCTCCATATTTAATGGTAGACAGCTAGTTCAATTTTATTAAAAAAAAACATTGCTCCAAGCATAATAATCCACCAATGGGATTCTGCTATGTACAAACCCTTTACCCCCAACCAGTGGGAACTTTAAATCAGAAAATAGTCAGAAAGAGAAGTGGGTGAGCTTTATAGCAGCATTGGGGGTGGGGGTAGTGGTGTGTGCATGTGTGAGTGATTGCTTAGTCACTCAGTTGTGTCCATCTCTCTGCAACCCCATGGACTTTTGCCTGCCAGGCTCCTCTATCCATGGAATGTTAGAGTCAACAATACTGGAGTGGGTTGTCATTTCCTACTACAGGCGATCTTCAGGACCCAAGGATTGAATCTGAGTCTCTTGCATTTCCTTCACTGACAGGCAGATTCTTTACCACTGAGACACCTGGGAAGCCCTAGGGGTAGAGGAGGAACAATATAAGTTATTTAAGCATTGAGGTGATGGTGTGGCTAGCAAGGGGTGGCTTAGTCATGTGTAGTAGACACTAATCTTCCTCATTCTTTATCTCTACCAGTGAAACCACACTGAATTGAAAGTGTTAGTCACTCTGTCCTTTCTGACTCTTTGTGATCCCATGGTCTGTTGCCTGCCAAGCTCCTCTGTCCATGGAATTCTCCAGGCAAGAATACTTGAGTGAGTTGCCATTTCCTTCTCTAGGGATCTTCCCAACACAGGAATTGAACTCAGGTCTCCTGCACTGCAGTCAAATTCTTTACCAACTGAGCCAGCAGTCAAATTCTTTACCGACTGAGCGTCCAGGGAAGCCATATATATATATATATACACCAAATGTGTTTAAGAACATTTTCAAATATATTACATTTTCAAGACTATTAATAGTTTAAACTTTGGAAGAATTTTTGAAGCTATTAGAAACTATTGGGTTGGCCAAAATTTTCATTTGAGTTTTCTGTACCATCTTATGGAAAAACCTGAACAAACATTTTGGTCAACTCAATAATTTAATACAATTAGCTTTAGGTGAAAAATATTGTAACACTTTCCATTTTCAGGCTGCATTTCACATAATTGAAAAAAGAACTTTCTTGTTCAAGAAGGAGGCAATGATAGAATTCTTAGAGGTGGTGAGGATCATATATTGTGATGTCAGTTTTCTTGGGAGGGATGATTCAGGTTTAATTGATACATTGCTTTGCTAATAACATTTTTTAAATACTAAAAGCTAAAGTAGATAAAACATGGACAAGTGACTTAGGATGCTAAGAAACCACATTATGATCAGTTCATTTCTGTGCAATTGAGAAAAATAAAAATGTCTACAGAAGCATAAATGCAGTAGGCTTGTTTTGCAAACACACTTTTGGCATATATCCCTGGCCCCTACTTCCACTAGTCCCTAGTTCTTTCCTCTGTGAGACTCTGGTGCCAATGAAGATACTAGGAAAGTGAAAATACATCCATAGGTCACACACCATCTGCATTTTGCAGTTTGCAAGAACATATTTCTTGTAGTACAAGGAATGGAATATATTTCCCTCTTGGGACAACCAGATGAAAAGCACTCTTATTTCCCCATACACTGAATCACATTAATGTATCCCTAACCCAAAGAGCATCAGTTCAGTTCAGTACACTCAGTTGTGTCTGACTCTTTGCGACCCCATGAATTGCAGCACGCCAGGCCTCCCTGTCCATCACCATCTCCCGGAGTTCACTCAGACTCACATCCATCGAGTCCGTGATGCCATCCAGCCATCTCATCTTCTGTCATTCCCTTCTCCTCCTGCCCCCAATCCCTCCCAGCATCACAGTCTTTTCCAGTGAATCAACTCTTCGCATGAGGTGGCCAAAGTACTGGAGTTTCAGCTTTAGCATCATTCCTTCCAAAGAAATCTCAGGGCTGGTCTCCTTCAGAATGGACTGGTTGGATCTCCTTGCAGTCCAAGGGACTCTCAAAAGTCTTCTCCAACACCACAGTTCAAAAGCATCAATTCTTTGGTGCTCATCCTTCTTCACAGTCCAACTCTCACATCCATACATGACCACAGGAAGAACCATAGCCTTGACTAGACGGACCTTAGTCGGCAAAGTAATGTCTCTGCTTTTGAATATGCTATCTAGGTTGGTCATAAATTTTCTTCCAAGGAGTAAACATCTTTTAATTTCATGGCTGCTGTTACAATCTGCAGTGATTTTGGAGCCCCCAAAAATGAAGTCTGACACTGTTTCCACTGTTTCCCCATCTATTTCCCACAAAGTGATGGGACCAGATGCCATGATCTTCGTTTTCTGAATGTTGAGCTTTAAGTCAACTTTTTCATGCTCCTCTTTCACTTTCATCAAGAGGCATTTTAGTTCCTCTCCACTTTCTGCCATAAAGGTGGTGTCATCTGCATATCTGAGGTTATTGATATTTCTCCCAGCAATCTTGATTCCAGCTTGTGTTTCTTCCAGTCCAGAGTTTCTCATGAAGTACTGATACCCCTTCTCCAAAATGGACTTGGTGGCAGAGTGGTAATGAATTCACCTGTCAATGCCAGAGACATTTGGGATCAGGAAGATTCCCTGGAGGAGGAAATGACAACCCAATATTCTTGCCTGGAAAATCCCATGGACAGAGGAGCCTATTCAGCTACAGTCCAGAGGCCACAAAAGAGTCAGACATGCCTTAGCAACTAAACAACAACAACAAAGAGCCCACTTATCTATAAAATTGCTGATAAGATACTTGCCTGGGGATATGTAGAGCTCAGCCTTTGGATCAGATACAATTATTTGAAATCCAGCTACAATATATGTTAAGCCCCTGGCTTTGAACAAATCATTATCTTTCTCTGTGCTTCATTTACATTATGGTAATAACAGTGAGCTGCAGAGTTGCTGTAGGTATATCAGGATTCTGAGGCTGGATTATGTTCCTGGTAGGGTTTTATTATAGCTAGGAACATTTGAAATCCTGGTAGGGTAGCATAAAGAGAAGTGAATTTGCTAGAGACAGTTTAATTTTAGTTTTGGCAAATGACAGGGCAGTATAGAGACATGAATTTGATGACACCCATCCAACACCATGAGTGGGCTGGTGGCTCAGATATTAGAGAATCTGCCTGCAATGCAGGAAACATGTGTTCAATCTCTGGGTCAGGAATATCCCCTAGAGAAGGGAATGGCAACCCACTCCAGTATCTTGCCTGGAGGATCTCATGGACAGAAGAGCTGGGAAGGCTACAGTTTATGGGGTTGCAAAGAGTCAGACACCACTGAGGGACTACACTTTCTCTTTTATCCATGACCAAGCCTGTAATGTGAGGGATAAGCCCTACGGCGATATTAGTTTCATCACAAGCTGTCAGAACCCAGATTTATGGGGCTTGAGCATTCTCCTCCTCCCAGTAAAAACAGCACACTTGAATTCCAAATCACTGAGTGATCTGCCGGCAGAAAGCAGCAGAGCAATAGTGGAAATCATGCTCCTCAGTGGATAATATCAGATACAGCCTGGTAACATGCTTGGCCTGTTGTCAAAAGAAGATGCCCAGTAAGAGATGGAAGATTCCCAATGAAAGTGGTTCTGGAAGAGCTTCTTTCAGCAAGGGTAGATTTCTAACATGAGTACATGTAAGGATAACACTAGGAATGCTAAGAAGTTTGCCTTTTGACACCACTCTTTTAATTCGAGTAATTTAGGCTGCATTTCTAACTATTTCAATATTAAAGTAGTATACTAACCATGGGCAACCAAAAGTGAAAAGTGAAAGTGAAAGTGAAGTTGCTCAGTCGTGTCCGACTCTTTGTGACCCCGTGGACTGTAGCCCACCAGGTTCCTCCGTCCATGGGATTCCCCAGGCAAGAATACTGGAGAGGGTTGCCATTTCCTTCTCCAGGAGAATCTTCCTGACCCAGGGATCGAACCCAGGTCTCCCGCATTGCAGGCAGACGCTTTAACCTCTGAGCCACCAGGGAAGCCCCAAATGTGATCACAAATCAAACATTTCCAGTTAAAAACCAACTATTTTAAGGCCTTTCAGGATAATTCTTTATCTCCTGATAACAACACTTTGTTTTGATTCAATCTATTTCACGACCAAGATAATCATGGTGGTGTGATCACTCACCTAGAGACAGACATTCTGGAATGTGAAGTCAAGTGGGCCTTAGAAAGTATCACTACAAACAAAGCTAGTGGAGGTGATGGAATTCCAGTTGAGCTATTTCAAATCCTGAAAGATGATGCTATGAAAGTGTTGCACTCAATATGCCAGCAAATTTGGAAAACTCAGCAGTGGCCACAGGACTGGAAAAGGTCAGTTTTCTTTCCAATCCCAAAGAAAGGCAATGACAAAGAATGCTCAAACTACCGCACAATTGCACTCATCTCACACACTAGTAAAGCAATGCTCAAAATTCTCCAAGCCAGGCTTCATTAATACATAAATCGTGAACTTCCAGATGTTTAAGCTGGTTTTATAAAAGACAGAGGAACCAGAAATCAAATTGCCAACATCTGCTGGATCAT